>NC_082709.1:56361884-56716884 GCF_030144855.1 Hypanus sabinus
TGTGAGGGTCCAAGGGACTGTAACTCTGCTCTTATTTCTGATGTTCTTTTGAGCCACTGAGACAAGCATTCTTATTAAGATCTCCATATTGCCTGTACTTGATGGAACTTCTGCCATATGTCTGGGTTAGCTATTGTAAGATATGAAAAGTAGTGGCATTTTGGGGAACTGATATTTGATATTTCCTCACTAAAGCAATCAGAAGAAGCTGTCATTTTAGTTTCTGCCACTCAAAATATTCCATATTCTGTACTGGAGATACTTTTTGTAGACTTCATTATTGCTTGGCTTTGCAATAGAATAGAAAATGCTGGAGGAACACAGCAAGTCAGCCAGCATCGAGAGAGAGGAATACTGAATCTGCAGTTTGGTGTGATGGCCTTCCATCAGAACTGGGAAATACAGAGGCAAAAAAAAAAGGGAAGGTTCAGAGGGAAATAAAGGAAGGTTTATGATTTGGAAAAATAAAAGCAAAGGGAACAATAAATCTAGTTGACGGGATAGGAAATACATTGGTGAATAATAAAAAGTAGGTTGGAGAACAGAAATAATATCTGAAATTACTAGAAGAATGATGTAAAGTTATCAAGTGAAATGCTTCTTTCTCTATAAATGCCTTCTGTCCTGATGAGTATTTCCAAAATATTGTGTTTTATATCCACTTTCCAGCTTCCACAGTGCTTTCTTCCAGAGCAGCCTACCTTTGATGGAGGGCTGAGCTGAAGACAACATCAAACCTGTGTCCAGCTGCCCAGTGACAATGAGCTAGGATTGTGATTCACAATAATAAACCATTCCCAAGCCTGTGAGTGAAGCTGATGAGAACAGACCAGGTGTGGTTTCATTCAGGAATTTTCAAGATCTGAGTAATCAGTCCACAGCAGCTGTAATTTATACACCACTTTGTTTAAAGATAGTTGTGAATTTTAAACAGGCAAATTCAAGGAAGGATAATCTTTACTCACCACATGTATTGGGAACTTGCTGTGGGGAGTTGGCACAACATGCAAAAAAAAACCAACATCCAACACTTTTAAAGAATAATATAAAGTTAGAAGTACAGATATGGAATAAAATGTGCATAAATACAATGTAAACAGTATAAAAATTGCTTCCAGTGTAGCGACTGAAGTAATAGATAGAGGGGGAAGGTGTACTAACTAAAATGGCTGCTCAGATTAACTGCCTAGGGTAAGAAACTTTTAAGATGGAATGATTTTTTGTGTTTTGATAGTTCTTTAGCACTTTCCAGAAGAGAACTTTTGGAAAAGGGAGTTTGCTGGGTGGCTAGTATCCTTAATGACTTTTCTGCCTGCTTCTTTACCCAGGACACATACAAGTCCTGCAGTGACAGTCAAATGCAGCCAACAACCTTTCCTGTTGGAAAATTAGAATGACTAGGGTTGTGAGAGAATTTGGAGTTTGATTGCAGGGTTTGGATGGTTTCCGTGGAACAGAAGAGCTGAGTGGATTCCCTTGGTGCAGTCTAATGGGTAAGATGCAAATGTTAGCAATCATAAATCTGAGTAAATTTACTGATCATTTTCCACGACCTGAAGCTAGTAATGCTGTGGAGAAAAATAGCAGGATATAAATCAGATGGAAATTTGGGTGAAGCACTGGCAGATAGAATTTAATCCCAGCAGGACAATAAATTTTGGGAAGTAAAGTAGGAGCAGGATGTTGTCAGGACACTGGAGCAGGGATCCAACTGTAGACCCAGTACTATGCACACAGTGATATTAATTGAGTAACAAATCCTGAGGTGCAAACAAAGTCAGTGTCAAAGTTCAGGCAGAGATCAAAACATCCCGAGAAATCTAAAAACCGGAAACGGGCAGAGTCAATATTCAGACAGGCAGAGTTCAGATACAAATGCTGGAAAGGCTCGGGAAAATTCACTGGCACAATCTGGCAACAAACAGGTGAAAACACAGAACTGAAATACACTGAGCAATAAACAGAGAGGCAGATGATAGGTGGAGCACAATGAGACAGAAGTGGCAGAAAAACAGGTAATGATGAGAAACAGGTGGGAGGCTGGGTACTCAGTAATATAGAGGCCGGAGTAGAGCAGGAGCAGGGATAGGAGCACATGGTAGTTCAAAACACAGAGTGATGGCTAGGGGGAAAACACACAAAAAGATAGAGCTCAACTGGAGGTACTGACTGTTGTATACAGTAAATACAATATGAAGTAAAAAGGGTGCTGAGGAATGTTGATGAACAGAAGGTTCATACTTCCCTGAAACTGGTAGATAGAGAGGCAAAGAAGGTATATGGCATGCTTACTTTCATGGGTTGCAGGATAGAATGTAAGATTTGTGATTTAATGCTTCAATTTTATAGGACATTGGATTGGAGTACTGCACTTGGAGTTCTGTGTGCAGTTCTGATCACCATACTATAGGCTGCTCTGAGTGCAGAGAAGGTTCATTGAGATGTTGCCTGGATTGAAGGACTATGTTTATGACTAGAGATTTGATAGGTTGGGTTTGTTTTGCCTGAGGGGAAGGAAGCTGAGGGTGAGCTGAGAACAGTATATAAAATTATAGGAGGCTAAGATAGTTAGAATTTTTTGGTTGGGATTAGTGTATATGCGCAAGTAGGTCATCACAGATGTAATGGGCCAAAGGGCCCTTTGCTGGGTTGTACAACAATATGATTCTATGACTGTATGTCAATGGGATGAATTCTAAATCTGGAAAACACATTTTGTATTTGAATTCATTGTCAGGAGTCTCCAGTTTTGTCTTCTGATCTCTTATACTTTGCCAGTATTAGCACGTGGTGATTACTGCCTTTGCCAGGTGATAAGATTGGCCTCAATGGAGCTGGTATTGCCATAGGAAATCTGCTGTTTGTTGATTCATCTACACAAAGTGCGTTTTACGTGGTGACACATGAGCAGATGAACGGCAACTGAGAGCATCCTAACAACCTAGATACACTTCTGAACATCTGCTTGGTTTTGCAACATTTCATCCAGTTGCCTGGATTGGGGAGCATGCCTTATGAGAATAGGTTGAGTGAACTCGGCCTTTTCTCCTTGGAGTGATGGAGGATGAGAAATTACCTGATAGAAGTATACAAGATGATGAGAGGCATTGATTGTGTGAATAGTCAGAAGCTTTTTCCCAGGGCTGAAATGGCTAGCACGAGAGGGCATAGTTTTAAGGTGCTTGGAAGTAGGTACAGAGGAGATATCAGGGGTAAGCTTTTTATGCAGAGAGCAGAGAGTGCATGGAATGGGCTGTTGGTGGCAGTGGTGGAGGTGGAAACTATAAGAGACTCCTGGATAGGTATATGGAACTTAGAAAAATAGAGGGCTATTTGTAAGCCTAGGTAGTTCATGTTCAACGCAGCTTTGTGGGCTGAAGGGCCTGTATTGTGCTGTAGGTTTTCTATGTTTCATATTTGTGCTGTAGTTTCTTATAATACCCCTTTACAACTTTGTAAAGAAACTTTAAAACAAGACTTCAGCCCGTGGGATTCAAAGTGGCAGAGCAGGTAGGAAGCTGGGTTAGAGATGGAGAGCAGGGAGAAGTGGTGAATGATGGTGTCCCAGGATGACTGCCACTGGTGATATAAATTAACAACCTTGATTTAGTATCCAAAATACAATTCCAATGTTTGTATTGATACAAAACTTGGAAATATATGAAGCAATTAAGAGGACAGTAAAGGCTAACTTTAGATATGCAGACTGGATCTGATAGAATGGATAGGCATGCAGCCAGTGAGATTTAACACAATACAATTAAGTCAAGTTTATTGTCATATGCACAAGTACAATGAGGTACAGGCACAATGAAAAACTGGCTTGTAGCAGCACCATGGGCAAGTGATATATGTTAGTAGTAAGGATGGAAGAGAACCAAGATTAACAGAATAACACAATCCAAATGGGAATGAAAGAATGAATAAATCATATTATTCTAAGTAGCAGTAATCTCAATTTAATTGATTAATTAATTGGTTTCTTTTGTACTTGAACAATTGGTCTTTTGCACATTGTAATTTGTATGTAGTTTTTCATTGATTCTGTTGTATTTCTTTGTTCTACTGTGAATGCCTGCAAGTAAATAAATCTCACAGTGGTATATGGTGACATATATGTACATAATTTGATAATAAACTTGCCTTGAATTTTGATTGTTTGAAGCAGATGAGGTGGGCAGATATCAGGGAATGTGTGCAAATCACTGGTGACTAAACAACCAGAAATGGTTTCGACAAGAGCCTAAGGTTGCAAGATGGCCACGCTCTCTTAACTACCCCACCACCCCCACCACCCCCACCACCCCCACCACCCCCACCACCCCCACCACCCCCACCCACACACACACACACACACACACACACACACACACACACACACACACACACACACACACACACACACACACACACTCTCTTAGATTTATCAAGGCAGCAAGGAAGAGCATAAACAAAGAAAGATTGAAGGGCTGGGGTTGTTCCCCAAAGAGAAGAGGTTATGAGAAAATTTGGTAAGAGTATTCATTGCCAGAGTAAGTAAAAAGAAACCATTCCAGTAGGAGAAAGGTTGGGAACCAGAAATATGGATTTCAAAAACTGGCAAAAGAAACAGAGGGAATATGAAGATAACAATAAGCTGTTAAGAGTTGCTTTTTTCTTCAATGAACTATCCATCTGATTAAACTGGATCAAGGAGAAAGAAATTTACCATGGCATTGGGAAAGCTGACAGGAGTAGGACTAATTGGATAGCCTAAAGAACTGGTACAGACACCATCCTTTAATGTCTGTAATTCATTATTCTTCAGTTTTACATGTTCCACCACTTAGATACTTTAACTGTTTACCATCCAATTTTCCCCAACTTCAACCAGTTCTTCAGTGAGTTTATTTTGCAACCTTCAGGTGAGATTTCATAGTTAATCTCTAACTGAACACACAAGCAACATGTATTCAGTCACATGCCTTAACATCTGTTTAAATGAACAGCAGCAAATCCACTCACTCTCTGAATACAATAATCTGTGAAGGAATTCCCAAAATAGTCTGCACCATTGCTATGCACTCTATCAGAACTTGTGAATGAATGCTGCTCCTTTCAGCTTCATGTGTCATTTCCTGGATGATGAATCTGTGGCAAATAGACCAGTGCTCAGGTTCTTTTGAAAAGTTATTCAGAGCCCCAAGGCTGCTTACAGCCAAGGATGGGGGAACCACGATGGTGTTTGGGGTTATGTGGCAGGGAGTGGTGTGGGAATTCTTAGGGTGTTGGGGTGGAGTGGAGGGAAAGTAGGCACAAATTCATAAATAACAGATGAATGATAGATTGATAAATAGATACTTTATCGATCCCAAAGGAAATTACAGTATCACAGTAGCATTACAAGTACACAGATATGCAAATATTAGAAGAGAAGTAAGAAATAATAAAAATAAATTTCCTTAAAAATAAGAAAATACAAGATTTACAAGTCAAAAATTACAACATCACTTCCCCGGCTCTAGACTGACTCAATATAGAGGCTGACGATCGAGGGTAGGAATGACCTTATATAGCGCTGTTTGAAGCAGTGCAGTTGACTTAGTCTATCACTGAAAGTGCTTCTCTGTAGCGGCAAGGTGGCATGCAGAGGGTGAGAAACATTGTCCAGAACTGCCGAGATTTTCCAGAGGGTCCTTTGTTCTGCCACAGCCTCCAGTGTGTCTAGTTTGACTCCTGTAGTAGAGCCAGCCTTTCTAATCCGAATGCTTGGAGTCTGCAGATTATGACATGGTTTTAATGTAGAGAAATCCTACATACTGAGCTATCCTTCCTGCCCACTATAATGTAAAAGGCAAGTTCACAAGAAGATGTAAACAGGAATCACACCCTCCCCCTCAAAAGAAGAGAAATTAGCAATATTCTATTCTAAAATAATGTATAAGATCAAAAATGTTTGCTATTCCAGCCAGTCCATTTCATTTAAAAATAATCCACAGGGACCTTTCTTAATGAGCAAAGTGGATATATTCAAATTTTAGCTTGAACCACTACAATATTTCAGCAAGCTGCTTCCAAAATGCTCCCAGGGAGAGCGTTCAAATTTTCTTCAGGATCTTTTTCTTCTGAACTTAAAGCCAAACCTAATGAGTAATTTTTTCCAAAGTCAGGAGGATACTTGAAAGCATAGAAGTTGATTCAGAGCCTAATTAGGTTGGCAAAATAGTAGATCGCTCAAGCTGGAAAAACAATTGGAAAACAAAGGAAACCTCTGAGGCTGTTTGTTGGTGACAAGTGTCCAAATGGTTAGCTGATCCGGGACTGATTCAGTGTGGAAGCATTTAGGAAACACTGCAAATTAGTAACGATGCTTTTAATGAAAAATGGTTACAGGCAATAAAGTAAGAAAGAATCTTTATTACCCTATTTAGTGCAGTAAGCCTCTCACCATATATAACGGGATTATACCGTGCCTATAAAAAGTATTCACTGACCCTACCCCCCCCCCCCACCTCCGCTTGGAAGTTTTCATGTTTTATTGTTTTACAACATTGAATCACAATGGATTTAATTTAGTTTTTTTGACTCTGATCGACTGAAAAAGATTCTTTCGTGTCAAAGTGAAAACAGATCTCTGCAAAGTGATCTAAATTAATTACAAATATAAAACACAAAATAATTGATTGCATATGTATTCACCCCTTTTAATATGACACACCAAATCATCACTGGTGCACCAATTAGTTTAAGAAGTCACATAATTAGTTACATAGAGATCTGGAGATCACCGTGAGTGTTTCAATTGACTGTAGTAAAAATACATCTGTATCTGGAAGGACCAACTGCTGGTGAGTCAGTATCCTGGCAAAATCTACACCATGGAGACCAAAGAACAATCAAAGCAACTCTGCAAAAAGATTATTGAAAAGCAAGAGATGGATACAAGAAAATTTCCAAGTCATTGAATATCCCTTAGAGTAAAGTTAAGTCAATCATCAAGAAATGGTAAGAATATGGCACAGCTGTAAATCTGCCTAGGGCAGGCCATCTTCAAAAACTGAGTGACCATGCAAGGAGGGGAGTAGTGAGAGAGACCTCCACTCTGGAGGAGTTACAAGCCTCAGTGGCTGAGATGGGCAAGACTGCGCATACAACTGTTGCCATGACGCTTCACCAATCCCAGGTTTATGGGAGAGAGGCAAAAAGAAAGCCACTATTGAAATAACTCACATGAAATCCTGGCTAGAGTTTGCCAAAAGGCAACTGAAGTCAGCTGGAAGAAAGTTCTATGGTCTGATGAAACCAAAATTGAGCTTTTTGGCCATCAGACTAAATGATATGAATGTTGTAAGCCAAATGCCAAACATCATCAAAAACATAACATCCCTACCGTGAACCATGGTGGTGGCTGCATCGTGCTGTGGGGATGCTTCACTGCAGCAGGCCCTGGAAGGCTTGTGAAGGTAGAGGCTAAAATGAATGCAGCAAAATACAGGGAAATCCTGGAGGAAAACCTGATGCAGTCTGCAAGAGAACTGCAACTTCGGAGATTTGTTTTCCAGCAAGACAATGACCACAAGCATAAAGCTTGCTACACAGGAATGGCTCAAAACAACAAAGTCTGGTTGGTGGGAGAATGAAATGAGATTAGCATAGGATCAGCGTAAATGGTGCTTGATTGTTGGCATGGAGTTGGTGGGCCAAAGGTCCTGGTTCCATATTCTATGAGTCCAAAAGCCAAACATCCTGCCATCTAATACATCCATAAATATCTGATGCTTAAATAAGACTTACAGTGGACAACATTATTAGTTCCTGTACCATAATGGAAGGTCGAACAACTGCTTCAGAGGGTGTTTTCCACTGGAAAGGATCAATAAATGTGTTAATAATCAATAAGAGTGTGGAAAGAATCAATAAGTATGTTAATAAATGCTACATAAATAAATCTATGGGGATGGAATAAACAAGGAAAGCTCATTCCTGTGGCAGAATATACAGTAATAAAAAGATGCAGAACTATGCCACTGAAAAAACAGTGGAAAAAGATTCAAGAGGAACATTCATAAAGGAATTGAATAAATGTTGGATGGGGAATATTTTGCAGGGCTTTAGTGGGAAGTTCAAAGTTTAAAGTATAACTGTTATCTAAGTACATGCAGTAATCTGTATGTCACCATAAACAATCCTGAGATTCATTTTCTTGTGGGCATACGTACTCAATGAATTCAATAACCATAATAGAATCAATGGAAAACTGCACCAACCAATGTGCAAAAGACAACAAAGTGTGCAAATACAAAAAGAGAAAAAAATAATAATAATAAATGAATAAACAATAGAGTCCTAGTCATTGGAAAGTACAGCAAAGACAAACCCTTCAGCCCATCTAGTCTGTGCCGAACCACTTAAACTGCCTACTCCCATTAAGCTGCATCAGGTCGATTAATATTAAAAACATGAGGTTCTCGAAAGTGACTCCATAGGTTGTGGGAACAGTTCAGTGAAGGGGCAAGTGAAGTCTCTGGTTCAAGAGTCTGATGGTTGAAGGGTAATAACTGCTTCTGAGTCCGGTGGTGTAACTCCTGAGGATCCTGTACCTTCTTCCTGATTGCAGCAGCGGGAAGAGAGCATTACCTGGGTGGCGGGGGTCCACGACGATAGATGCTGCTTTCCTGCAACAACGCTTTGCATAGATGTGCTCAATGGTGGGGAGCTCTTTGCCCACGACGGACTGGGCCATATCCACTACTTTTTGTAGGGTTTTCTGTTCAAGGGCATTGGTATTTCCATACCAAGCAGAAATGCAGCCAGTCAATCGACTCTCCACAACACATCTACAGAAGTTTGTCAAAGTTTTACATGTTATGCTAGATCTTCACAAACTTCTAAGGAAATAGCGACACTGCCATACTTTCATGGTAATTGCCCTTGCGTGCTGGGCCCAGGACAGGTCCTCTGAAATGATAACACCGAGGTCCTCCGAATCCCTGTTGAACCCCTGTTTCCTCCTCCTGAAGTCAATAATCTGTTCCTCCATCTTGCTGACATTAATTCATCAGATTCGTCATCGCCTTTGACATCAGCAAACTTATAAGCGCAGAGCCTTGTGGTGCACTTGTGCTCATGGAGATGTTGCCACTCCGAACTGACTCAAGTCTGCAAGTGAGAGAATCAAGGATCCGATTGGACAAGGAGGTATTGAGGTCAAGGTCTTGAAGCTTATTGATTAGCTTTGAGGGGATGATGGTATTGAATGCTAGGCTGCTGTCAATAAAGAGTATCCTGATATATGCACCTTTGCTGTCCAGATGCTCCAGGGATGAGTGAAGAGACAATGAAATCACATCTGCTGTTGACCTGTCTTGGGAGTAGGCAAATTGGAGCAGATCCAGGATGCGACTCAGGCAGGAGTTGATATGTTTCAGCATCAGCCTCTCAAAATACTTCATCACAGTGGATGTAAGTGCTTCTGGACAATAGTCACTGAGGCAAATCACCACTTTCTTCTTTGACACTGGAATAATTGAAGCCTGCTTGAGGCAGTTGGGTACCTCAGCCTGCTGAAACGAAAGTTCCCAGGGAACACTCTAGCCAGTTGATCAGCACAAGTCTTTAGTACTCAGCCAGGTACCCCTTCTGGGCCAGATGCTTTCCATCAGTTCATCCTCCTGAAAAATGTTCTCACGTTGGCCTCAGATACTGAGATCACAAGGTCATCCTGGGCTATGAGAGTTTATGATCGTTCCTTCATGGTCTGATAGTCAAAGTGAGCACAGAAGGCATTGAGCTCGTCTGGAAGTGAAGCCCTGTTGTCACCTACTGTGTCACTTGATTTCCCTTTGTAAGAGCTGATTGGATTGAAGCCCTGCCACAGCTGTCAAGCATTTTTTTTTATCAATTCAAGTTTAGTCCAGAATTGCTACTTCGCCCAGGAGATGGCTTTCCAGAGACCGTACCTGGCCCTCTTGTAACCTTCTTGGTCACCAGGCTTGAAAGCCTCTGATCTGGCCTCAGCAGATTGCAGATCTCATGGTTCATCCAGGGATTCTTGTGGGGAAGACTCTGAATGATTTTGTGGGGTACACTCATCTATGAAGTCTGTGACAAGCGTGGTGTATTCATTCAGATCCACGGATGAATCCTTGAACACGGTCCAGTCCACCAACACAAAGCGATCCTGTAGCCTCTCCTCTGCCTCCCACAACCACCTCTTTGTTGTCCTAATCTCTGGAACTTTGTTCTTCAGCCTCTGCCTGTGTGCAGGTAGGAGAGGCTCAACCAAGTGACCCAGTTTCCTGAAATGAAGTTTGGGCATGGAACGGTAGGCATTTCTTATCTTAGTACAACAGTGGTCTAGTGTGATGGGACCTCTGGTACTACAGGTAATATGCTGATGGTAATTGGGCAGGGACTTCTTCAAGCAAGCCTGATAGAAATCTCTGACTATGATATGAAATGCGTTGAGGTGGAGTGTTTCTTATTCGGTGATGGCATCATGTAGTATCACAAGTGCCTGATTATAGTCAGTTGCAGGTGTAATGTAAGCTGTGTTTAGGGTCATGGAGCAGAACTCTCTTGGTAAATAGAATGGTCAGCATTTGATCATTAAGCTTTCAAGGGCAGGGGAACATGAGTGTGACAAAGCCACCACATTGGAGTGCCACAGAAAGTTTATGAAACACCTCCACCTTTTGCCTTTTCCAAATCAGCAGTTCAGTCCATCCTGTGTATCGAGAAGCCTTCAGGACTGATCACCATATCTGGCACACTCTGAGTAAGCCATGTCTCTATAAAACACAGAACACAACAGTTCCTCAATTCCCTGTGATACAGAATCCTTGTCCTTGGACAGGGAAATGAAACCAAATGGACAACTCTTCTAAGGAGGCAGCAGAGTTGTCATGGGACAAAAGCCTCTGCTATTCTACTTTGTTTCCTTGCTTGAAAGAAGATACTGAATATTAACATTTTGGAAAAAAAGGTGCATCCTTGCTGTTTCTATGGTTGGAACTAATATGTCTCATGAAGCTCTTCAAAGTCAAAGTAAATTTATTAACGAAGTACATACGATATATGTCACCATATACTCCCTTGAGACTCATCTTCTTGCAGGCATTTATAGGATATCAAAAACATAAGGTAACATTTTTGAAGCTATGCAGAAACAAAGAAAAATGTGCAATATTCTTAGAACAGTGCTGATGAAGGAACTAGTTCGTTTTATTTTTGTCACGTGCACTGAGGTACAGAGATAACCTTTTGTTCTTTGTACCATCCTGACAGATCATGACATACATTATTACATCAAGGGTAATAAAAATTAAAAAAAGAACAGAAGTGTAGAATGTGTTGCCGCAGTTACAAAGACAGCGCAGGAAGACAACTAAAGTGCAAGAGCTATGACGAGGTAGATTGAGAGACCAAGAGCCTCAACGATTTTGCTAGAGGTGCTGCCTGATCCATCTGTGCTTTCACCCCTCTCTGTTCTGTTTCACGAAGCATAGAATATAGAATATAAAACACGACAGTGCTGTACAGGCCTTTCAGTCTATCGACCAGAAAGCACTACCATGTGTAAATTAGTAAATAGGAATGAGGCAAGGGTGGCAGAAAGAGACGAAACAGATGTCTTTGTTCTTGCCATGTGGTTGCAGGAATAAAGGCAGCCACTGTGTGAGACTGTCCTTGCAGCCGCCATTTTGTGGACTGTGTGGTGGACTGATTCTTGCTCTGGGATAACTTAATCAGAACAGTGGAATATGGACACAAGGAGTTTCAGCTAACAACCTGCTATACCTGAGACCATAAGCAGCTGTTTATTACATACAGAGGCAGATTTGTAAAAGGAACAGCCTGTGATCTGGCCATCTAGGCCCAGTGTCTGGCTGACCCGGTTCAGACCAGAACGAAAGACACTTCCAAGGTCACAAGGCTGAAGGGAGAGCCATAAAATAATACTGCTTGTAACCTCCAATGAGAACCTGACACAGGTCAGTCAGATGACCTTGAGCCAATGAAATTGAAACATTGTAGATTGATCTGATAAGGAAATAATAAGAATGGAGGATTTTGTGAGCACAGATCAGGGAAACCTAGTGAGTGTGTGACCAGGTGTAATGTTGAGTAAATTCACATGGATGTGAACTGAGTCAATAAAGGTACTTGTCAGTAAATGCAAATTCTCTCTGTGCCTAACTGGTCATAAGGTGTAATGCTTGTAACAGAATTGGTATCCCTGGGTGGGCTCGAGGGTAACTCTCTCCATTGAGTCAGTGGGAGACTTGAGTCAGACCACATTTCTGATGTTCAGAAAGACCTGGGTTGAGTAGTTAGCTGTTACTAACCCAGAACAGAGGAATCAAGGAGCTCTGCAAGTCCAGAGGACTTGGATTGTTTTGATTGGAGGGCTCTCCTCCACAAGTATGTATTGGAGGAGTGGCCACAACTTGAGGAGTATGCTGGTCACACTGGCGCTGAAAGGAAAACTGCTGGGAAGCCCTTTGGAAGATTGCTCAAAGTAAATAGTCAGACATGGAATTTAAACCATTACAGAAGTCGGTAACAGTTGGCTGTTTAAAGAAGCTTTGGACAGAATATCGGCAGAAAGTTAAAATAGAGCAAGGTAAATCAGAAAAGAAAGCCTTGGAATATTGGCAGGAAGTTAAAATAGAGCAAGAAAGACCAAAAGAGAAAAATAGAGAATGTCGGCAGAAAGCTCAAGTAGAGCAGGACAGATTAGAAGAGCAAAATGAAAGGCTCGGCAGGGAGGTGGAAAACCTTAAAGAGAAGCTTGCTGATTTACAGGGACAGAGAAGTCCATGCAGCATGTAGCAGTTTCAGTTAGCGAAAAGCTGGTTAAAGAAAAGAGTAAAGAAGAAAAAGAAGCCCAAGCAGCTAAGAAGGTAGTGGAAGGGTTGAGGAAAGAGTGCACTGGCTATAAATATGATACAGAGATCAGTGCATGAAAAGAAAAACATCACTGGAGATCATACAAAGTGATTAAAACTGATACAACGCTATACAGAGAGGAATAATATGTGATTTTGGATCAGAAAGAGGAAGGAAAGGTAAATATAGAGATATGGATTGGAGCAATTTAGCAGATAAAGCAACCAGATACCATTATGATGAGGAGCCTCCTCTCCAGGATCTCTAGCCTAAGGAACTGGTGCTACAATCCACATAACTGGCCTATCTAGTCACGATCAGAGAGAGAGAAGCCAGGGCAGGAAATCTAAACTGGAATATAACATGCAGTACACCACGTGTTCAGGGTATAGCAGCTGAGGGACATTGCTAAGGATATCAGGATATATACAGTACGCCCAGGAATGATCCTCTGGAGTTGTTCCAGGCAGTTAGGTACCAGAGAGAAATACACAGTCTAGGTGATGCCAAGGAAAGGGTTTGATTATAATGTACTTGCTTCGGAACATACACTCCGCTTTGCCAGAAGCACGGTGACATACAGGGGGAATAGACAAGGAGTTAATGAACACAATACTGGCTTTTATGGGTAATAACAGAGAGGATCCAACAGATGAGTTAAGCAAATGTTACCAGAGAAAAGGAATTGCATCCTATATATGGATGGTGTTCCAAGGCATATATGGATTAACATTTGATCAAGATCATTTAGAACCTTAACCTACAAGTAAATGGTTAATAACATTAGTGTCTCCTAGCACCCACAAATCTACAAAGATGTGGGAACTGTTTGATCCCAGTGATCCTACACATACTGAGGCATGGGTACTTAGGAAAATAGTTAGAACATGAGAGAAGGAAGGGCAGGAGTTGGAATTTAACTTTAGGAATACCTAAGAAGCAGCTAAAATGTTTCCCCTTCAAGAAAATACACTGAGTATCATGCAGAGAAATTCAGATCAGGACAGAACCCAGCAGAGAGATTGTAGAAGTGTAGTAACACAGCGGTGGAGCACACCTTCACTAAGTCAGGGAAACTTGTAAGGGGCAAACATCCTGGTACAGTGGTCAGATCTACGGTTTCAGCTGTGGTACTGTGGATCATTATGCTTGGAACTGTACAACAAACACTTCATGTAATCTGAACCCTAACATACAGTAGATCAGAGACTGGAGTTAGAAAAAGGTCAGAATTTGTTTGGAATTTTGGTTCATGTTTTAAACTTGTTGAATGTTTATTTGTGCATTATGAATAACTTGCAATATTGCTTTGTTTTAAAAACTTGAAGTAACATATTTTCTCATTTTTGTCTAATTGTAAGTTAATATTTTGGGGCAAGAGATTTTCTGATTTAATTTATGAATGGTTTGTATGTTTCAAATGCTGTGTGAAGGGTGGCCATATGTGAGTGACAGAATGAGGGAGAGAGTGAGAGAAGAGAGAGAGAGAAGATAAAGGGCTATTGTGTTCATTCAATCAATATTGGGAGGAAGATTAAATTAATCCTATGCTTCAGAGAAGTGGTGAACAATTGAAATATTTTGTAACTTGAAGAGAACTTGCAAGAACTCTTGTCCTTTAAGAGGTTGTGTCAATGCATTGGAGCCCCCACCCAGCAGATTTTTCTTCCTTTGTTCTTTGAAAAATGTGTGGAAGTTTTTCCACGGTATGATTTAATTATTTATTTTAAAGTTTTGCAGTTACTTGTGAAGGTTCTGATGGAAGCAAAGTACGAGCATGGATTTTTTAAATGTTTTGTCTCATCTGTGTTTTTGATTTGTGGTTCTTTATTTATTTTCATGCAATTGGTTTTACAGAGAGATCCTGATTGCATACTGGCCATGTGGAATCCAAACTAAAGGCTGATTTATATTTGTGCGTTGCATCTATGCTGTAGGTACCGCGTACCCTACGCCATAGGGCGATGTGCACCTCTCCAGAAAAGTTACTTATGTGTTGCGGCGACGCAGACTGCAACAACTGTGATCGGTCCGCTTGGTAGCATCGCATTTCCAGTTGCTTCTTCTCCGCCATGTCTGTTGGCTGTGCGTACACCGATGCAAAATAGATGAACCTGATCGTCAAATCTACCTGCTGACATGCGAAAATATTTGAAATGCATTTCCTCGTCCATGTCTCTCATGAAGAAACTCAACACAGAGGCATAGAAACCCCACCGCCAACTAGTGTTTTGGCGCACACCGACACATGCTCACTACAGCACAGAGCGACACAGAAGTGAAAACTAGGGTTACGGCGTAGCCTGTATACGCAAGTATAAATCAGGTGGAAATCTGTGCATGTCTGTTCTGAATATGAGATGCCCACATTTCAGGGGAAAATGGGCATTTCTGGAAATTGCTCATTGGTGGACCATTTAATTGGGAATTTGAAATTAACATTTTGGAAGATTGGAGAACTTGGGGAGGAATCCTCAAAGTATTATACTAATAAGACTGCTTTCTTTTTACAGAACATAAAATATGTTGTTCAAGATTTCTGACATTAATTTTGTGTTTGAGTTTCCTTGGAAAATAGTGTTTGTCATGTAAATGACAAATGAAAGTTCAATTTAAATATTTGTCTGGTCCTAAAAGCAGTTCGGCTTTAATTCCCTCACCATCTTAAAAAAAAAACACATTTATCCAGCTGCTGCTGGATATTTGAATTAAAATGACGGTGAGTCAGCATTGATTCTGCAGGACTGGGATGCAGTTGTAAAGGGTATTAAAGTTTCTTGCAGATAATCTTCGTTGTACTGGAGAACTGCACGAATGTCAGGATATGAGAGCAAATGATCTCAGGGGACCATTTATCAAAGCAAAAAAGGTGGGGAGGTACCAGGAAATCAAATAAATAAAATCCCCAAGAGCAAAGACAAAACAAAGGAAAACTGTACCTAATTTTTTGTTTGTAGATGGGTCCTCACCTGATCAGGATGGTGAGAGGAGGACCAACGATGGGGTGTATGTGAGTGTAAGAGATGAAAGCTCACTCAAAGTCATCCAGAGGGGGAATAAAGCTAATGAGTTTGCAAAACAAGGCGTTGCAATTCGATATGGCAGCTGCAGATTGGGTAAATTGGAAGACAGAATGAACCACAGATCAAGGTTGTGGATTTAAGAGAAGAAAACTAAAAGCAGGATTACAATAATTGATAGAAGGAGCATGGTCAGAAATAATGAAGGGAATAATATATTTTGTTGCAATGGAATCAAAATATAGATTATCTCTGTGCCTAACCCGTCATTAGCATTGTGGTATAATAGGCCCATGATGCCGTGCTAATCAATTTAACTCTTCCCTCACACATAGAACTCTATTTTTCCTTCATCCATGTGCCTATCTAAGATTTTCCTAAATGTCCATAATGTACCTGGCTCTTCCAGCACCCCTGACAGTGTGTTGCATGCACCCACCACTCTCCTTGTAAAAAACTTACCTCTGACCTCTCCCCGTACTTCCTTCCAATCATCTTCAAGTTACGTCCCCTCAGATTAGCCATTTCCACCTGTGCCTCTGACCATCTTGTACACCTCAACTAAGTCAATTGACAGACTGGCAAAGTATGAGTTTAAAATCTTTGTGTCCAGTCCAAGTGCTGACATTGGAAAACCTGAGCAGCTCAAGTACTATTTTGCTTTCCATTCACTTGATCCATGTTCCATGTGTTAGGTATACCCTTCTCCCAAGCTGGGGGTGACTCTATGGGATAGTTTGACAGACAACACCTTGGTTCACTTTTATAAACCCTCATGTTTTACACTTCCCTTTGCAATTTAGTCACTACTTAGACCTCAGCCTGTTCCCTGATTTTCTTAATTGCTGCCCAGTTAGCAATCTCATCTACTATTAAAGTCTTTATTACCACCTTCTCAAGGGCCACTGGAGATAAATGTTAAAAAATGGCCTTCTCAGTGACATCCCAAAGAAATGAATAAGGAAAACATTCTTAAATTCTGCCACTTCCTTTGGGGATCTGGCTGTGCCTTAGCTGGATGGTTCCTATATTACAGCAATGACTCCACTTCAAAAAATACTTCAGTGACTGCAAAGTACTTTGAGATGTCCTGAGGTCACTATAAATGCTATATAAATACAAGTCTTCCTTTCTTTGTATGGGTTTTATGGGACGGGAGATAATTGGATCCGCATGTGCCAGAGTAATTCAATCTCCCCTTTGAAGTAATATTTTTCTGTCCATGTTTTCAGGTCTTAATTTGATAAAACTTGAGGCTATTTGGGAACGAGCTCTGCTGAATGATTTGCCATATAGCTTTCATGCACCACGTGCCTCAGAGACAGAAAGTGCAGATCAGAGCTGTGGTTCCACCACTGGTTGGAGGATTTAACTGCAACTGATGCTTTCAGGAACAGTCAAAAATAGATTTGAAACAACACACACAAAGTGCTGGTGGAACGCAGCAGGCCAGGCAGCATTTATACGGAGAAGCACTGTTGACATTTCGGGCCGAGACCCTTCGTCAAGACTAACTGAAAGGAGAGATACTAAGAGATTTGAAAGTAGTGGGGAGAGGGGGAAATGCAAAATGATAGGAGATGACTGGAGAGGGTGGGATGAAGCTAAAAGCTGGAAAGATGATTGGCGAAAGTGATACAGAGCTGGAAAAGGGAAAGGATCATGGGACGGGAGGCCTCAGGAGAAAGAAAGGGGGAGGGGGGAACACCAGAGGGAGATGGAGAACAGGTAGGGTAATGGGCAGAGTGAGAGAAAAAAAACAAACAACTAAATATGTCAGGGATGGGGTAAGAAGGGGAGGAGGGGTATTAACGGAAGTTAGAGAAGTCAATGTTCATGCCATCAGGTTGGAGGCTACCTAGCTGGTATATAAGGTGTTGTTCCTCCAACCTGAGTGTGGATTCATCTTGAAAGTAGAGGAGGCCGTGGATAGACATATCAGAATGGGAATGGGACGTGGAATTAAAATGTGTGGCCACTGGGAGATCCTGCTTTATCTGGCGGACAGAGCATAGGTGTTCAGCGAAACAGTCTCCCAGTCTGCATCGGGTCTCACCAATATATAAAAGGCCATACCGGGAGCACCAGATGCAGTATACCACACCAGCCGACTCATGGGTGAAGTGTCGCCTCACCTGGAAGGACTGTCTGGGGCCCTGAATGCTGGTGAGGGAGGAAGTGTAAGGGCAGGTGTAGCACTTGTTCCGCTTACAAGGATAAATGCCAGGAGGGAGATCGGTGGGAAGGGATGTGGGGGGAATAGTGGACAAGGAAGTCATGTAGGGAGTGATCCCTGCGGAAAGCAGAAAGTGGGGGAGGGAAAGATGTGTGCTTGGTAGTGGGATCCTGTTGGAGGTGGCGGAAGTTATGGAGAATTATACGTTGGACCCAGAGGCTGGTGGGGTGGTAGGTGAGGACACGGGGAACCCTGTCTAATGTAAAGTATGGGTTCTCAATTATCATTTGTCAGTATGTTAAAACAATCACTCACTGTCTTCTAAGAGTCATTGTAAGATTACCACTGACAGGTTTCCTCAGGGTAACCTTGAACCTAATGGCTTGAATATTAATTTCTCTAACTTCTAGCATTTGTCCCCCTTCTGTCTTTTTCCAACCGCCATTCTGACTTCCCTCTTATCTCTTCTTTTCACCTGCCAATCATCCCCCTCTGGTGCCTCTCCTCCTTCCTTTTCTCTCATGGTCCACTGTCCTTTCTTATCAGATCCCTCCTTTTCAGCCTTTTACCTCTTCCACCTATCACCTCCCAGCTTCTTAATTCATTCCCCCTCTCCTACCCACCCACCTTCCCCCTCACCTGGATTCACCTATCACCTGGGCCTGCTTGTACTTACAGTCCTCCCTCCACCACCTTATTCTGGCTACTTCCCCCTTCCTTTCCCATCCTGACCAGTATATCACGGGTAAAACTCTCCAACCATTGAGCATATCTACATGAAATGTTGCTGCAGTAAAGCAGCATCCATCATCAAAGATCCCCAGCACCCAGGCCGTGCTCTTTTCTCGCTGCTGCCATCAGGTAGAAGGTACAAGAACCTCAGGACTTGCACCACCAGGTTCAAAAACAGTTACAAGCTCTCAACCATCAAACTCAAATAAAAGGGGATGACCACACTCAGTTAAGGACTCTTATCTTATTATTTTATGATTATTAATGCCATTTATTTATATCTGCATTTGCACAGTTTGTTGTCCATTGATCCCATTTACAGTCAGTGTTATATAGATTTTCAGAATATGCCCGCAGAAAAAGAAACCCAGGGTTGTATGTGGTGACATAAACGTACTCTGATAATACATTTTACTTAGACGTTTTCTTTGCTGAAGGATCCTGAAATGTCAACTGTTTATTCCTCTTCGTAAATGCTGCCTGAGCTGGTGAATTCCTTTAACATTTTGA
The DNA here is from genome assembly GCF_030144855.1 of Hypanus sabinus. Classification (NCBI taxonomy): domain Eukaryota; kingdom Metazoa; phylum Chordata; class Chondrichthyes; order Myliobatiformes; family Dasyatidae; genus Hypanus; species Hypanus sabinus. The sequence goes on from NC_082709.1 coordinate 56,381,193, forward strand.
GGGTGTTGCTCTGGATTTCCAGCATCTGCAGAATCTATTGTGTTTATACAAACCCCATTTCCAGAAAAGTTGGGATATTTTCCAAAATGCAATAAAAGCAAAAATCTGTGATATGTTAATTCACGTGAACCCTTATTTAACTGACAAACATACAAAGAAAAGATTTTCAATAGTTTTACTGACCAACTTAATTGTATTTTGTAAATATACACAAATTTAGAATTTGATGGCTGCAACACTCTCAACAAAAGTTGGGACAGAGTTAAAATAAGATTGAAAAGTGCACAGAATATTCAAGTAACACCGGTTTGGAAGACTCCACATTAAGGAGGCTAATTGGTAGCAGATGAGGTATCATGACTGGGTATAAAAGTAGCGTCCATCAAAGGCTCAGTCTTTGCAAGCAAGGATGGGTCGTGTCTCACCCCTTTGTGCCAAAATCTGTGAGAGAATTGTTAGTCAGTTCAAAAGGAACATTTCCCAATGCAAGATTGCGGAGAATTTAGGTCTTTCAACATCTACAGTACATAATGTGAAAAGATTCAGCGAATTCAGAGACATCTCAGTGCGTAAAGGGCAAGGTCGGAAACCACTGTTGGATGCGCGTGATCTTTGAGCCCTCAGGCGGCACTGCCTAAGAAACCGTCATGCTACTGTGACAACTATAGCCACCTGGGCTCGGGAGTACTTTGGAAAACCATTGTCACTTAACACAGTCCGTCGCTGCATCCAGAAATGCAACTTGAAACTGTATTACGCAAGGAGGAAGTCATACATCAACTCTATGCAGAAACACTGGCGAGTTCTCTGGGCCCAAGCTCATTTCAGATGGACCGAAAGACTGTGGAACCGTGTGCTGTGGTCAGATGAGTCAATATTTCAGCTAGTTTTCGGAAAAAACGGGCGTTGAGTTCTCTGTGCCAAAGATGAAAACAACCATCCTGATTGTTATCAGCGAAAGGTGCAAAAGCCAGCATCTGTGATGGTATGGGGGTGCATCAGTGCCCACGGCATGGGTGAGTTGCATGTATGTGAAGGTACCATTGACCCTGAGGCGTATATTAGGATCTTAGAGAGACATAAGTTCAACGTCTTTTCCCAGGATGTCCATGCTTATTTCAGCAGAACAATGCCAGACCATATTCTGTACGGGCTACAACAGCGTGACTTTGTAGACACAGAGTGCGTGTGCTTGACCTGCCTGCTGCCATTCCAGATCTATCTCCTATTGAAAATGTATGGCGCATCATGAAGAGGAGAATCAGACAACGGAGACCACGGACTGTTGGGCCGCTGAAGTCTTATATCAAGCAAGAATGGACAAAATTTCCAATTGCAAATCTACTACAATTAGTATCATCAGTTCCAAAACGATTAAAAAGTGTTATTAAAAGGAAAGGTGATGTAACATGTAATGGTAAACATGCCTCTGTCCCAACTTTTGTTGAGTGTGTTGCAGCCATCAAATTCTAAATGTGTGTATATTTACAAAATACAATTAAGTTGGTCAGTAAAACTATTGAAAATCTTTTCTTTGTACTTTTGTCAGTTAAATAAAGGTTCGCGTGAATTAACACATCACAGATTTCTGTTTTTATTGCATTTTGGAAAATATCCCAGCTTTTCTGGAAATGGGGTTTGTAGGTTTCCCAAGCTCTGGTGACCAATTATATCAACTGGAGGTAGTTCAACGTTTGAAAGCATTAATTGCCATTGTTAACCTGATGAATTATTGGAAGTTTTAGTTACTTTCATCACTTTAATAGTTGGAGATAAATCCGTTTAAGGTTCAATTTAGCTTGTGGGGATGGAATCATGCAGATCTTGTGGGACACCAGGGACAGGGCTAGGAAACACCAGCCTGTAAAAATAAACATGTGGTATAAGCAACACTTTTATACTGTGCTGACAAAATGTTGCACTCAAAGCAATGGTGCAGAGACTGAAACCATAAATACAGATGAACTGTTAACCCCAGACACACATGCACACTCACTCATCAATATCACCACAACATATGAACATTTACACTGCACACACATGCATACACACCATACATACATGTGCACTGCAGATACATACAGACTCACACACAGAAGCTCACAATAGGCACACACTCACTAATTCTCTTTCCATACAGTCTTCCTCTGCCCTTTCCCCAGCAAACACCCCCACCCTCCCCCCCACTTTTCCTGATGTGCTGGTCCAGATCTGACACCCCTCTCTCTCCACAGATGCTGCTTGCCCCACTGAGTTCCTCCAGCAGTTTGTTTTATGCCCTGGATTTCAGCATCTAGAGTCACTGGTGAATCTGTCTTTCACAGTCTGCCTTTCTCCTTCAATGTCCAATGCTTGTGCTCCTTCTGCCCTGAAGCTTGGCTGCCTGAGCCATGAGAGATAAAACTGTGCCGTACTCTTGTGCTATTATCTTTCAGAATGTTTCTGTCTGGGTTTGGTCATGCCAGGCCATCCTAATCCAGACCAGGATGCCTCACTCAGCCTTACTGCATGTGTCTTCTGATCTTCAACAATCAGTTTGTATGTGTAGCATAGCAAATCTTCCTTATTGTTCTTCTGCAAAAAGCCCCTGGGCCTGGTTGGTTTGGTTGTACAAAAATAATGAAAATTCTGGAAACTTTTGCAATGTCAGGAAATGTAAAGGAGGCTCAACCTAAATACAGAGTAGCAGAGACAATTTAGCAGTAAAAGGTATTTTACTAATAAACTGCTAAATAACAAGCCCCAAGGGGCCACAAAACAAGAGATTAGATACTCTTCTCTGGGCTGTAGCCTTCCCAGTTGACCAGGTACTGCACACCCCATCGACAACGATGTGAATCCATCAGTCGACAAACTGTGTACACTGGACCACCTTCCACCATCCTTGGTTCCTGAGGTGCAGGCTCAGGTGAGCTGAGTAGTTCATGGACAATGGGCAGGACCCATGGAAGTTAGGTCTGATCCTGAGGGATGGTGGCAGTTTGAGACTGAAAGTGACTGAGTTGATGTGATCGGTGATCTTAGAGGGGCCAATGAACCTGGGCAAGAGCTTCCAGTACTCAGTGTGCAGGGGTAGATCTCAGCTGGACAGTCAGATTTGCCTTAGTGTTCTTGGAGCGGGGTTGGTAGGAGATGAAGTTGAAACAAGCCTGATGAGGGTTAAATTGATGGGTCATTTTTATGGATCTGAGGTTCTAGTGATCAGCCCAGATCAGCAAGGGCTCAGGTTCTGCACCTTGGTGGGACCAACCAGGGTAGGTCTTACACAGTGAACAGTAGGGCACAGAGGAGTGTGGTAGAACAAAGGGATCTGGGAATACAGGTCCATAATTCATTGAAAGTGGCATCACAGGTAGACAGGGTTGTAAAGAAATATTTTGGCTCATTGGCCTTCATAAATCATTGCAATAAGTACAGGAGATGGGATGTTATGTTGAAATTGTATAAGACATTCGTGAGGCTTAATTTGGAGTATCGTGTGAAGTTTTGGTCACCTACCTACAGAAAAGATGTAAACAAGATTGAAAGAGGGCAGAGAAAATTTAAAAGGATGTTGAACCTAAGTTATAAGGAAAGATTGAATAGGTTAGGACTGTGTTCTTTAGATGTAGACAATTGAGAGATTTGGACAATATTATGAGAGATATAGGTAAGGTAAATGCAAGCAGGCTTATTCCACTGAGGTTGTGTGGGATGACAACCAGAGGTCATGGTTTAAGGGTAAAAGGGGAAACTTCTTCACTCAGAGGGTCATGAGTGTGTGGAATGAGCTTCCAGCAGAAGTGGTGCATGCAAGCTCCTTTTCATCCCTTAAGAGAAGTTTGGATAGGTACTTGGATGGTAGGTGTATAAAGGTGCAGGTAGATGGGAGTAGGCAGCTTAAATGTTTTGAAATGTATTGGATGCATTTTTCTAACATGCAGTAATGCTGGTTTTTGAGAAAACATTGAAGGGCTGAATGGATGTGACAGATATGGTCTTGAAGATCCTTGGCGAAGGTGAGAATGTCATCAAGGCAGTTGAACACATAGCTGTGCAGCATGTGTCAAAGGGTTTCATTGCTGAAGGCTTGGAAAACAGCTGGACTGTTGAAAAGTCTAAAAGGCATCATTATGTATTTGGTGTGGCCAGTGGCTAATATGCATGTCCTCTTCCACTCATCACCCTGATGAATGTGGATCAGGTTGTACGCACTAAATTGATCCAGTTTAGTGAAGATCTGAGCCCTGTGGGGTGTTTGGAATGCATTATCCATCATGGGGACAGGGCAGCGGTTCCTGATAGTGATTCTGTTGAGTCCACGGTAGTTGATGCAGGGACGACAAGCCCACGCACCCACCCCATCTTTCTTTTTGGCCCAAAGTCCTGCCCTGGCTGAGGACTGGGATGGTCAAATGAAAGCAAGGCTGTAGCGTTTCGGCAATGTGGTCATTCATGGTTTGGGTCTCAGGAGGGGAGAGGGAGAGCAGATGACCTTGGGGAGGGATGGTGCTTAAGAGGAGGTCAATCAGACACTCGCGTGGTCCGTGAGGCAGTAGAGTTCTGTCTTCCCTTTTACTGAAAGCAATGACTTTCCTGTGGGAATTTGGTGAGGTCAGGAGTTTCTTCCATCTCCACAGATTTATGGGGTGAGGTCAACTGAGATTACAGACAGCTGGGTCCCTAACTCAGCAGTGAAGCAGATGACCAGGCAAAGAGAATGTCACAAATGGAAAGCCAAGGGGAACCCAAGGTGACAGGAGTGTTGGGTGAGTCAATAAGGTGAAACTAGATGGACCATGTGGTCTCTGATGCTTATGTACACAGGCCGTGTGAGCCTCTGACCACTCTATACTCCAAGGGCCATCCATCAATAACCGTCATGCAGAAGGGGTGACAAATAGGCTCTGTAGGGAGTTCAACCTACACACACAAAGTCCGGACCAGAAAGTCGCCTGCTGCGCCGGGATCCACTACTGCCTTCTGCATGCGTAGAGCCATTGGGGTGTGACGGACAGAGAGAGAGAGTCAGGCTATGGTACTGGAATGACAGACTGGGAAGTTTGCCAGATAAAAGGCCCCTTGTCTCTACCTGGGAGGCGTGTTTATGGACACAGTGGCCATTTGATCAGCAGCTCCACAGAAAGTGAGCAAGTTGTTTCTCCACTGACGCTCACGCTCTACGGGCTGGACAAAGGGCTTCTCCCTGCCTGCAGGGGTTCTGGAGGCATTGATGACGAGGGTCCTGCAGCCCGAAATGGTTCTGGGGATGGATCTGGGGTTCTGGCTAATGATCTGGAGGGTCATTCCATGAGATGCTTGTTAATTCAGAGGGCAAGAGTGATGAAGCTTTCAAGTCAGTGGGCATATCCCAGGTAAACAATTCATCGTTCAAACCATCCGAGAGATCAAGAGAGTAATGGGCCAGTGGCACTTCCACATTCCAGCTGCACTCCACCGCCAGATTCCTGAATTCCACGGCGTAATCCAGCACCAACTGTGAGCCTTGACACAGGCAAAGTATCAGATCCGATCCCCCTTCCACTTCCCAGATGGTCAAAAACCTGTCGCACCTCTGCAGTGAATTCTTAATGTGTATTGAAAATGGTGGCTTTATTGTCCCAGTTAGCAGTAGCCCAGGTCAGAGCTCACCCAGTCAGGAGAGAGAGATAATGGAGGTAATGTTGGTTCGGTCTGAAGGATACAGAGATGGCTGGAGCTTAAAGGGTAAGATGCACAGGATGTTGAGCCATCAGGCTGGGGATCCACTAACGTGTTTGGGTACTGGAATCTGGGGCTCTGAGGGAGGGGGTTGACTGGCGTGGGGTTGCTGTAATGAGATAGAGAGTTGGTCGAGAGTGGTGAGCGGATGGCCAATGGTTTCCTGCTGCTTCTGGATCATGTGCTTCTGTCAATGGACAACTTCCCTCAGGTGATCATTGAGCCAAATGTTGGTTCACTCATCCTGTCAGGAAATGTAGAGGAGGCTTGACCCAAAAGCAGAGAAATGCAGGTGATTTAGCAGTAAACAATATTTAACAAGCAAACTGCAAAATAACAAGCCACAAGGGATCAGAAAACAAGACAGAACAGATACTTAACATGGCAAGCAACAAGGTAATTGAAGGCTAGGAGCAACTGGTTGAGGCCAGCTGGGTGAACAAAGGACTATGGCTGGGAGCTGGGTTTAAGTAGGCTGCAGGTGACAAGTTGGAAATGAATGGCAGGAGACTCCTGTTAGCTTGGTGGAGACTGGGAGATGTTCGTCTCTGCAGGCCTGGCACATAGTGCATTAAGCATAAGTGTAATTTTAATACCATAAGTGCCAAAGAGAGGGCATATAGTGGAGCAAAAATTGTGGGAAGTTAGAGGATTGGAAAGCTTTGAAAAAAAAAACAACAGTTTTCACTGTGGAAGACACTAGCACTATGGTGGAGGTTCCAGGTGTCAGGAATCATGACGTGTGTGAAGTTACCATAACTAGAGAGAAGGTTCTTGGGGAACTGAAAGGTCTGAAGGTAGATAAGTCACCTGAACCAGATCGACTACACCCCAAGCTTTGAAAGAGGTGGCTGAAGAGATTGTGGAGGCATTAGTAATGATCTTTCAAGAATCACTAGATTCTGGAATGGTTCCAGAAGACTGGAAAATTACAAATGTCATTGCACTCTTCCAAAAGGGAGAGAGGCAGAAGAAAGGAAACTAAAGGGCAGTTAGTCTGACCTCAGTGGTTGGGAAGATGTTGGAGTCAATTATTAAGGATGAGTTCTCAGGGTGCTTGGAGGCACATGATGAAATAGGGTGTAGTCAGCATAGTTTCCTCCAGAGAAAATCTTGCCTGACAAATCTGTTGAAATGAAGAGAAAATACAAAAAACTGAAGTGCAAAGGGATTTAGGAATCCTTGTGCAGGATTCCCTAAAGGTTAATTTGCAGGTTGAGTCTGTGGTGAGAAAGGCAAATTCAATGTCAACATCCATTTCAAGAGGTCTAGAATATAAAAGCAAGGAGATAATGTTGAGGCTTTATAAAGCATTAGTGAGGCCTCACTTGGAGAATCATAAACAGTTTTGGGCCCCTTATCTTAGAAAGAATGCACTGAAAATGGAGAGGGTTCAAAGGAATTTCACAAAAATGATTCCAGAATTGAATGGCTTGTCATATGAAGAGCGTTTGATGGCTCCGGGCCTGTATTTGTGGAATTCAGAAGAATGAATGGTGACCTCATTGAAACCTACCAAATAGTGAAAGGGCTTGATAGAGTGAATGTGGAGAGGATGTTTCCTATGGTGGGAGAGTCTAAGACCAGAGGACACAGACTCAGAATAAAGGGACATCCTTTTAGAATGGAGATGAAGAGGAATTTCTTTAGCCAGAGAGTGATGAGTCTGTGGAATTCTTTGCCACAGGCAGCTGTGGAGGCCAATTCTGTATGTATATTTAAGGCAGAGGTTGATAGTTTCTTGACTGGTCAGGACATGAAGGGATACAAGGAGAAGGAAGGAGACTGGAGTTGAGAGGAAAATTGGATCAGCCCTGATGAAATGGTGAAGCAGACTCAATGGACCAAATGGCTGAATTCTACTCCTATATCTTATGGTCTCGTAACTGAGTGTTCCAGGTGGTATGATGTCTGGTATTGCGGCACCAAGCACTGCCATCAGCTGAAAGTTGAAAGTTGCTGCCTTCACTACATGACGTATTCTGTGCTCAGACTCCACAACTTTACTCTTATAAGAAGCAACATAAAAGGATCTGCTGACTCTACCATGTTAGGGTTTGTCCGGATTGGTCAGGCCGGAATGGACTTTATATGCAGTGGAGTTTTCATTTGATGCTCAAGCACTTATTTACTCAGTTCCTTCTCCACACTTCCTTCACTCTTTCAAATGTCTTCTGTCTCCCATGATCTCTTCTTTCACTAACTCCCCCCTTCCCCCACCCCACCAGCATTCACACTGTGTTCTCTGCCCTCCCCCTTCTGTACTGTCAATCCTCCTTTGCCTTCTCCGTCTCCTCCCTTTTGTCCTCCCACCCACCACACTCTCTCAATCCTACCTCTGTTCTCTCACAGCCCCCTATTCCCTCCCATTAACTCTCCATTTTGTGGATTTGTGGGAATGTTAAAAAATCCCCCAAGACCTTAACTTGGATTTTACATTAATGGCATTATCAAAGACAAATTAATAAATTTAACCAATTAATAACAAATTAATTAAAGGGTATTATTACAAGGCAAATGAAACAGCAATCTCAGTTACATTTACACTAAAGGCAAATTTGCTATCACATTTATCCGGCTCCTTCATTCAATCCTTGTCATTGGCCATGGCACTGAAACCATATCTATGACATCACCTGGCGTAAGATCCATTCTTTACCCACTAAAGACAACTGAAACAGGGCTGGTGCATACGTAAGGTCGGGTGCTGCGGAAGCGTAGATACCTGTGCAATGGTATTACCGTTCATGGGTCTTGGAATTCAGAGTTCAGTCCTGATGCCTTTCTGTAAGGAGTATCTGTACGTCCTCCCCGTGGAATGTGAGGGTTTTCTCCAGGTCCTGCAGTTTCCTCCTACAGTCTAAAGATGTACTGGGTAGGTTAATTGGTCATTGTAAATTGTCCCGTGATTAGGTTAGGGTTAATTGGGTTTGTTGGGGGTTGCTGGCATGGCTCGAAGGGCCGAAAGGACTGCACCACACTACAGTGCTAAACTAAAATTAAAGAATAAACATAGATCTGCTCTCCAACATCAGCAGATTTTCTCTTGCTTGTGATTTGACTACAACAGTACATATTTTAATGCCTAATTATTATAATCACTGTTGAAAATTTAAGTTTAGTAATGATGATTATTACCTTAAATAAATTATTGTACAGTTTTCTAAAGTATACTTTTGTTTAAAAGTTTTTGTCTGTTGATTTTATTTCCAGTAACTGACTTTTTAAAAATTTCCCAACCTTTATTTTCCTTCCTGTACATGATTTAAAAGTAATTACTGTTTCCAGTTTTCTGTTCCCAGTTTGGTCTTTGTGGAGTGGACGTTTGTTGCTAGGCACAATAGTTCAAGCTGCTGAATTTAGTGGGAGCAAGTATGAAGGGCAACACAGTGAGGGGACATTACAACAAGGTTGGTGATCAAGGCCAAATCCATTCGTTTGTGCTCCTGGCTGAGCATACTTCAGTCTGATTCATTGATGGGTCTTACTGTCATTTCTCCCTCCACTAATGGTGATCAAGCTGCAGCGGTGAAACAGGTACTACTAGGCTAATATAGACTCATAGAGTTATACAGCACAAAAACAAGCTCTTCATACCAACTTGTCCGTAGTGCACAAAACACCTACCAAATCTATTAACCTGCATTTGGTCCATATCCATATCCCTCTGAAACTTTCACGTCTACGAAAGATCCTATTTCTTACTTAAAGATATCTATTTTAATACCTTTTAACCAGCTCTGTAGCTTCTTCTGGAAGCTCATTCCATTTACCCATCATCGTCTATGTAAAAATGTATTTCTCAGGTTCCTGCTTAAACCTATGCCGTCTAGTTTCCCTCAACCAGGCAAAGAACACAGTGAATATTTACCCCATCTCTGCCCCCCAGGGGTTTTAGAGACTTCTGTAAGGTCACTCCCTCAGTATCTTTCATTCCAGGAAAAGCAGTCCCAGCCTATCCAGTCCTGGTAAAGATCTATTTCTGTATGACCTTTTAGATGTGACATGGATCCAGAGCGAAATAAATATGTTATCTCCATCTAGTGGTAAATCTTCAGCCTTTTATTTTAAAACACATTAATCATCCACCTGCCCGTCATGAAAAGCAGTGTTTGCACTGAAGTGCTTTCATTGTCACCTCCCCTCTCACCAGCAGCAACCTGGGAACTCAATGTGATTCTCGGAGAAAATGATGTGATGGGCTCGGAACAGCCTTGGAGCTATAATCTAATGCAAAAGGAAAAGCGAAGAACAACCTTCTGACAGCATTCCCGTTGGAATTGTGTGAGCAGGGGGAAAATCCCAATGCTGATGACAGGCTCAAAACCAATGCCACACAAACCAAGATGAAAGCGTAAGAAGGGAGAAGATCACGTTAAAGCCACGTGACAATGACGGGAGTTACCTTCATCAAACCTTGTGCTGGAAGGTAGGTCTACACTGACCATCCGGTACATACATCTGGGCCCAGTTTTTTTCATTTTTGAAGCTGACCATAAAACTTCCCATGGAGGAATTTATGCAATCTTATGTAATTGAGAGGAGGTTCACGAGAATGATCCTGGGAATGAAAGTGTTAATGAATGAGGAGCATTTGACGGCTCCGGGCCTGTACTCATTGGAGTTGAAAAGAATGAGGGTGGATCTCATTGAAACCTATTGAGTATTGAAAGGCTGAGATGGAGTAGTCGTGGAGAGGATTTTTCCTGTAGTGTGGAAGTCTAGGACCAGAGGACACAGTCTCTGATTACAGGTATGTCCCTTTAGAGCAGAGATGAGGAGGAATTTCTTTACCAGAGGGTGGTGAATCTGTGGAATTCATTGCCTCAGACAGCTGTGAAGACCAGATCATTTGAAAATGGAGATTGATAGGAGATCAAGGACATTAGAGGAGGAGGAGAAGGAGAAGGTGTTGAGAGGGAAGATAAACCAGCCATGATTGAAAGGCAGAGCAGACACAACGGGCCAAATGGCCTGATTCTGTTCCTATGACTTATAGTCTTTTGACTGACAATTGCTAAGAAGAGTGAAATTCATTTCTTTACATCATGGAGATCATGTGGCCAATTATAATAATCCTCTTGGTCTTACTGCTGAATTGGCTTCTAGTGACTTCTTGTTGCTGTGGGCACTGGTGTTGGACTAATGAGGCCATGGGGGACTGTCTACCCAAGATTATGGACACACTGTGGCGTCCCAACCCATAATCCACACCCTCCCCCATCCCTCCCCTATAATCACTACACTGACCCAAGAAGGCATGACTGTTGTTGTGGGCAAGGACTGCTTCTGCAAGTGCAAAACATCATGGACACATCAGGAAATGTGGCCTGTGGTGCTACTCACACTGAAGGTTCTTCAGCATCATTTTGCAACCATTAGTGCTATCTCATCCAATTCTGATTAGGTTAAAATTATGTCTGTGTAGTTTTCAAGTGCAAAATACAAATCCACATGGACCTACATATATATTTTTATTGCTGGCCACCTCACATACATATGCACAAGCACATGATGTATTTCCATATGTAATCCATGTAGACCACATGATTAACCATGGTTCTTGTGTTTCTTTTTGCATTGTGTGTTACTGATGGGAAACTGTCCTCATTACAAAATGCAGGGACAATAAAATCATTGTGATATTTTGAAGTGACAATAAAGATTCGCAGGCCTCCTTGTCTCACAGGAACGAGATCCACACTGGCCCTGTGGAAGAAGCTGCTGATTGGAAGGTAAATGGGCTACAGGTTCATTGTGTGTGCACATCTCCTGCTTGTCCTGCTTTGCAAACTCCCTAAAGAATCAATTTGAATAAACATCTGTTAAACTACTCATGAAGTATTATGTGTAGGTTAATCGCACATTTTTCTTTCTCTATCGTTAAAACTATCACCAGGTCACTTAATGCTTTTCTTGCTCTCCTTTCCTCACAGGTCAGTCTTCCAGTGCTTGCTGTGAGAACATTGTACAAAGCCTTACTCAAGTCTTCTGCCTCCAGTCATATTGTTACAGTGATTCAGATCTTTTACAAACGCACAAGCATTCAACATGCTTTGGTCCATGCTGAGAGACCTTTTGGGGTGATCTCAACCTTCATGTGGCAGGAATGTTGGAAATCCTAGTCAGTATAAAGTAGCTGTTAGGTGCCTTATGTTTCTTTTTGTTCGATTAATTTAATTCTGAGTGACGACGTAACATGCAATGCTTAGAAATAGCACAAAATAAAAGACCTCATAGGATAAGCTGTTTGCAGTAGCTCAGAGGTAAAGATTGCTGTCACAGGTGAGGAGGTTAAATCACTGTGAGAAGCTATCCTTTTCAGCATTTGCCACTGAACTATTGGTGCTGTGTACTAGACTGGGGGTCCTGAAACAATTAATAGGAAATGCCCTGTTGCATGTTATATCTATTAGCTTTTTATCCCTGCTCAACTAAAAGATTTCATTCATTCATGGAGGCATACAGCATGAGAACATGCCATTTGGCCTACCATGTCCATGGTGACCAGTGGACACTCTAATCCCATTTCCCACCATTTGGCTCATTGCCTTCTATTTTGGAGTGATTCAAGTGCTTGTTTGGATGTTTCTTAAATCCTCTCAGTATCTACTTCCACCGTGCTGTTGGTGGATTTGTGGAGTAGAGATAACTATTGTAGAGCAGTGGCTTGAACTAAAACACTAAACGGTGACAAGTTAGGGCGTAACCTGTGTAGTATAGGTTTAACAAAGGCCTAAGATGACAGGCCAAAAGTAACATCCCCCTACCACAGTGTTCTCTCAAAAGTTGATAAGTGTAGAAATGCCCAAGCTCTTTAGGAGGCTCAATTTGATGCACCAGGCTCAGTCTTTACCATTGTATCTTCCAGAGGTTGCCTACTGAGTGTAATTTTACCTGCATTTCAAGCTGGAACAATGAGTATCAGAGTAAAGTTTCGGACAGGAAATCTCCAGGCTGACAGGATGTCAGGATATTGGCAAGGCTGGTGTAATGAAGCTTTGATCAGAATATAATGCATGTGACATTACACCTAAATGCCAGCTATTTCTCCTCAATGATCTGAATAAGTACATTTAAAGTTAATTAAAGCAAACAAAAACACTGGAAAGCATCTAAAGGTATCTAAATTTATTTAATTAACTCAATTAAGTAAGAAAAATGTCAATTATATGACCCCTCTGTTTCACAGCCTTCCCATCACTATTGCCTCTCACCATCCGGGACATGCCTTCTTCTCACTACTACCACTGGTTCTGTCGCTCCACCATCAGAGTTATGAATGGTCCATGAAGTCATACACACTGCCTCACTATTGCACAATTTTTAACTTAACGTCATTTTTATATCTTGCACTATACTGCTGCCACCAAACAACAAATTTCACAATACACGCCGGTGATAACAAACCTGATTCTGATTCTGGATTGAATGCAGTCACTAGAGCAGCAGCAGGACTAACCCTGTGGGCTGAGTAATCCATAGGAAGTTTTTTTTCTCTCCTGCTGAAATCTATGCTAAGCTCCTCTCAGACCACTATCAAAGCCGTAGTCAACTGTGAGGATTCACTGACACTTGCACAAGAGTCCCGAATCCTGGCAGTGTGGAGCTGAGTACAAACTGCCTCACAGGGAACCTTTCATAAGAAGGAAATTTCAAGCAATGTGTGTTTTCCCATTTGATTATAAAGTGGACTGTGAACTTGACTTACCATGCGCCATCCCTCCTAGCAGATGTGCTAGGAGGTGTAGCAGATGAGTTCACTCCCACCTTGTGGGCTGCCCCCTGCACACCCTCGCGTGTTGGTTGTTAATGCAAATGATGCATTCCTCCTTGTGTTTCAGTGTACCTGTGATAAATAAACTTGAATAAATATCAAATATTTGATAAGACTGAAACGATCACATCAAAGTCCTTTCCATGTTTCTTCATTTTCTTCTTTTGACATACTCCTTTAAGCTATGATTCAAAATAGAGATCTTGGCCCGGAACCTCTCCCTGCCTGGCATAGGACGCTGTCTCCACTCTTTCCACCCACCTGCCTCTGAAAAGCTCCGCTGTGATTTCCCACCGGACTCCTGTGTCAATCTCAGGTTGACTGCACTGTGGAGCTGCGCAGCTTCCCATCCTGGGACACATTCCAGCAGGTAGGAAGACAGGAATTTTAGCATGCCAAGTTTCAGTAGAACTTGTGTTATCATGCACATCAAGGACCAAAGGATCAAATTTATTTGCCGTATACATTTAACTGTATTGGGAACTTGCTGTGGTGTGTTGGTCAGGAAGTGATGTGCAACAAGATTCAACAACTATAACAAAGGATAATTATATAAAAAGAAAAGCTAGAGGTTAAAGTGCAAATAAAGCATAAAATGTGCATAAATACATAAATATCAGCATGTGCCTACAATGTAAGCAGCATTATAAAAAGTGGTTTAGAATGTTTACAGTGCAGTGAAGTGGCTGACGTAATAGATGGAGGTGGGTGGGGGGGGGTAACTAAAATGGTGGATCAGATTAACTGCCTGAGGGAAGAAACTTCTAAAATGGCGTGTTTGGAACCCCATTATCTTCAGACTGATTGTGGGATGGGCTATACATCTCTTTCTCCTACACCCAATCCCTGTGCACACCTTCCAAGGGCTTTTTATGCTTCCTGCTGTTTCATTCAAAATAATCCCCCATTCTTAAGATGAAGTGAAATCATAAATTTATAAATGTTCAAACTTGATTAACTTCCCTTTTAAAAAGCAAACACAGGGAAATCTGCAGATGCTGGAAATTCAAGCAACACACACAAGATGCTGGTGGAACACAGCAGGCCAGGCAGCATCTATAGGGAGAAGCACTGTCAATGTTTCGGGCCGAGACCCTTCGTCAGGACGAACTGAAAGGAAAGATAGTAAGAGATTTGGAAGTAAGAGGGGGAGGGGGAAATCTGAAATGCTGCCTGGCCTGCTGCATTCCACCAGCATTTTGTGTATTTTCCCTTTGTCTCCTATTCAATTTCCACATGGCGTGTACTGCCTGACTAACCACCTGCCCTCAGACCATTAACGAGTCAAAGGCCCTGGACATTGAGTCCACTCATCCACACTTCACAAATCATCATATCTTGTCACTGGGCCTGGGGTCCCACTAGAATGTAAAGCAAACTGGGAGAATATGCCAGATGTCACCCATGGGGAGATACCACTTTAAAGGAGGCCTAAGTTGTTTGTTGATCTCCCATGGACAATGCATTTTCCTTCTTTGTGCGAGCTGCAGGCCCCATCAGAGAGTTTTTAGTTAGCACATGGGTTTTATATGGTGCAGGAAGTTAGCAGTGCTGTTTGCATTCCACATGATAGACTCCACAGATGACTTCAGTGCACATTTCAAACTGGTGAAAACCTGGGGAAGTAATTAACACCAGGCATCTCAGAATACCAATCGTTTATTAAAATCTAATTCGACATTGCCAGCATTCCCAGAGCCCTGGGGTAATTTAAAAATCTTTTCATGTGGCTTTTGCCAGAGGCATCTGTTGTGTCAGCAGATTTTCTTTTGATGATGCATTTACCGTATGATATTGGAGCAGTTCGGAAAAAGAAGAAAGGAAAGAGAATGGACTCAGGTACGCCAAAACGCTAACAGAACTCAATTTCTACCAGGAATTTTTTTTTGGTAAATTGGGGCTTAGAGCAGCAGCAAACTGCGGTCGTTCCTCGCAGTCCGCACTGCTGTCGAGACATCAGGATGATTAAATCTGTCTGGATTGTGCAATAACTGCAGAAAAGTCGACACAATGCTCTGCTGACCTCACGAAGCAGGAGAGAATTAGCGGTTCCCCGAGACAATACTGAGTAAACCGGTAGCGCCAGGCCAAATAGTTAGGAATATGACTCCACTTTAGACTGCAATAAATCTCCAATCTCAGTAAAACTTCAAAAGCCCCATTCCAACCAGCTGACCATTTCCTCTTTAAGCTGTGCTGAAGGTAATCTAGAGTTTCACAAGTGGTCTACAATCTTCAATTGGGACAGGCAACCCCTATCTCCAACTGGAACAACAGCAATTGTTCCCCAGTGACGCAGTGTGCTTTTGTACTACAGCTTCCCTTCAGGTCATAACACTTAGCTCTTTCTGTAAACTTTGCCAATTCCACACGCTGACGTTTGAAGGAAGGTGCAGGGTTGCATTTTGCTTCGGAGTCTTCCCAGAGCTCAACTGCACCTGACAAACTAGGAACCAGGCAAAGAGGTCACCATTCTGAGGCCAGACACAATTTCATGCCTGTAATAGAGTGACAAAACTCATGGAGTCATAGAAAGAAATAACAAGAAAACAGGCCCCGCAACGGAGCATATTTAGGTTGACCATCAGGCACCTATCTTACCCTCACAAATTTTACTCTGAGCACATACCTATCACCCTTCCCCCATGTTCAATCATTTAACTACACAGGAGGGACAATTTTACATTAACCAATTAACCCACCTTCCTACATGTCTTTAAGAAGGAGGTACAGGAGCCTTAGATTCCACACCGCAAGGTTTAGAAACAGTTATTAACCTTCAAACATTAGGCTCTTGAACCAGTATGAATAACTTAACTGATTCCACAACCCTATGGGCTCACTTTCAAGGACTCTACAACTCATGTTCTCCAAATTATTTAATAACCTTTTAAAAATATTCATGTTTGTCTTTTTCTTGCAAATGAGTGCTGTGCAGAAGGATCTTGGTGTTCTTGTATCAAAGAAGTTGCCAAGCTGATACAGCAAGTAGCTTGCAAGGGATATGGCCTCTGTTGGAAGGACTTTGTTGTTTAGTAAAATTATTACAATTGTACAGTGTCGTAGTGAGGCTGCACATAGAGCATTGAGTATTGTTGTCATCTTTTTCAATAAATCAGATGCTGGTGTTGGAGGTCAGTTCAGAAGAGGTCAACTAACCCATTGCTGGGTTGAGACAGTTGTCCTATGTTGAATGGAAAATAATGTTGATCTGAATTCTTTGTAGCTTAGAAGAATGAGGGTGATTCTATTGAAATATGCAAGTTCCTGCAGGGAGATAACATAACAGATGTTCAGATGCTTTTTGCTAATGGGGGAGTTTTAAATGAGGGTCATACTTGCAAGAAAAGGAGGAAATAATTTAAAACTGAGGTGCGCAGATTTCTTTTCTCACAGATGCTGATCAGTCTCTGCAATTCTCCAGCCCAGAAGGGTGTGGAGGCTAGATCACTAAGGGCATTCAAAGAGGACCTTGGTACATTTTGGAAAGATTAGTGAATTGAGGGCTAAGGAGAACTGATACCTTGGAGGAAGTAAAGTCAGTGGCAGATCTGCCATGATTACATCAAATGTCAGGGCAGGTTTGAGGGATTAGCTGGTTTACTCCTGGTCCTATTTCCTTGTGATCTTGTGCTCATTGTCAGGAGATATTTTAAGAGCAACGTAATTAACTGCAACCTAGCATGATGTGAGCTTTACTGTATAAACTGTCTCTACTTACAGAATTGTGAATGTGTTAATTAGCTGGGTTTAATTCAGTGATATTTGTTCATCATTATAAGCAAAGGTTCAATGGAACCATGTCAGGGAGCAGTTTGCATCTCTTTACTTCCTCTCCCCCACCATTAATTAACATTCCCAACTATAATGTATTGACGTGGGGCTGAATTTTCAAACATCATTTGTATTGTTATTCCCTTTAATTGACAGTGTCCGAAATCTTTGGTGATGACTAGAACATATTATAATAAGGCCATAAGATCATAGGACATAGCAGCAGAATTAGAAAATTGAGCCTATTGGGTATGCAGCCCCATTCAATCATGGCTGATTAATTTTTCCTCTCAACCCCATTCTTCTGCCTTCTCCACGTAACCATCAATGGCCTTACTAATCAAGAATTTATTAACCTCCACCTTAATTATACCCAATGACTTGGCCTCTACAACTGTTTCTCTTGTTGCAATGAATTCCACAGATTCATCACCCTCTGACTAAAGAAATTCCTCCTCAGCTTTTTTCTAAAGGGACATCCTTGTATTTCGAG
Source organism: Hypanus sabinus (assembly GCF_030144855.1). Lineage (NCBI taxonomy): Eukaryota > Metazoa > Chordata > Chondrichthyes > Myliobatiformes > Dasyatidae > Hypanus > Hypanus sabinus. The sequence goes on from NC_082709.1 coordinate 56,398,937, forward strand.
GCTGTGCCCTCTGGTCCTAGACTCCTCCACTATTGTAAACATCCTTTCCATGTCCACTGTATCTAGGTCTTTCAACATTTGGAAGATAACAGTAAGATTCCAATTCATCCTTCTAAATTCCAGTGAAAACAGGCCCAGAGCCATAATGTTACTCATATGTTAACCTTTTCATTCCTGCAATCATTCTCATAAATCTCCTCTGGCCAATCTCCAATTCCTGCACTTCCTTTCTTAGATCATCATCATCATGTGTCATGTCATATGATGTGGGTAATCACAGTCTTCTTTCTGTCTTTAATCTAATAAGTTCTGATAAGTTCTTCAAAACTTTTGCCTGTCCATCCCCTGATGTAACTCATGAATGCCATGCACTATTGACCGAGACTTTTTCATCCATCAATTTTTCCCATCACTGCAAGATGTTCAAGCTTCTCTTCCCTTTGTACATATCCCAAAAATTCCATCTGCTGTTTTCTGATTGCAGCTCTCTTCTTATTCCAGCTTTTTGCAACACTTCCTTCCACAGTATTTTCATCATTATTCTCAAAAACCACATTTCTGCAGCTTTGAGTCTTCCCTTATTTTGCTTTGATATTGTGCAACAGTTGCTTCCATATGCTAGTGTGGAATGAAGGTAGCACAGCAACACTCGAAGTTTCATACTCACAGAATTTATGTTAATTTTTATTATCTTGCTCAAACGTGCTTTTAGCAATCCTAATCTTTCTTCTAATTTCAGCGTCAGATGTTATTGTACTCCCGAAGTAATTGAACTTCCATGTTTACTTAATTGTTTTGTTGCCCACTTGCAGTTCACATTTCTGTGTTTCTTTCTTCTTGGTAATAACTATCCATTTTGTCTTCTTGTAGTTGATGGTCTGTCCTCTGTTTGCACTTTCTTCAATGACTTTTTCTAGTATTTCTTGGAGCTTCTCTTTAGAAGTAGCTAATCAGCACAGTGTTTTCTGTGTATTGTAGGTTGTTTAAATTGTACTCACCAATTATTATGCCTGGAACACTACAACTTCTCTCAGAATCTTCTCACTATAAAGATTGAATAGGTTGGACACAACCCTGTCTTAATCTGGACAAAATCACTTGCCTCATTTTCAACTCTTATTCCTGCTCTTTGTTCCCCAATACAAACTTCTGATGATTCTGTTATTTTTCCCATCAATGTCCAAGTGCTGAGGGAATTTTATAAGCTCTTCATGCATCAACTTATCAAAAGCTTTGGTAAAATCGATGAAACGTGGGTGTAGGACTTTCTGGACCTCGATGGGACACTCACAAATCACCCTGAGGATGAAGAATGCATTTTTCAATTCACTATCTTCAATGAAGCCACGCTGCTCTTGTGTGATCTCTGGTTTCATGCTTTTTCTTGCTCTCATTATGATGATGCATTGCAGAACTTTAGACAAACTAATTGTGAGGTGTAACTCACCTTCAATTGCTCTAGGGTTTTTGGCAATGCAATAAATACTGACACTCATTTCATCAGGTATTACCCCACTATCATATATTTCATTCAGTAAATATTTCACATAAGGAGCCTAAAACTGCACACAATACCCCAGTTGCAGTCTGACTAATTCCTTATAAAGCCTCAGCATTACATCCGTGTTTTTATATTTTTATCCTCTCAAAATGAATTCTTTCATTGCATTTGCCTTCCTTACTACCAACTCACTGCCTGCCATTTCTTTGTCCTCCATTGCTTCCTTTCCAGTGTCTTTTCCAATATCCAGTCTTGTCTCTTTTTATATACTGAAAAAAAAAACAACTTTTGGCATCCTATTTTACATTACTGGCTAGCTGACTTTCATAATTCATCTTTTCTCTTATTGCTTTCTAATTGCCTTCTGATGGCTTTTAAAAATTTCCCAGTCCTCTAGTTTCCTACTAATATTTGCAATACTGTATGCCCTTTCATTTGCTCTTACATTGTCTTTGACTTCTCTTGTTAGCCACAATTGTCTCATCCTCCCTCTAGAATACTTCTTCTTTGGGTTAAACAGATCATGTATCATCTGAATTGCTCCCAGAAATTCCAGCCATTGCTGCTCGACCTTCATCCCTGCTCATGTTCCCTTCCAATCAGCTTTGGCCAGCTCTTCTCTTACGTCTCTGTAGTTCCCTTTCCTCTACTGTATTACAGGTACATCCTATTTTAGCTGCTCCCTCTCAAACTGCAGGGTGAACTCTACGCACCACTGTAGCATAGACTTAGTGTGATACGATTACAGCTCAGGGCATTCTGGAGTTCGGAGATCACTTACACTCCTTTCTGTAAGGAGTCTCTATACATCCTCCCCATGTAAGGTTCAGAAATGCCTTTTCCCTAGTGTGCTTGACCACAGGCCATCTCAAAAGCATTCTTCATTCTCTTGGGATCCAGCAACAACCTGATTTTCCTGCATTTTGAAATCCTCCATGACCATTGTAACCCCACTTGCCTGTCTTTTCAATACAACTCATGGATGTTAAGCTCCCAGCTGTGATCTTCTTTCAATCATGACTCAGTGATGCCCACAATGTCATACCTGCCAATCTCTAACTGGACTACAAGATCATCCACCTTATAGTATATACTGTATGCAATCAAATATAACACCTTAAGTCCTGGATTCACCACCCTTCTGTTTAATTTGGTCTCCATATTATCTGAAGTTAAATTCTTATCCTTTTCTGAACCTTTTTGTTTTATTCTTTATTCTCTAGACTTCCATAAGCTATCTTGCACTCTCCTTTCCTATTACTTTATCCACTCTTCTTCACACTGCTGAACCCACCCCCTACTAATTATTTTAAAGCCCTGTTATACACAGTCCTAGTTAAGTGATTTGCCAGAACCCTGGTCCCAACAGTGTTAAGTGGAGCCCATCCCATTGGAACAGCTCCCTCCTCCAATTCATGCCATTGTCCTCCGAATTCAAACCCGCTTCTCCCTCACCAATGTTTGAGCCACATATTTAACTCTTCGATCTCATTAACCATGTGCCAGTTTGCATATAGTTCAGGCTACAATCCAGAGATAACTAACTTTTTGGTTCTGTATTTCCATTTAGTTCTTAGCTGATCAAATTTCCACAGCAGAAACTCTTTCCTTATGACTGCCCACATGGTCCACATTGACCACAACAACTGGATCTTGCCCCCTCCCCCATTCCAAGTTTCTGTGCAGGTCAGATGAGATGTCACGAACCCAGGCCCTAGGTAGACAACACAAACTTGAGACTTTTGATCTTTGTGACTGTTAACCGACTGAGCGTCACAAGCATTGTCTTTGCCACGATTCACCAGATTCACCAGGGACGATGGTGAGCATGCCCGTTCCAGGCAATTAGTGTTTCATTGTGGTGGTATTTAAATCTGCGCAGATGTCAACACTCGCAGCAACAGTTCAGCAACTAACCACAGACAGGCAGAATCAGATGTCAGCCATCACAGCTTTCACTGACATGGTTCAGCAGCTCGCTACTAACAGCCAGAATCAGAAGGCAGCCATTACCACTTTCGCTGCTATAATTCAGCAGCAGCAGCTCTTATCCACGGCAGTCCCATTCCCAGCATCTCCTGCATCTTCCTCTGTAACAGACTGATCAGCCTCAAGCACTAACACCCCGATTCCCTCAGCAGTTTCTGGATCAGAGCCAAGCATTCCTCCACCACCCAGATAATCCAGCAACCCCCAACGACTGCAGGAACTTTATTACCCAGTGGGAGCTGAATTTCCAAGCCCAGCTGGGTTGGTTTGGTGATGATGTGTGTAAACTGGGTTTCACGGTGGACCTCCATTCAGCCTGTTCATCGCTCAATGAGAACAAGGTTCTCCTGCAGCCCAGTCCTTCTAACAATTCATGGTTGAGTGTTTGGCCATCCTGTACAATGTCAGGAGGCAGCCCAGAAACCCTTGGACCTTTGCCAAGGGAGAGGGATACTGAAGAACTATGAAGTAAAGTTCTACATGATGCAGTTGAGATAGGGCTGGACGGGAGGCCCCTCATCACTGCTTTCCCGCGTGAGCCGAGCGCAGGGGTTCGGCACAAGATTGCAGAGCGTGATGAGCAGGACAGTATGGATAACTTCACAAATCTGGCCATTTGAATCAACAATTGGGCAACTGAAAGACACAGAGAAAGACTGCCCGAGCCTCCTACTCTTTAGATCACTACTTGTATTCACCTTCCCCAACATCACCCAGCGCCCAATCCATGGAGAAGCTATGCAGGTGGGGTGCATTCACCTATCTTTGGAGGAAAATGGGTTCCTGCTTCTACCGTGGCGATCCAGGACACTTCCGGGCATCATGTCCCAGTAAAAGAGTATACCTGTCAACACGAAGGGGAATTCTGATGGGTTGATTCTCCCTGCAAGCATCTTCCCCTAATTGCTTAATGCTCCCAGCTTCCTTGTTGTGGGGATCCCGGACCAATAAGCTTTAGGCATTTATTGACTCCGGAGCAGCTGGGAACCTCGTGGATATCTCTCTGGCTCAAAGCTGGTGAGTGCCAACTCAACAATCGAGAGAGAATCAAGGCACTAGGTGGTCAATCTCTGGGCACTGGCAAAATACACCCTTCCACAGAACTCCTCCAGCTTGTGCTAGAAGGCAACCATAGGAAACAGCTCTCCTTCCGTCTTGTTGATTCGCCTGAACTGCCACTGGTGCTTAGCCTTCCTTGGCTATCTCAAAACAACCCGTTGATCAATTGGTCCCTAAAAACGCTCCAAGAGAAGGGACCAGCGTGTCTGTCCACTGTCTGGACCCAGCTGAATCTCTTTTTGTGCCAATTGCCAGTGTGGACCTGTCTGGTGTTCCGGATGAACATGCTGGCCTTGTTTAGGCCTTCAGTAAGAGGAAAGCCACCTCCCAGCCTCCACCCCGGTCGTATGACTGCACCATTGACATCTTACCTGGTACTAGTCCTCCCTGAGGCCAGAAATACTGGCCATGAAGAGTACATCAAGAAGGCATTGGCTTTAGGATTTATCTGTCCATCAACTTCATCAGCAGGAGCAAATTTCTGTTTTGTGAGCAAAAAAGATGACAGGCTCTATCACTGCATTGCTTATCGGCCGCTGAACAACATCACAGTGAAGAACCACTACCCTCTTTCTCTGCTTGCCTCTGCATATGAACTTCTCCAAGGAGCAAACATATTCTCCAAGATAGGTTTGTGCAATGCCTACAACCTAGTTTGTATCTGAGAAGGGGACGGGTGGAAGACAAAATTTAACACTTCCACTGGCCATTATGAGTACATCATGGTTTGGAGACCATAAATACTCGGACTTATAAAGCCCCAATGTTACCATCCTTGCTCTTATATGCTAGTCCTCTTGAAATGAATGCTAATATTGTATTTGTCTTCCTTACTATAATCTCTTCCTACAAGCTAACCGTTAGGGAATCTTGCACTAGAACTCTCAAGACCCTTTGCATCTCAGATTTCTGAATTTGCTCTCTATTTAGAAAAAAGCCTATGCCTTTATTTCATCTACCAAAGTGCAGGAGCATACACTTCCCTGCACCATATTCTGTCTGCCACTTCTTTGTTCATCCTCGTAATCTGTCCAAATCGATCTACACAATCCTTGCTTCCTCAATACTATCTGCCCTTTCAACTATCTTTGCATTGTCTGCAAACTTGGTCTCAAAGCCATTCATTCCGTCATCCAGATCATTAACATATAATGTGAAAGGTAGCAGACTCAAAACTGACCACTGTGGAACTCCACTAGTCACTGGAAGCCGACCCGAAAAGGTCCTCTTTATTACCATGCTTTGCCTTCCGTCAGTCAGTCAATCTTCTGTCCGTGCTAGTATCTTTACTGTGAGTCTCATCTTGTTTGGCAGCCTTATGTGCACCACCTTGTCAAAAGCATTTTGAAAATCCAAGTAAACAACATCCACTGGCTCCCCTTTCCTGTTTGTTTTTTTCTCTCTCAAAGAATTCCAACAGATCTGTCAGACAAGATTTCTCCTTAAGGAAACCATTATGGTTTTATGTGCCTTCAAGTACCCTGAAACTTCATTCTTAAAATAATGAACTCTGACATCTTGTCAACCAATAAAGTTAGATTAACTGGCCTATAACATCCTGTCTTCTGCCTCCCTCTCTTTTTAAAGAGCCGTGTGACATTTGTAATTTTATGTCCTCTGGAACCATACCAGAATATATTGATTCTTGAAAGATCACTACTAATACCTCCACAATCACTTCAACTACCTCTTTCAGAATCCCAGGGAGTAGTACACTAGGTGACTTGTCCACTTTCAGATCACTCACCTTCCCAAGCACCATCTCCTTTGTGAAAGCAACTGCCCTTATTTCTGCTCCCTGACTTCCTGAAATTTCTAGCATTCTCCTGATGCCTTCCACAGTGTAGACTGCTACAAAATACTTATTCCAGTGATCTAAATTCTGGGCCCTTGCCTCTCTTTTACCCTTTATATCTGAAAAACTTTTCCTATTGTCTTTTATATCATTGGCTAGCTTACCTTCATATTTCACTTGTCTCTCCTGATTGCTTTTTTAGTTGCATTCTGTTGGTTTTTAAAAGCTTCTCAAAACTCAAACTTCCTACTATTTTTTGCTATGTTGTACAGCTAGATTAATGCTGTGATGCGTTTTGGTCTGGCCAATGCCCTGACTGTTTTCAGGCCCTGGTCAATTATATGCACCAGGACCATTGAATCAGTTCGTTTTTGTATATTTGGAATACATTCTTACCTATTCTGGCTCTCACCAGGAACAGGTCCAGCATGTCAAAAGGGTTCTCAGATGTCACCTTGAGAATAACCTTTACTCCAAATCAGAGGTGTGAGTTCCATATAGAACAGGTGTCATTTTTGAGCCACCGTATATCCTCACCCCTTCTGGTGTTCAAATGGACCTGTGTAAATTCTGGCAGTGACAGAGTGGTTCCAACCATCTACGGTCACAAAGGTCTATGGGTTTGCAAGCTTTGATCACCGCTTCGTCGGAAACTTCAGTTCCATCGCAGCCCCTGTTAGTACAGTCACTAAGAAGACCTCTGCAGGATTCCTTTGGACAAGTGAAGCAGACCGAGCTTTCTCAGAACTAAAGCAACACTTCACCACTGTCCCAGTGCTTCAACACCCAGACCCATCCTGGCCGTTCATTGTCATTTTAGATGCACCAGATGTGGGTATTGGACCTGTACTCTCCCAGCACTCTTTTGCAAATACCCGATTGCTCCCTATGCCTTTCTTTCCTGTTGCTTGACTACAATATTGGGAACCAAGAACTTTTGGCTGTCAAGGAAGCACTGGAAGCATGGCGACTCTGACTAGAGGAGGTATAGTGCTCCTTCTTGAGATCACAAGAACCTCTCCTACACTTGGAATGTTAAGACACTCGACTCCCGTCAAGACCATCGGGCTCTCTTCTTCACCCTGTTAATTTCACTCTCACCTACTCTCCTGACTGCAAGAATACCAGGGCCGATACTCTCTCCTGGCAGTTCAATGTGTCTGAGGATAAAGCCAATCCAGAGCTCCTCCTTCCTTAGTCTTACATTGCATCTCCAATGATTTATAGAGGAATAGAGACAGAGGTGAGGACTGTCCAACAGTTGGATGCAGGCCCAGATGGGAGTCCTCCACACTAGCTGTTAGTTCCTGCCATGGTGCACCTTTGAGTGTTGGAATGGGTTCACTGCTCTCATCTGGTTAGACATCCCGAAATTCATGGACCTTGCAATTTATCAAGAGACAATTTTGGTGTCCATCCGCAACTCAGGGCACCAACAACTTCTTTTCTGCCTGTCCCACTTGTACTCAGAACAAGACGTCACACCAGCGCCCTGCGGGTCTGCTATGTCTGTTGCCTGTGCATCATTGCCACTGGTCCCACCTTCTGGTGGCTTTCATTACTGGTCTACCCTCCTCCCCACTACTGCTGGCTCAAAAACAACTAACCCGGCAAGCTGATCAGCTTCTCCCACAGGTGTGGCCCCTCAAGCCAGGGGAGACAGTCTAGCTGACATCTAGAGATCTTCCCTTGAAAGTCGAGAGCAGCAAGTTGGCCCCATGCTGTGTGGGACACAAGCTTTATCTACCATCATCAATGAAGGTTTGCCCAGCTCAAGCTGGTGTCCACCTCCTCCTGTGCTCTGGTTACCCCCCTCCCCCACCCCCTGCTTGGTGGATGGCCCCTGGTTTATTTTCTGCAGTGCCTCCTGGAATCTTATGGGTGCAGAGCAGGGTCTAGTATCTCATGGATTGGGGGAGTGGTTATGGCCCTGAGGGGTGTGTTAGGGTTCCAGCCCATAACATCCTGGACAAGAGTCTCATCTGGGACTTCCAACAGGCACAGGCCTCTGGTGCCTCAGGTGCTGCATCTAGGGAAAGGGGCCCTCTCACAACCACGGACTTTGCCACGGGGTCTGCAGGCCCTCGCAGACGGGCTACTGAATTGGTTCGCCAATCACTCTTGTGAGCGTGCACATTCCAGCCAATCAGTGTTTCATTGTGGTGATATTTAACTCCTTCCTCTCGTTCCAGTCTTGTCAAGACTTGACCAAAAGCACAGCAAAATCTTTGTTCCCTGCTTACTTCTGTCCTTGTTCCGGGAAAGAAGACCACAATTTAGATTGGCACTGTAAAGGAGCAGTATTCATTTAGTATTAAGTTACTGCTTCTTACCCAGCGATGGCGTTACCTTTCAGTCTGAGGGGGTTTTAGTTAACAGCTCTGTTGGCCTGGTGTTTATTGCTTTTCCTTTAATTCTGCACAGTTTTTATTAAATATCATCAAACTGTTCATCCACTCCGGTGTCTCTCCCTTTGTACTTGGGTCATAACCTCATACTTGTGTCAAAGCTGTGATAACACATTTTTGAATTTCTCTGCAGCATCAAAGGAGATCATCAGCCCATCAAATTTATTCAGTTCTTGGAGAAATTCCATCTATCACCTTCCTCCAGTGATCTTCCCTATAACACGTTCTCTCTCACACGTCCATCAACTCCATTTGCTGTCTCCTACCACCTCTGTACACACCAGAGGCAACTTACAGCAACTAATCAACCTATCAGCCCACATGTGTTTGTTTGGGATGTGTAGGGAAACTGGAGCACCCATGTGGACACAGGGAGAACATGCAAACTCCACAAAGGCAGCCTGTTTAGAATAAAAGTGAGAGATAAACAGCAGCTGGCAGTGATTAAGCCTCAAGGTTGACAATAAATTATCAGAGCATTAGTAAGTGTTTGAGTAAGAGTCATAGAATACTAGAGCATTGAAACAGGCCTTTTGGCTAATCTAGTCTGTGTTGATTTATTAATCTGCCTAGTCCAATCGATTTACACCCAGACCACTGTCCTCCATCCCCTTCTGATCCATGAACCTATCCAAATTCCTCTTAAATGTTGAATTGGAACTCCAATCCACCACTTCTGCTGGCAGTTTGATCCACACTCCCACTACCCTCACATTCTCCTTAAACATTTCACCTTTCACACTTAACCCATGACCTCTAGTTCTAGTCTTACTCAATCTCAGTGGAAAAAGCCTCCTTGCATTTATCCTATCTATCCCCCTCATAATTTTGAATGCCCTCTATCAAATCTCCCCGTATTCTTCTGTGCTCTAGGGAATAAGTTTATTTACTTAGGGAAACAGCGCGGAACAAGGCCTTCAGGCCCAATGAGCTGCACTGCGCTGCGACCAACCCATATAACCCCAGCCTTATCACTGGACAGTTTACAATGAGAAATTAACCTGCTACTGAAATGTCTTTGGAATGTGGGAGAAATACCCAGAGGAAACCCGCACACTCATGGGAAGGGAGGTCAAACCTCTTACAGATGTTGTCAGAATTGAAATCTGAACTCCGAAGCCCTGAGTTGTAACTGCACCGTGCTGACTGCTGCGTTACCATGGTGCCCTGCCTCCTAAAGTCCTAACCTATTCAACCTTTCCCCATAACTCAAGTCTTCAAGTCCTGGCCACAGCCTTGTAAATGCCGCCCTTCTCCCTTTAATCCCTGCTGTTCTATCATGTCGAAAGCAATAGAACCCTGAAATGTTGGGCAGCCAGTCCTGGCCCTCCTGCAACTAAGCCTCACTAATGGGTACAATGTCATAATTCCATGTGCTGATCCATGCGCTAAGCTCATCCGCCTTTCCTACAGTACTCCTTGCACTGAAATATACACAGCTCGGAACATTGGGCCCACCATGCTTAATCTTCCAATTCATGAGTTTGTATGGAGGCTTTACACAATTTTCCCCTACCACCACCTGCTCAGGTGCTCTGCTTCTCATCCCCCTACATCCCCCTTGTTTAAAACCCACCCACCTCCCCCTCCTCAACCCGTGCAGCACTAGCAAACCTTCCCACAAGGATATTAGTCCTGCTCTAGTTCAGATGCAAACTATCCCTTCTGTACAGATCCCACCTTCCTTGGAAGAACACAATAATCCAAAAATCTGAAGCCCTCCCTCTTGCACCATCCGCTTAGCCACGTGTTAAACAATGTGATCTCCCTACTTCTGGCCTCACTTAGCACAGGTAGCTGTCCTGAGATCATAACCCTGGAGGTCCTGTCCTTTCTGCACGGAACTCCCTGAACCTACTTTGCAGGTCCTCATCACCCTTCCTATCCATGTCATTGGTACTGACATGGACAATGACTACAGCTCCTCACCCTCCCATTTAAGAATTCTACATACTTGATCCGAGATGTCCCTGACCTTGACACCTGGAAGTCAGCAAACCATCAGGGAATTTTGTTCTCATCCTGTCTGTTCCCCTAACCAATGGTTGCCCTACCATTACGACTCGCCTCTTCTTCCCAACTCCCCTTCCCCTCTGAGCCACAGAGCCAGACCGTGCCAGAGACCTGACCGCTGTGGCTTTCCTCTGCTAGATCATCCACCACCACCCCCTCCAACAATATCCAAAGCGGTATACCTCCTGTTGAAGGGAATGGTCACAGGGGTACTCTGCACTGGCTACCTATCCTTCTCTCCCTCCTGACGTCACCCCATTACTTATGTCCTGCACTTTGGGTGTAACTACCTCTCTGTCAAGTCAAGTCAAGGTAAGTTTGTCATTTAACCTCATACGTTTAAATAATGTATATAACCATATTATGTGTATAGAAACGAGATGTTTCTTTGAACGAGGGTATCAAGCACAGCAGTGTGCAGTGCTCCTGATAAATCTGTCCAATGGAGACCCCTATAATGCTCTCAGCTGCTCTCACAGTCCTTTGTGGGGACTTCTGTCCAATGCTCCACAGCTCCCAAACCAGATGGAGATGCACCTTGGTCAGGATGCTCTCAGTGGAGGGGGGAGCCTTACCTGCCTCAGTCTTCCCAGGAAGACAAGGAACTTCTGCACCTTCTTGCTCAGGGAGCTGATATTAAGGGACCAGATGAGGTCATCCATGATATGAACTCCAGGAACTTGGTGCACTTAACTCTCTCTATGGAGGAGCTGAATATTCACAGAGGGAGATTGTTCGTCTGCACCTTCCTGAAGTCCACAATGATTTCCTTGGTCTTCTCCACATTCAGGCTTAGGTTGTTCTTCTCACACTAATCCACGAGTTGCTCCACTTCCTTCCTACACTCCGTCTCATCATCTTTCTTGATAAGGCCAACCACCGTTGTGTGATCCACAAACTTGATGACACGGTTTGAGCTGGATCCTGTGACACCGTCATGTGTCAACAGTGTGAACAGCAGTGGGCTGAGCACACAGCCTCTATGTCGTGTTGATCAATGCTCCAGAGTTCATCCAGCTTCAGCTCTAATTTCTTAACATGTTCTGAAAGAAGCTGCAACAGGATGCACTTCTTGCAAGTGTGTTGTTAAAGATACTGGAGGCCCCCTTGCCTATCAATATCCCAAAGGAGGAGCATTCCAGTCATCTGCCTGGCTTCCCCATTGCTCTAACTGTGCAATAAGAAAGAAAAATCAGATGAAAAAGAATCTACCTTCAGCCTTCTCCTCTCCTCGCCGGTCTCTATCAAACAAAGACTAAACTCCTCACCCTAACACTGGCCCACTCACAAAATGGCCACTCTACTTAAACTTAATCCATTTCTGTTTGCCCTTGCCAAGAGCCTAATTATGCACGAACCAACATCTCCAAGGAAACTGCGGGGTGCAGAATGCCCAACTGCCCCAGTACTCGCTTCTTTTGAAATCTCTCTCCCACTATGTTCCAACATCTCTTTGGGAACTATGTTGTACAGAATGTCCCAACTGCTCCATTCGCTTCTCTTTAAATCTCTCTCCTGCTTCACAGTCAAATGTCTCTCGGGAACTGTGGTGTGCAGTATGTCCCAACTTCCCCCACTTGTTTCTTTTGAAATCTCTCTCCCACACATAATCCAGCATCTTCTTGGGAAATGTGGCACACAGCAGATCAGGGAAGCACTCTATTAAATTAATGGTTGTAATTTTCTGCTTGCCTTCTGGTGTCCCAGGATCTGAATGAAATATATGCCTGGAATCCTTAAACCAGCCTTTTCCAGTCCTCCTCACACTGGGCATGTGGTTCCATTGATAAAACAGCTCAAGTACTAGGTATCGAACCATAAACAAGAGGGAATCTGTAGATGCTGGAAATCCAAGTAACACACACACTCAATGCTGGAGGAACTCAGCAGGCCAGGCGGCATCTATGGAAAAGAGTACAGTCGATGTTTCAAGCCGAAACCCTTCAGCAGGACTGGAGAAAAAAGCTGAGGAATAGATTGAAAAGGTGGGGACGCCTACCCTGAAGAAGTTTAAATCTTCCCTTCGACAAAAGTTGAGTAAAACCGTCTCTCACTGCTCCTCCTCTGTGATCTCTGCCGCCCTCCGACTCTTTGACCACGTGCTTACCCAGATCCGCTACTACAGTCATGTATCTTTGCCACCAACTTGTACCATACGATTTGTCACCTTGTGTTTCTCTCTCCCCCTCCTCCCACCTTTTAAATCTACTCCTTAACTTTATTTCTCCAGTCCTGACAGAGGGTTTTCAGCCTGAATCGTCGACTGTCCTCTTGTTGTAGAAGCTGCCTGGCCTGCTGAATTCCTCTGGCATTTTGTGGGAAGTACTGGGCGTTTGTGGTATTTAATTACACATAAAGACAAGAAGATGATTGTATTGAATGAGATGGCACTGCACGGCAGTGAGGAGACTGCAAACTGGTCCTCTCATGCTCTCAATGGACAAGGGAGAGCCAGTGGATGTAGAGTACCTGGACTTCCAGAAAGCTTTTGATAAAGTCCCACATAGGAGATTAGTGGGCAAAATTAGGGCACATGGTATTGGGGGCAGAGTACTGACATGGATTGAAAATTGGCTGGTTGACAGGAAACAAAGAGTAGTGATTAACAGGTCCCTTTCAAAATGGCAGGCTGTGACCAGTGGGGTACCACAAGGTTCGGTGCTGGGACCACGGCTGTTTACAATATACATTAATGATTTAGATGAAGGGATTAAAAGTAACATTAGCAAATTTGCTGATGACACAAAGCTGGGTGGCAGTGTGAAATGTCAGGAGGATGTTATGAGAATGCAGGGTGACTTGGACAGGTTGGGTGAGTGGGCAAATGTATGACAGATGCAGTTTAATGTGGATAAATGTGAGGTTATCCACTTTGGTGGCCAGAACAAGAAGGCAGATTACTATCTAAATGGTGTCAAGTCAGGAAAAGGAGCGAGATCTAGGTGTTCTTGTACATCAGTCAATGAAAGCAAGCATGCAGGTACAGCAGGCAGTGAAGAAAGCTAATGGCATGCTGGCTTTTATAACAAGAGGAATTGAGTATAGGAGTAAAGAGGTCCTTCTGCAGCTGTACAGGGCCCTGGTGAAACCTCACCTGGAGTATTGTGTGCAGTTTTGGTCTCCAAATTTGAGGAAGGACATCCTTGCTATTGAGGGAGTGCAGCGTAGGTTCACAAGGTTAATTCCCGGAATGGCGGGACTGTCATATGTTGAAAGGTTGGAGCAACTGGGCTTGTATACACTGGAATTTAGAAGGATGAGAGGGGATCTGATTGAAATATATAAGATTATTAAGGGATTGGACACACTGGAGGCAGGAAGCATGTTCCCGCTGATGGGTGAGTCCAGAACTAGAGGCCACAGTTTAAAAATAAGGGGTAGGCCATTTAGAACAGAGATGCGGAAAAACTTTTTCACCCAGGGAGTGGTGGATATGTGGAATGCTCTGCCCCAGAAGGCAGTGGAGGCCAAGTCTCTGGATGCATTCAAGAGAGAGTTAGATAGAGCTCTTATAGATAGCGGGGTCAAGGGAAATGGGGAGAGGGCAGGAACGGGGTACTGATTGTGTATGATCAGCCACGATCACAGTGAATGGCGGTGCTGGCTAGAAGGGCTGAATGGCCTACTCCTGCACCTACTGTCTATTGTCTATTATATTGTCAATAATTAGCTTAGACAATGGCCAGCAAGCACCAAGTCTTCATCCTTGAGATGAGAACTGGGGTGTCACATTGGTGGGTGGGGGGGGGTGCTAGAAGAGATGCTACTTCACAGCTCCAGGAACCCATGTTGAATCTTGACCCCCAACGCTGCCTGGGTGTGTTTTTTTCCCACATTCATGTGCCTGTGCATACCTTGCACGTGCAGTAGTTCAGAGTTCAAAATAAATTAATTATCAAAGAGCATATATATATATATCTCCATATACTACTGAGGTTTATTTTCTTGCAGGCATTTACAGGAAAATAATGCAATAGAATTCATGAAAAATTATAAATGAACAAACACTGATAATTAACGTGCAAAAGAAGACAATTAATGCACATAATAAAAAGTAAATAAATATTACCGAGAACATAAATTGCAGAGTGTTTTAAAGTGAGGCCATATGTGGAATCTGTTCAACACCGAGCTGAGTGAAGTTACCCGCGCTGGTTTAGGAGCCTGACGGTTCTAGGGTAATAACTGTTCCTGAACCTGGTGGTGTGGGACCCAATGGCAACAGTGAGAAAAGTGCGTAGCCTGGATGGTGGAGTCCTCAGTGATGGATTCTATTAATTCACCCTTCGCTGAGAAAAGCAAATTTATTCAAACATCGAATTCTTTGTGATAAGGAGTCTGCATTCCATGGCAACACTGAATCCTGTGAGCTCTTGCCTTGCTTCACATGGTATCTTAAAAATTCTAAAAATGCAAATACTCTATAGTTATAATCCCATCCTTCCAGAATTCTCGCAAATTTGTTAAACATGATTTTCCTGTCATAAACCAATGTTGATTTGGTTTGATTGAATTAATGTTTTTTAAAGACTAGTTAGTTCCTACCTTGATTATTGGCTTGCAGCTTCTTGACAATAATGTGTGTCAAATTAAACCTTAATGATAAATGGTGCCTTCTTAAGGCACCATCTCCTGAAGCTAAGCTTAATGATGGGGAAGGTTCAAAGTTGAAAGTACATTTATTATCAGAGTATGGATACTATATATAACTTTGACGTTCGTCTCCTTACATGCTGCCACAAAACAAAGAAACCCAATAGAACCCGTTTAAACATAGAAGACTATCAAACTCCCAATGTGCAGAAAAAAATGCAAACAAGTAAAATTAAGCAAATAGCATTCAGAACTGAAGTTTGCAGCCATGAAGCTAGCATCGCTGTAGCCCATTGGTTTCAGGACACAGTCTCAGGTCAGCATTCTGACGAGTAAACCTCATGGAGCGGCCAGCTGAACATCAGCCTGCCACTTGCCTCCAGCCCCGACGTTCTGACCTTTTCTATCTGGCTGAACAGCGGGTCGCTCCTCATTCTTGGGCCCAAGCCCAGGTCCTGTCGCCTTGACCCTGCCTCGCCTCCGCTCACCTGTACACCCACGATGAAGATGGCTGAGTCTGCATTTCTCTGCAGCCTCTTACGACTCTGAGCATTGGAGCCCGCATACCAGACTGTGATACAACCAGTGTACACCTATGGAAATTCACAAGAGACTTTGATGACATGCCAATTACCTAATGATGCAGAGCTGTTGGCATGTCTTCTTTGCGACTGCATCAATGTCTCCCAGAATCAGAATCAGAATTAGATTTATTATCACTGACATATGTCATGAAATTAGTTGTTTGTGGCAACAGTACATAAAAATAACTGTAAGTTACTAAAAGAAATACAAACAAAATAAATAGTGCAAAAAAGAGAACAAAAATTGAGATAATGAGTTTGTGGTCTGTTTAGAAACTGATTAGTACCGAGGGAATGATAGTGTTGAATGCTGATCTGTAGTAAATGAACAGCAGGCTGACATAGGTAAGGCTGTTATCTAGGAGGTGGTCCAAGACTGAGTCGAGAGCCAGTGAGATTGCATCCACTATTGTGGCAGTAAGTCTCACTTGTCTGAAGGAAACCACGAGCGGTTTTCCAAAGCATTTTGCTATACTCCTGGGACTCAGTGAGCTTGGCTCCACTATCTTCTGCAGCCACTTCCATTAAAACATCAGATGGCACATTTAGATCTCTGTAATACGTAACAGCATCTACATAAACTAGGACAGTTGCATCACAATTTCACCTAAGCTTAGGACAGTGAATGGTTTCATCAGTGATGTCTGCTGACCCCGGGCATGCTCCTATGGAGCTCTATGCATGCGGAAACTTCATAAACACAAGAGATTCTGCAGATGCTGTAAATCCAGGACAACATACATCTCACCCTTCCCTTTTTTCCCATTGCCCGTTCTGGCTCCTCTCTTAACCCTACTCTTCTCCTCACCTGCCCATCATGTCCCTCTGGTTTCCTCTCTCCTTTCCCTTTCTCCAATGGTCTAGTGTCCTATCCTATCAGATTTATTTTTCTCCAATTCTTTATCTCTTCTACCTATTACCTCCCAGCTTCTCATTTCACCAGCTTCGCCCGGCCCCCAGCCACTCACCTTCCCCCTCACCTGGTTTCACCTATCACCTGCAACGTGCTACTTCACCTTCTCACACCTTTTTATTCTGGCTTCTACCCCCTTCCTTTCCAGTTCTGATGAAGGGCCTTGATCTGAAACAATGACTGACATCTCATAGATGTTGCCTGACCTGCTGAGATCTTCTAGCACTTTGCAAGCACATGCTTCAGTTTGTCTTTGGAAACACGCCATATTCCAGGGGTTTGTACTGCACATAAGCAAAGTCAATTGGCAATTAAAATTAGGATGAAAATATTTGAGTTCCCCTTTCAATTCCAGGGGGATTCCAATGTCTGACTGCTGGGACTGTTGGACAGTTTTCATTTTTCAATACTGAACATTGCCTGTCATCAGAATATTTGTGCAATGCAAACATCTCATTAATAAAATTACAATGGCTTCAATAGAGTTTGCAGATTCAATGATTGATTGACCGATTGAAGAGATAAAAATCAAAGACACTTTTTGTCTGGAGATGAGCAAAGCTTATTTTGCTTATTTCTAAAGTCCTTCAAATCCTCAAGGATCAATTTAGGTTCTGGATATTGCTCAAATATTTCGTATTAAAAACCTGGGCATCCATGGCAACCCCTGAACTTGCTCCGATAGCTCTGTTTGCATTAACATACGACAATATTGTTTCAATCAACTATACTTACATTTGCATCCTGGAATGAGTTTACTAGAATAGACCAGATGTTTGAGGAATATATTTTTGTCCATCATTTTAATTATTTACATAATTTCCCCCTTGTCTTTGGACAAACCCAAAGTAATTATAGAAAGCTACACTTTGTACTGTGCATGTGGTTAAAAAAATCTGGAAATAGAGGTAACAGCCAAATGCCAAGAGACGTTAGTATGTTATGTAGCTCCTTGGGGATGTGTAATAAATTCCGCACTAAACTCCTGAATGGTAATTGATCCAGCAAGCAGAAAGGAGGTACTGAAGATGAACTCAGTGTAGTTCCTTCTCTCGTGCTTAATTTCTGCTGAAAAAAAGTACTTGATTCTAATTCCAACCTTGTATTGCTAAGGACATAATACTCTACATACAAGCAGAAGGCTCATTGAGATAAAATAATTGTGCATGAAGGTAACTGATTGCAAATTAGCTGTGTGTCAACAACTTTGTAATGAATTTAGAAAGAATGTTCTTGAGCAGATGGATGGAGTGGAGAGGTAGAGGGGGATTAATGGGGAAGCAATGCAAAAAATTGTTGACATCTGAATAACATTTCCAGAGAAGAGGAGGTCAACTACTCACTGTTTGGACGTCACTTATTTCGACAGCAGCGTACACTGTTGTCTAGATGTTCTGATCTCTGTAGCGCCTCAATTGGCGACGGCAGCAAGGAATCAGATCGTCCATAGGGTCGCACCCTGAAGGCACACTCCTTCCAGGCTGCTTCTGGAAATTTGCTAAGCCACTCAGCGGGCACTGAGAGTGGGAACCCACCACCATGAAGAACCAGAGCTTGATTGCAGTTGTAGGTCACAAACTCCGATGGGACCCCAACCACCTTGAAAAGGAAAGAAGAGAGCATTAAAGCAAACAAGTTTAACTGTTTTGCAGATGGGCTGAAAGAAATCGCCCTCTTTAACTCCTTCTCCAAATTTGCTGCTCTGTACAGGAGCACCCTGGGTTTTAAGATACAAAGTCTCCACTAAACCAGCTCACTTAGCTTTAGCTAGAATCTCTGTGTCATAGATTTCTACTTTCTTAATATCAGCCTCTAATTCCAAAGGATCACCCAACATCCAATGATGTCATCAGGCAAGATGAGTAACCAATCACACTGGAGAATTCTTGAGGCGAGGAAACCAAGGTATAAGGAACATAAGATTTTACCAACATTTTAGAGGATGTGAGATGTAGTTTGAAACATGTACAAGAGATTCAAGTAGAAGCTGAAATATCATAAGCAAACATTCTTACAGTATATATATTTTTGACCAAGATTATCTGAGGGAAGAGATACAAATAATATTACACTTTTAAATCGCATGACTCACATGGCAAAGAGCAATATTTTCATGGATTTGTATGAAGTTCTGCTTAAAACACCAACTTCTGAAGTCTGTGCTGGAAGAACAAGTTACAAAACTCTAAGGCAGTGGTGGAGGAGGAGGACGACACTGAACTATACTAGATCTATGAACTAGAGGTTACAGGTTAAGGGTGAAAGGTTTAAGAGGAACGAGGGGGAACCTCTTCACTCAGAGGGTGGTATGAACATAGAACAAGCTGCCAGTGGAAGTGGTGGATGTGGGTTTGATTACAACACTTATGAGAAGTTTGGATAAGAGCTTGGATGGCTTGAGTATGGAGGGCTGATGGGACTAGACAGTTCAGCATGGACTAGATGGGCCAAATAGCTGTGGTGCTCAATGACTGTCTGTCTATATGACATGGAAGCAGTGATAGAAATTTTGAACTCTGATGTCTATCGACTAATGTGTTGGTTATGGGACTGGGTGTCAGCTCCACAGCATCATGACAGTAAATGGCCAGAATGCTGGAGGAACTCAACAAGTTAGGTGGCATTCATGCAAAGGAATTAATAGTCAAAATTCCAGGCTAAGACCCTTCATTAGGACTACCATAGACTTCTCTGTCACTTCATTGTCCACCAGATCCATGCCATCAACCATCAGTTTTTTCTCCTTCCTTATATCCAGGAAGCATTGTAAGCTCACCTGCCTCAGCAGTCCTGATGAAGGGTCTTAGCCTGTAAAGTTGACTGTTTATTCCTCTCCATAGATGCTGCCTCCTCTGCAGTTTTCCTCCAAGAATTTTGTGTGTGTTACTCAAGATTTCCAGCATCTGCAGAATCTTTCGTGTTGATGACAGTAAATTCAGGCAGCATTTTACTACATTACTACTGCCCACAAACATTTTCTTTCTGCTTCATCACCGCAAGTCTATTCCCCACAGTGGCTTCACTCCTGGCCTCAGTAACACGTTGCACATGGTGGACCAGCACCCATTGGGAGCAAGCTGAAGACTGAAAACATTTATGGCCAATCAGAAAACATACAAGAGGTTCAACGGCCTCTCCTCTACAGCTCTAGGACTATCTAGTTGTTCAGAGAGCACTCTGGCCTGCGAATGTACAGGTACAATCTCCATTCTTAGACTTCACCTTACAACCTGGAATGACCTGATTTGGTGAGTTATGATGTGTAACCAATTGATTTGCTGTTTCAGAAACCTGCATGTGGTGAACCCGCTCATCCTGACCAAAGAAAAACGATTAAGTAATCCATCCCTGGTAACTGGAAGTGACTAACTCAAATAGTTCACCCCAAGCCCCAATTTCTGAAGTCTGTACTGGAAGAATGTTACAAAGCTCCTAGCCTGTGGACAGCATTTGGGGAAAACAAATGATAGTGCAACAAGCAAGGTCAATCTACTTGATAAAAGAATCCATTTAAATCAAAGGAGAAATAAAATATCTGAGATTTTGTTACAGACACCAATTCTAATAAAAGCAGAATAGTGCCTCCTGAAAAATATGGTTAGTGGAGGATAGTTATGTACATAAAAGCTGTTTTAGTCACTTCCATATCACTCAAAATCAAATGATCCAACTCTACACTATCCACTCATTCTTTATCTTTGTATCAGGACTGTCCATTTTTGCTTTCCATCTATTTTTTCCTGTTCTATTTTTGGATAACCTGATTGTACAACATTACACAGATTTTTCAACATTATCATTATATTGCACATACAAAGAAGCTCAATCTAAATGTCTCATTATTTTGCTATTTCAAAGCATTCCATTTGTTTAACACATTACCCCTTCCCCACCTTCTCTAGTATACCTAAATTAAGCTATTTCTTTCCTTTTCAGTTTTGATAGCAGCACTGGATATGAAATGTTTACTTCTTTTTCTCCCCACAGATGCTGCCTGGTCTGCTGGGTGTTTTCAGCATTTTCTGTTTTTATTGTTCCCGGTGCTCCCAGGTTTATTTTTTGCCTCTCCATGGAGATTCAATGCAAATTCTGTCACCAGATTTCCTTCAACCTTCTTAGACATAGAGCGAATGGTCTGTGATACAGTGCCTTTTACAGTTACAAATCCAGAGGCCTGGCTGTCAATTGATATACAGGAAAACACATACAATAAAGGTTGTAAGTGATGGTGGTTGAAGATAAATATCAGCCAAGGCAGTTAAGACAGCTCCACTTGGAAAAAGAGTCATGGGATCTTTTACAACTGCCTGACAGTAGAGACCTTGTTTTAACATCTGACTGGGTGGCACATTGGTACAGTACGTGGCATTCTTGCTTCATTATGCCAGACTTTCAGGTTCACTTCTGACAATGGTTTCTGTTTGAATGGAAGTTTGCATGTTCTCCCAGTGGGTGTCCTCCAACTGCTCTGATCTCCTCCCACATCCCAAAGTTATGTGGGTTAGTGGGTTAATTGGCTGTGAATTGTCCCTAGTTGTGTGAGTGAGTGGTAGGATCTTGAATGAGTTGATGTGAACGTGGGGAAAATCTTTTTTAAATCTTTGCAGCTTTAGTGTAAACGGGTTAATGCTCATCGGGGACAAAGGCCCAATTTCATTGCTGTTTATCTCTATGACAGAAAAAGCAGTACTTCTGCTTGTGCAGAAATTCTTGATACTTCAGCGGAGTTACCCTTTAGATCTGTAGATACAAGAGACTATAGTCGGTGGACTATTGCCGCAAACAATCTGGTGGGGCAATTCAACAGACCAATTTAAACCTTGTTGTTCAGTTCTTATAATAAAAATCCAATCAGAGATCTACCAACTAAAAAAGAGAGCTACCAAATATTTGGAGACCTACCAATTAAGTCTTCGTTGCACATTTTTGTTTACTTTTGCCCTCCCTATGACTTACATAGTACCCACTGACTACCACCATTAAATTTCAAGAACTGTTGTACTCCCTCATGATGGAATAATTAAACAAATGAATATACTTATGCAGAAGCTTGAAAGGTAGTGAATAAACTTTATCCTAGTTACCATGCCAATAATGTTACAAAATAGACACATCAAGTCCAGACAGTCCAGAAGCAATGATTTAACTGGCACCCCCTTGTGAGCTTTGTTCCTTGAAGCCAATGTTTCATGTTGTGTCTGGCTTGTTGGAAGAAAAGATTTGAAATGTACTAAGCACTACAGTTAATTGTTACAAAATTAGCCCCAGTCCTTGTGTTGTCGTAAAGAATAATAGCCTCTCAATGTTAAGTACGTTCACCATTTTCATCCTTTTGCACCTATGAAAAAGCTTTTGAGGAACCTTGGGGGAGGTTAACTTCCATATTAACTGATTTCACATCATCAGATATTCCAGTGCTACATACCTGATGACATATCAAATCAATCTCCCTGAGCATTTAAGAGTCATTTTTCTCTCATTAATTGTGTCACAACTGGGTATCTGATCAACTCTATGTGAAGCGATGAACAAACTGATCAAGACTTAGGCCCTCCAACATATCCAAGGATCAACTTTATTCACCATATTCATTTATATGTGTTAGGAATTTGCTGTGGTGTGTTGGTCAGGAAGCAACATGCAATAAAAAAACAACAGCATTCAACAGTTATAATGAATAAAGAATTATATTAAAGAAGTTAGAGGTTAAAGTGCAGATATGGAATAAAGTGTTCATAAATACATAAATGCCAGCATGTATTTACAATGTAACTGGCATCATTGTAACCGCTTATCATAATGACCCCTCTAGACTAACCCTGGAAGTTTCCACAAACTATGCTGCAACCCAGTGACTACACAACGCCCAACACTCTGCTGAAAGAGGTAGCAGCCATAAACTGACTTTTACCCATTTTCAATCAATTTTATGTTTACTTGCAAGCAAATTAAATAAGTAGGGCATGGTGGGACACCTGATGCAAGATTCTGACATGAAAACGTCAGCCATCCTTTTGTCCCTCGATGATGTTGACGTAGATACTGCCTGACTTTCTAAGTTCCTCCCGCAGGCCATTTGCTTTCTGCTCCAGATTCCAGCATCTGTTGTCTCTTGTGTTTTCCATCCATTTTCTTCCTCTTGGAGTGTTGCCTTGGAGATCATAAGGGCCAATATCAGATCCTAAACTACTTTCTGCTTACGGTAGTGAGTTGTGCTGTGTTGGTGTGAATTGCAAGCTTTATAGAAGAAACACTGTTGAGCCTAGAGTACTGTGCTCAGTTCTGGTCGCCTCACTACAGGAAGGATGTGGAAACCATAGAAAGGGAACAGAGGAGATTTACAAGGGTGTGGCCTGGATTGGGGAGCATGCCTTATGAGAATAGGTTGCGTGAACTCGGCCTTTTCTCCTTGAAGTGACGGAGGATAAGAGGTGACTTGATAGAGGTGTACAAGATGATGAGAGACATTGATCGTGTGGATAGTCAGAGTCTTTTTCCCAGGGCTGAAATGGCTGCCACAAGAGGACATAGGTTTAAGGTGCTGGGGAGTAGGTACAGAGGAAATGTCAGGGATAAGTTTTTTTACACAGTGAGTGGTGAGTGCATGGAATGGTCTGCCAGCAATGAAAAATAGAGGGCTATGGTAACCCTAGTAATTTCTAAGGTAGGGACATGTTCGGCACAACTTTGTGGGCCAAAGGGCCTGTATTGTTCTGTAGGTTTTCTATATTTCTATGAAAGCAAATTGGTTTTAAAGTTAACTCATAGCTATTAGTCGTATTCTCCAAGGTAGCTTTATGCAGACATTGAACATTTAAGGATTGATCAGGTTTGCAATAAATGTATATAAAATTAATTAAATTCTCTGAGCAAGTTATTCTGTGAGATATCTCTCCTTTTTACACATAGGTTGTCCATCTACCTTCTTCTTCTGGGTGTTACCTCACAAGCCTTCTAGACCAATACCAGCTCCTAGCCTACTTTCTGCCAAATGCATTTCCCCACCTGATCCTGGTGCCAGTTACTACCCACTGAGGCTGTTCCCTTCTGATTCCTACCTTTCCTCACTTTCCAACATCACCAGCTCAAAGCAGGAAGTGAGCTCGATGTTAACTAGCATTCCTCCTCTCCAGGGCATGGGCTGCGCAGGAGCTCAGAATAGTGGGGTGGGTGTAACGAACAAACTCTGCATTGTCCCAGAATGTGGACTGATGAACTTTGGAAACTCAAACTTGAAGGCGGAGTACAAAATTAATGTTGTGATTGTCAGAAGTGTGAAGGAACAGAGAGATTTTGGGGTCCAAGTCCAGAGACTCCTCGAAGCTGCTGCACATATTGATAGGGTGGTTAAGAAGGCAAATGGTGCGCTGGCCTTCAACAATCAGGAGAATGGAGTTCAGAGACATGAAGTAATGCTGCAGTTCTATAAAACTCCAGTTAAACAACACTTTGGATATTGTGTTCAGTTCTGCTTGTCTCATTATAGGAAGGATGTGGAAGCTTTAGCTTGGATGCAGAAGATATCTATCATGATGGTGCCTGGATTAAAGAAAGATTGAGTGAGCTGGGTCTTTTCACTTTGGAGAAATGGAAAATGTGAGCTGACTTAATAGAGGTATATAAGATTATGAGAGACATAGATAGAATGGGCAGCCGGCACCTTTTTCCCAGGATGGCAATGGCCAACACTTCTACTTGAAGTGAGTGTGGAGGAAAGGAGGTGAGGCGTCAGAGGTAGGTTTTTTCACACATGGAGTAGTAAGTGCATGAAACTTCATAAGTGCATGGTAAGTGGTGGTAAAGGCTGATACAATAGGAACCTTTAAGAAACTCATAGATAGGCACATGAATGTTTGAAAAATGGAGAGTTATGGCCTGTGTAGGAGGGAAGGTTAGATAGACCATGGAGTAAATGGAGAGTTATGGGCCGTGTAGGAGGGAAGATTAGATTGACCATGGAGTAGGTTTATATAGGTCAGCACAACATTCTGGGCTGAAGAGCCTGTACTGTGCTGTCCTATGTTCTATGAAAAAGATGGGGGGCTGAAAATCTGGCTGAGTGGAGCCTTGCCCTTGAACAGAAATTCTATAAAAAGAAGTGGATATGGCCCAGTCCATCAAGGTTAAACCCCTCCCCACCATTGAACACATCTACAAGAAACGCAGTCAGAGGAAAGCAGCATCCACCATCAGGGACACCCCACCTCCCAGGTCATGCTCTCTTCTCACGGCGGCCATCAGGAAGCAGGTACAGGAGTCTCAGGACTCGCACCACCAGGTTCAGCAACCGTTATTACCCCTCAACCATCAGGCTCCTGCCCCATCATTGAAATGGACTGTGAACATATGGACCCATCATTGAAATGGACTATGAACTCACTTTCAAGGACTCTTCATTTCATGTCCTCGATATTTATTGCTTATTTATTTATTATTATTATTTACTCATTTTTTGTATTTGCACAGTTTGTTGTCTTTTGCGCACTGGTTGAACACCCAAGTTGGTGTGGTCATCCACCGATTTTGTCGTGGTTATTATGCTCACTAGAAAATGAATCTCGGTGTTGGTAACATATATGTGTTTTGATAAGAAATTTACTTTGAACTTTGAAAAGCATGTTTTATCCACATGATCGGGTGGATGGTGGCAGAGGATGCCACTGTGGAGAGTGAATAGAGTTTTACCACTTCATTGGACCTTGTACCCTGTGCATATTCTATATCAGAATCAAGATGAGAAACAAGATGCTCTTTGCCAGACAGTTTGAAGAAATAAATCATTTTTTAAAAATGCTGATGATCAGTCAGCACCTCACCAGCTGCCATAATGAAGCAGCTATTAGCCATTTGGTTAGAAGTCATCTTCAGAATTAATTGGGAATAATTATGATTGCACAATGGTGCAAAACAAGCATTAAGGCAGCGGTTCCCAACTGTTTTTGAGCCACGGACCCCTAAAATTACTGAGGGATCTGTGGACCCCAGGTTGATTAAGTGATCATGAAGGGTCTCAGACCTGACCTGATAGCCCACTTTGTTCAACTTGTGAGTCCCAAGCTGACTATTTCTCTTTTTACAGATATTTCCTGATCTGCTGACTATTCCTAGCATTGCCTGCTTTGATTTCAGATGTCTAGCAGCTGTATAATTATTTTCGTTAAAGAATTATCTGTCTGTTAAACACTGAAAATGCAAGCCAAGATCTCCAATGACCCCAGGGTCTAAAGCTAGCTGTCCCCACTTAGGGGAAAATTTGGACAAGGACTATTTTATTTTGAGAGTACGTTTTTAAATTGGTCTACAGACCTTGCCAAGTACTTTGCCATGAAATGCTGCCAGTTCAGTATGGCCGGTTCTCTTTCTGTACTTCAGAAAGTGTACCACAGTAGTGCAGATGATTGAGCAGCTATCAGAGACCTGAGTTCAATCCTAACCTGTGGTGCTCTGTGTGTGTTTTTCCTCCTGTGACCACATGGGCATCGCTGGCCGCTCCAGTTGACTTGCACGTCCCAAAGATGTGCGGATTGGTAGGTTGTTTGACCAATGTATATTGTATCTGGAATGTGTGTGGTTGAGGACTGGAATCTAGGGAGTTATGATCAAAATATGGAGAGGTTAAAAGTGGCTCAGGAAAGAATTTAAGCTAACAATGGATGTTTGACAGTGTAGATTTAATGCACTGTTTCTACACTCTCCCTCTCTCTGGCTCTACGACTCCAAAAGGAAAGGGAATACAATATAGAATGAGTTTGGAAATAAAAAATCAAAAAGTACAGGAAGAAAGTAATGATTACTTACATTCATTAGAGAACCACTTGCCAGTTTGGCCAAATGCAGTATTTTATGAAATCTGTTATTAACTAAAAAGATGTCTTTCAATTCACCATGAGCTTTCAATCATTTCAATTGTGAAAATGTGATTACATCACTCCCTTGATGGGCTATTGTGAATGAAGTACTGTTTAGTACCCCTCCCATTTCAATCAAAAAAGCTTGGCTCCCTTTTAAACAAGTAAAAGAAACATTTATGAAGATGCAATTTACCATTACAGACTTCAAAGCCAATACAGTTTTACGATGTAGACCAACATATCCCGATTCAGATCAATTCATACACCAAAACACACATTAAAATGTGTTGCTTGTGTTAACAACCAATAAAACCCAAGGATGTGCGGGGGGCGGTCCACAAATGATGTCACACATCCCCATGCCAACATAGCATGTGCACAATGTTCCGCAGAACAACACAAGCAACGACAGCAACAACAACAGCAAGAAAACAAAACAACAGGAAGACAAGCCCTACCGCCCCCCCCAACCCCCACGCACACAACCATGTAGGTCTCCAAACCCAGGACAGGCCACTGAAGTCCAGTCCTTGGCCCTGACTCACGGACATTGTGCCTCCAGCCTCCAATCCCTGGTCTGGACTCACAGACTCACAGATATCAGGCCTCCAGATTCGCTGACCCAAGAGCTTTGAACTTTGGGCCTCGACCTCCAGACTCGTTGACCTTCAGGCTTCAAACTCTGGTTTTGATCCCCAGGACTTTCAAACTCTGGGCTGTGACCTCCAGATTTGAAGGGTCCTTCAATACCAGGATTCACTGTCCTCTAAGCCTTCTGCCTGTATGAACCTCTGACCTCACTTCTCACCAACCTCAATGGGCCACCGGCCACGTCCTCAGGGTCCGCTGACCACAGGGATTACTGGCATTCGTCCTCACAGCCTGCGACCCAAACCCCAGAGACTGCTGACCTTCAACCACAGAGCACTCCGACTTGTACTCTGATCACTAGCTCCTATCCCTGACTCTCTTTCACTGCCGCTAACCTCTAACTCCCCCTCATCATTGTCCCTAAACCATAAACCTAACCCATGACTCCCTGCACTGTCCCCAAAAATATCCCTACAAATCTGAAAAACATCTATGTTTGAGCCACGGCCTGGGTGGACACTGTAGCTCAGGACCACCTTAGGCAGACTTTTTTTGCGTATTTGTATGATATTTTGAAAAGCATCAATGGCAGGGCTTTCGTCAGAAACCTAAACTGTATATCTGAGCTGAAAACTTTTCTGTACACTGCTATCTTGCACTGTTGTAGCTAGGATCATGCTCAGTCAATGAAAGTCGTCAGGGTAAGCATGCAAGAAACATCAATATCTATAAATACCATCATTTTCTTTCAAGCCGTGTTTTTTTACAGTCCTCTGGAATAGTTGTCCTGCAACGTTAATAGAATACCACCTGCAGGAAGTGATGGAATGCGCACTACATCGCCAGCTAACCCTATGTGTCATAAACTGTTAGACCATACAAGCAGATTTCACAGAAAGAAGAGGTAAATTGGCGTTTTTAACATTAGAAAGAAAATCCTTGTCAGTATTTCAGTATGTTAATGGATGCGTGGGGTACACAAAGGGAAAGTCAATAATGTTTGTCTAAGAATGTACAGTATTGGGAAGCCGAAGCAGTCTGTCATTTCAGAAGAGACAGTTTCATTCCAGATTGTTAAAGGAGTCTTGATCGTTTACAGTTACTGCAAGCACACTGGAAAGGAAGCAATAGGAAACCCTGAGATTGCTGGCTATTGAGAAGTGCAGGGTTCCCCATGAGGCAACTCCAAGAGAGATGGCAATGGATTCTGCGGGAGTGGTACAGCTCGTAGAGTGGCTGTCTCTCAGCTCCAAGTACACAGGTTCAATCCTGACCTCTGACTTGAATTTACTTTATTTATTACATCCTTCACATACATGAGGAGTAAAAATCTTTACGTTACATATCTGCCTAAATGTGCAATGTGCAATTT
Organism: Hypanus sabinus; assembly: GCF_030144855.1. Classification (NCBI taxonomy): domain Eukaryota; kingdom Metazoa; phylum Chordata; class Chondrichthyes; order Myliobatiformes; family Dasyatidae; genus Hypanus; species Hypanus sabinus. The sequence continues at coordinate 56,427,606 of NC_082709.1, forward strand.
ATAGTCATTTGTAATAAGTAGTATGTGCAACAGGACAGTCAATATAGCATAAAAAATACAAACTGTATCAATGTGAATTAATCAGTCAGATGGCCTGGTGGAAGAAGCTGTTCTGGAGCCTGTTGGTCTTGACTTTTATGCTGCGGTACCGTTTCCCAGATGGTGCTACTTCTGTGGAGTTTGTACATTCTTCCTGTGTCCTGGCCTCCTCCCACATCCCAAAAGCAAGCAGCTTGGTGGGTTAATTGGTTGCAGTCCCTGCTGTGCAGGTGAGGAGTAGAATTCATAAGCAAGCGTGAAGAATCAGTTACAGAGAAATATTAGTGGGGAAGGGGATTGTTCTGTGAGCTAGCATAGACTCAGTGGGTTGAATGGCCTCCTAAATGGTCAAGGAATAAGGAATGTAGGCTCAGTACTAAAGGGAATTGTTGATACACTTCCAGTCTGTTCAGTAAGGGCTGGTGGTAGCAGCTCAAAATTCCACATAAAAATGGAGATCTGTGTAAGAGGGAAGGGTTAAATTGATCTTGGAGTAGGTTAAAAGGTCATGGAGGGCTGAAGGGCCTATACTGTGCTGTAGTGTCAGCACAAAATTGTGGGCCAAATGGCCTGTACTGTGCTCTATGTTCTATATTTGTTCCAAGCTACATCCCTTTCTTTCCCAAGTAATTTCCTATGGCCCTCCTCCAATCCTAGACAACCTTCCCTCAATCTTTTGTAACCCCCTCACAGCAGCTCATAACAAGCTAGACTCATTAGCTATCCCTGGCTAACAGCCACGTGACTCAGCGATGCATGGTTACGGTGAGACGGCCATCTACAATAAGCAACACACATCTAGGGTTGGTATGATTCGGATTCAACCAACAGGAAAGTTGGAATGTTCTGATATGGGAACAAAAATTATGGTGAATGCTACATAAATACTGCCCCATGCAAAGTTCTCATTACATAGACCTTACACTGGCATAAAATTAATGTGGAAGTATGTTTACAGGTATTTCAGCTTTAACCAACAGTTAACAGAAAAAGTGACCATTACAGTTAAACAAGTCCAGATGTGCACATAAGCGTTGGAGCTTGTTGCTGAGTAGTTGGGTGCTTTGCTTTAATTACACACGACACTGGACCCACATTCTGGTTGAAGGACACAAGCCACAGTTCAAACTTCCCTTGAAGACAGTTACAAATGAATTAGCTAACTCAGAATCATCGGCACTTCCTCCTTGGATCATTCAACTGCACAAAGCATTACTTATAACCGGGTCTCTCCTTCGGCCAGGACACTGCAAGCATCTTTCCTTGCGATCTTCTTCCAACGCTTGCCAACAAAGACCCAAAACCAACCTACTGCCTCCGAGAAATCTGATGCCACCAAGCTGTCTCGAACGTTTCATGGCATCCCACTGGACAGAACATTATCAAGCCAAAGCCAATTGGTTGTCAAGTCAACCCCAATGACTGAGCAAACTACTCCTTAGCTTAGCAGAAACCAAAGTAAAGGACTGTGAACCTTAATTAACAGAAACTGAAAAGCTGCAGAAAATAAATTGCCTACAGCATTACAGTAGTAATACAATAAAACATGTTCTTAACCAGTGTTAGGTCTTAAGTGTTCTTCAAGTCAAGTCATTTTATTGTCATTTGGACCATAACTACTGGTACAGTGCATAGTAAAAATGAGACAATGTTTTTCAGGACCATGGTTTACATGACACAGTACAAAAACTAGACTGAACTATGTAAAAAAACAACAGAGAAAGCTATGCTAGACTACAGACCTACACTGGACTGCATAAAGTGCATAAAACAGTACTGGCATTACAATAAATAATAAACTGGACAGTAGGGCACAGTGTCAGTCCAGGTTCTGGGTATTGAGGAGTCTGATAGCTTGGGGGAAGAAACTGTTACACAGTCTGGTTGTGAGAGCCTGAATGCTTCGTTGCCTTTTCCCAGACGGCAGGAGGGAGAAGAGTTTGTATGAGGGGCGCATGGGGTCCTTCATAATGCTGTTTGCTTTGTGGATGCAGCATGTAGTGTAAATGTCCGTGATGGCGGGAAGAGAGACCCCGATGATCTTCTCAGCTGACGTCACTATCCGCTGCAGGGTCTTGCGATCCGAGATGGTGCAATTTCTGAACCAGGCAGTAATGCAGTTGCTCAGGATGCTCTCAATACAACTCCTGTAGAATGTGATGAGGTTGGGGGGTGGGAGATGGACTTTCCTCAGCCTTCACAAAAAGTAGAGACACTGCTGGGCTTTCTTTGCTATGGAACTGGTGTTGAGGGACCAGGTGAGATTCTCTGTCAGGTGAACACCAAGAAATTTGGTGCTCTTTACAATCTCTACCAAGGAGCCGTCAATGTTCAGTGGGGAGTGGTCGCTCTGTGCCCTCCTGAAGTCAACAACCATCTCTTTTGTTCACATTTAGAGACAGGTTGTTGGCTCTGCACCAGTCTGTGAGCCGCTGCACCTCCTCTCTGTAAGCTGACTCGTCGTTCTTGCTGATGAGACCCACCACAGTCGTGTCATCGGCGAACTTGATGATATGGTTCGAGCTGTGTGGTGCAGCACAGTCGTGGGTCAGCAGAGTGAACAGCAGTGGACTGAGCACACAGCCCTGGGGAGCCCCCGTGCTCAGTGCGATGGTGTTGGAGATGCTGCTCCTGATCCGGACTGACTGAGGTCTCCCAGTCAGGAAGTCTAGGATCCAGTTGCAGAGGGAGATGTTCAGGCCCAGTAGGCTCAGCTTTCCAATCAGTTTCTGAGGGATGATTGTGTTGAATGCTGAACTGAAGTCTATGAACAGCATCTGAATGTACGTGTCTTTTTTGTCCAGGTGGGTTAGGGCCAGGTGAGGGTGGTGGCAATGGCATCGTCTGTTGAGCGGTTGGGATGGTACACAAACTGCAGGGGGTCCACAGGGGGGCAACAGGGTCTTGATATGCCTCATGACGAGCCTCTCCAAACACTTCATGATGATGGATGTAAGTGCAACAGGACTGTAGTCATTTAGGCAGGACACTGAAGACTTCTTGGGCACAAGGACAATGGTGGCAGCCTTGAATCACGTTGGAACGGTGGCGCTGCTCAGGGAGATGTTGAAGATGTCAGTGAGAACATCTGCTAGCTGGTCTGCACATCCTCTGAGCTCTCTACCAGGAATGTTGTCTGGTCCAGCAGCCTTCTGTGGGTTGGCCTTGCACAGGGTTCTTCTCATGTCGGCCATGGTGAGACACAGCACCTGGTCATTTGTAGGAGGGGTGGACTTCCTCACCACCACATCATTTTCCGCCTCAAACCAGGAGTAGAAGTTATTCAGCGCATCTGGGAGGGAGGCATCACCTGCACAGTCAGGTGATATTGTCCTGTAATTGATGATGTCCTGGATGCCCTTCTACATGCGCCTTATGTCACCGCTGTCCGGGAAGTGGCTGTGGATTAGCTGGGCGTGTGCATGCTTTGCCTCTCTGATGGCTCGGGACAGTTTGGTCCTTGCTGTTGTTGGAGCTGCCTTGTCGCCTGCTCTGAAGACGGAGTCGCAGGTCCTCAGCAGCGCATGCACCTCTGCGGTCATCCACAGCTTCTGGTTAGCGCGTATAGTGATGGTCTTGGACAGATCATCACTTACACTTTGAACAGCACTCTCCCAATCCCTGCCCTCACTTTGCTCACCTGGAAATGCCTCCATCAATCCTGGACCAGCTTCTTCCAGTCTTAGCCCAATCACCACTGAACCTAGACTGCCGCCTTCCAATCCAAGGCCATAGACTATCCCCCAATTATCCTACAACAATCCTGGACCACTCTCCACCAGTTACTGTCTAGATTACTGTCCTCCAATCTAAGACCATTACCCTGCAACACTAGACAACTTCCAACTGTGCCAAACCAGTTTCCTCCAATTCCAGACCAAATTCCTCTAATCCAAAATCAACCTCCTTCAAGCCCAGTTTTTTCCCTTGCTCCACCAATTCTAGAATACAATTTTAGACCACTGCCCCATCAATCCTCAGCTATCCCTTGCCTACTAATCAATTGGCTGACACAAAATACAGCTTTTTGACTTCTAATCAAATGCATTTTCAATATATAATTCAGAAAAAATAAGATTATATTTTTAGAAAAGAGACTGAATAAACCCCACACCAGTGGTTTACTGCTAGTTTTCCCAACCCAATTACATCTACTTGCCTGTTACCTGTTGGCCTCCATAGAGATAAATACAGTCCCTCAGTAACACTTACAAATAGTTGCCCCATTTCAGTTTGTAGAAATATTTCCTTTGGCCTTTAAGGCAAACTAGAGTGAGTGAGGAGATAGAATGGCTAAAATTACTGATATGCTGATGACTTCCATCTTAATTGGGAACAGACAGGATATGTAGGATTAGTAAGGTGTGGAAGGCCTCGCTAAGTGAGAACCTTCTATGCCTCACACAATCATCCATCCTTGCTGTGTGTTCAGTAGATCTGTCACCTGATGCAGCTATGGCCCAAGTGCGGACTCTGAAGCAGGTTGATATTTCACAGGCTTTAATATGAACAATGTTAAATGGAAAAGAAAACAATAAATGCTAGACCAAAACAGAGCCGTTAACTAAAACTCTGAAATGGAAAATGATGCCTACCCTGCGACTGAAAAGAACAACTAAGAATGAACCAAATACCGCTGGTCTCAGAGTCAGTGGACTCAACAGTCCAGTTTCTCGGGCAGGACTGAACACGGGCAGCAAAACACTGCTGTGTCCAAGTCTCTACAATGGAATGAATGGAGTTAAATACTATCACAATGAAATAATAATTAGCTGACACATGCATATTCACGAGCGCAATTGCCGAATCCGTGGTTGTGACAAGATCCTGCCACAACCTTAAGAAGAAATCTTTGCAATTATATGCTGCCTTTCCCTTCAAGATGTCCTCAGAAAACTTTGCATTTGGATAAATATGCTCTGTAGCCACTTTATTGGATACACTTGTTCATTAATGCAAATATCTAATCAGCCAATCATGTGACAGCAACTTAATGCATAAAAGTATGCAGACATAGTCAGGAGGATTAGTTGTTGGTGCCAGACGGAATGGTCTGTGTATCACAGAAACTGCTGGTCTCCTGGGATTTTCACACACAACGATCTCTAGGGTTTACAGAGTATGATGCAAGAAACAACAAAAAAAATTAAGTGAGTGGCAGTTCTGTGGGCCAAAATGCCTTGTTAATGAGAGAGGTCAGAGGAGAATGGCCAGACCGGTTCAAGCTGACAAGAAGGCAACAGTAACTCAAATTACCACATGCGTGACAGCAGCCGTGTGCAGAAGAGCATCTCTGAATGCACAACATGTCAAACCTTGAAGTGGATGGGCTACGAACATACACTCAGTGGCCTCTTTATTAGGTACAGGAGATACCTATTAAAAAGGCCACTGAATGTAGTCCTGAGACTTAACACAAAGGTGGAGGCCAAACAACTCTGAGACAGTTCTGCCCCATTCTCCCAGGTCCGATGCCACTATTTCAAAGAGTAGGTATCTGTTCCAGAGAGAGAGAGACAGGCAATCCTTAGTGTCATTTGTGGCTGCCCGGGCAGCATTCTTGTCCTATAGTCACCGAATAACATTGTCAAACCCCAGTCAAGAGCCTTGTCACAGAAATCTAGACTGTAAGAAGAGGTTGGTATATTATCGGATGCAATGCTAAACCATGGTCCATTTGGATCGAAGTTATATAGTATTACTTCAAGTAAGAAAAGGGAAATTCCTCTGATATCAAACCAATAATTATATATAAAGCATCATGAACAGAAATGATTTTGAACCTTGCTGAGCACAGATTGCCTTACATGTCAGCAATATTAACCACTCTTCAAATATACTGATCTCTGACTAATGCCATGACTGGAAAGTGTTTTTTTTTTTGTCATCCTAAAATCATGAGTGAAAGTAAAACAGAAAATGCTGGAAACACACAGCAGGTCAAACTGCGGAGAGGAGAGAGTTAATGGTTCAGGTTGAAGATCCTTTGCCAGAACTGAGGAAAAAGAAAAAGCAAGTGAGCTTAAATTTGCAGGGAAGGTGGAAGTAAGATAAATAAGAGAAAGGAAATATCTGTAATAAGGTGAGGGGAGGGTTGCTATGGCGATAAATTGTTCTGCAACACAATGCAATGCATTGCAAATAGGAGGACCAGGCATGCTAATGGACAGCGTGAAAAATACAGAATGAACGTTCACATTGAACATTCAGAACTTCATAAACAAGTTTCATGGAATCTTAAGAGATCAGAGAAGACTTTGGTTTAATATCTAAAAGACAACTCCTCTGGTGGAACAGAACTCCTTTAATACTGGAGAGAATTATAGCCTGTATTTAAGAACTCAAGTCTGTGAAATGGAAGTTAAACCCACAACCTTCTGACTCAGGAACAGGAATACTACCAACTGTGCTGAGGCTGAGTTAGCACAATTCATGCAAGCCTAAAATTACATAACCATTAAATTAATTTGTGGATTGCACTATGAATGAGCCATGCCATATGAACTGAATCTTTGTATCTAGGGGTGGATGAATTAAAAGCTCAAAGACAAATCAAGAAAATGAAAAGATGTAAAAAAGAGTGAAAAATAAGAAGTAAGCACAAGAGGAGACTCTTCTAATCAATCCTACCAAACTGTATCTGCGAGGCACAAAAAAGAGAAAATCCTCAGATGCTGGGAATCCAAGCACTGCACAGAAAATGCTGGAGGAACTCAGCAGGCCAGGGAGCATCTATGGAAAAGAGTTAAGTCAACGTTTCAGGCCGAGACCCTTCTCCAGTCCTGCTAAAGGGTCTCGGCCCGAAACATTGATTATACTCTTTCCATAGATGCTGCCTGGCCTGCTGAGTTCCTCCAGCGTTTTCTGTGTGTTGCTTGTACCTGTGAGGCAGTGGATTCACTGGCTGCCCCTCTGAATTTTCAATGGCATTATATTTATAAGTACTGAGCTGCCAGGTTTCCACCCCTTAACTCCCTCAAAACCCAAAACTCAATTAATCTCATCTTTGAATGCTTTCATTGACTGTCTTTGAGCTAGGGAATTTCAAAGATACACAGCACTCAGAAAAGAGAAGAGCAGTTCCTTCTAATGTTGGGCCAGCATTAATGCATCAAGCAACACCAAAAGGGGTGATTCTGGGATTTTTCTGTACACCACTCACTTCCCCAGAGTGCTCTTTATCTCAGTTTGGCTTGGGCTCTTCACCCTGGAAACAAAATCTCATACCCAGGAAAAGGTTAAAGGTCTAAGGTGAGACAGGATGACAAACTCCTTTATGTTTCCCAACAGTGTCGGACAGGCAACTGAGAAACCTCCTTGGTGTAGCAGCTGTAATTGTTAAATAGATGTAAGATTGACTGACAGTGAGTGGCTATGAGAGTGACAAGGAGGTGGTCAATCTTATCTAATTTCTATCTGATGAATAAAGGATTTATGAGGTGCAAGAACATCATCTGCATGAAGATGGAATAAAATGAGAGGCATCACTTCTAAAGCCTGCGAGTAATTGGTTCCACTGAAAAAGTTGTGGAGATGGCCTCTGGCTTAGAGGCTATATGAACATGATGTAATAAACTTGCAAACTCAGGACTCATAAACGCTTTCCCATTGAAAAGTGAGAGGGCAGCACAGTGGTGCAGCTAATGAATCCACTGCCTCGCAGACCCAGTTACCTGGGCTTAATTCTGAATGTTCTGGAGCTGTCCAGGTGAAATTTCCATGTTCGGTCTGTGGCCACATGGGCTTCCAGCAAATGCTCTATTACCTCCCCACCCAACACTGTTGAGACTTAATTCACAAGGATGTTGCCGGAACTTGAGGATCTGACTTAAAGGGAAAGGTTGAATAGGTTTAGGACTTCATTCTCTGAAGCATAGGAGAATGAGGCGAGATTTGATCATGAAGGGTACAGTTAGGGCAAATGCCAGCAGGCTTTTTACCCTGAGGTTGGATGAGACTAGAACTAGAGGTCATGGGTAGAGTGTGAAATGAAAATATTTAAGGGGAACTTCTCCACTCAGAGGATGATGAGAATGTGGGACGAGCTGCCAGAAGAAGTGATGGGTGTAGGTTCAATTTGACAGACAGACAGACAAACATACTTTATTGATCCTGAGGGAAATTTGGTTTCGTTACAGTTGCACCAACCAAGAATAGTGTAGAAATATGGCAATATAAACCCATAAATAATTAAATAATAATAATAAGTGAAATATTCCAAGTGGAAATAAGTCCAGGACCAGCCTATTGGCTCAGGGTGTCTGACACTCCGAGGGAGGAGTTGTAAAGTTTGATGGCCACAGGCAGGAATGACTTCCTATGATGCTCAGTGTTACATCTAGGTGGAATGAGTCTCTGGCTGAACGTACTCCTGTGCCTAACCAGTACATTATGGAGTGGATGGGAGACATTGTCCAAGATGGCATGCAACTTGGACAGCATCCTCTTTTCAGACACCACAGTCAGAGAGTCCAGTTCCACCCCCAACAACTTCACTGGCCTTACGAATGAGTTTGTTGATTCTGTTGGTGTCTGCTGCCCCAGCACACAACAGCAAACATGATAGCACAGGTGGGGGAGGGGTGTAGTCATGACAGCAGGAAGGGGAGGCTGTGAGGAGGGGTGGAAGGGAAGAGAAGAGTATGTGTTGGTTGGGGGCCGACAACAGATGAATCATGTGGGGGATGGGCAGGGGCCACAGTGTCAAATCTGTTGAAGAACAGGTTAAGTTAATTGGCCCTGTCCAATTTCAACATTTAAGAGAAATTTGGATAAGTACATGGATAGGAGGGGTATGGAGGACTATGGTCCAGGTGCACATTGATGAGACTATGCAGAATAATAGTTTGGCATGGATTAGACGGGCCAAAGGGCCTGTTTTTGTGCAGTGGTGCCCTATGACCCTATGACTCTAAAGCGTGCAAGTTGATAGGTTAATAAGCCACTGTAAGTTGCCCTCAGTATGCAGTGAGCGGTAGACTCTGGGGAGAGTTGTGGGAAGAATAAAATGGGATTAATTAGCATGAAGTATTAATGGTTCTTAAGGCAGAGTCTCAACTCAAAACATCAACCTTGAAAGCATCTAATACAAGGTTCTGCCCTGAACCATTGGCCATCCATCTGCCTTCCTACATGCTACTTGGCCCACTTGGTTCTTCCAGCAGTTTGTTTGTTTTTCTGCTCTAGAATCCAGGATCTGCAGTCGCTTCTCTCTTCATAGTGTAATGGGTGGTTAATGGCCAGAACCTGCCAGTTTGCATGCTGTGTCTTTTTCTATGTCTCTAATTTCTCTTGCTGATTTGCCCAGTTGGGGGTGGTAGTGGGGACAAGCTCCCACAACCTATTAAACACTCCCAATGGTGTGCACCTCAAATAGCCTCTGACAACCAAGTCCAGCTCCTGGCCTTCATGTGTGGCTCGGCCACTAAGACCAATGGATCCATTTCTACTGACAGGAGAAGGGGCAAAAGTGGATTACTGGCACCTTAAATCCAGTCGCTTCAGGCAGATGGGGCTCATCAGCCATGGTTGGCAGCTCAGCTAAAGGAAAACTCAGATCTCACACCTCCGCTGCCTTGTGGCTATACCCTTCACGGGGAAGGCTTCGGGAGTAAACCCCGAGGGAAAAATCCGGAGCTGGAATCCTTAAGGCATTCCTACATTGAGTTCAATGTTTACTGGCAACTCCTGCAATGCTGCTGGTGCCAAACTGTATCGGTCTCTGCTGTTCCTTTGGCTTCATCAGATGCGTGGGGGGTGGGGGGAGGAGCCTGCTATATAGGCAACAGCCCAGTTTTGTGGGTCTAGACTACCAGGATGCAATATCCATGGTCAACTCTGAGCAATGGAGGCCCTCATGAGTGAATTGCAAAGAGTTGGCAGACTTTGAGAAGAATAGGCTATCCTGGTACGTTTAGTGGGTCATCTTGCGGTTGACCGCCCAAGCATATCCCCAGCATACATCACCATCTCCAACCAACTGTGTCACGGAAGGCTAAAAGAAATAAGGATTTTATGATGACATTGAATGTCCAGAGGTTCAGAGTCCATGCAAGAAGAATCAAGATGTGGTGTGCTGGATATTGAATGATTATAAAACTGACCTGCTGTGGACCCACCATTTACCATTTCTAATCTAGCCCCTTTGTTTTGCCTGTCAAGGAACATGCCATTCATACTGCTGTATTTCCTCTTCTGAAATAATATGGTCGGTAGATCCAGAGGGTTGGGAATGGAGGTGACTGCAGAAGGAAGGAGAGCCCATGAACCCCCTCACAGATACAGCATCGAGGAGGTGAGCCAACAAATCAAGATCAGGTTGAGGAATCCCAGGCGAAGTGAGCCAGTTGATGGTGATCATTCTTCGCCATATAGGTGCGAGTATTTGAAATATACTGAGAAAGAAGGAAAAAAGAGGTAGTAAATGTCAAAAGTGCTACATATCGCCCTGTTAGATATACATAAATAACGGAACATGAAAGAACAAACTCACCACCTTAAAGTTTTAGTTCAAGGGAACAGTGCAGACCATGAGCTTTGATGATGTACTTACACCCAATAATTGGAATCAGATTTCAATGGAAATCCTCCAGCTGCACTTTGTTATACCACTGAAGGCATTAAAAATGTTCCTTTTTTTTTGATAAAATGGAAGCAGCAGCTGGAGCCATTTTAACTCTGATATTTGCGAATCCAATAACAGGCGTAAGTATGGCAAAATCTCTGAGGATTAACTGTGTCATAAGATGAATGGTTTTGTACTTATATAGCCGTGCGGCAGATTTGCGTATATAAAGAAGGTTAAGGGGAAGTTTGCTAAGTGTCAAATTAGTTAATGATAGATGAGTATTTTGCACTTAGATAATAAAGTATGTGCGCAGATTCTTTGAAAAAGGGAAAATTATCACAACACTCCTGCGGCCAACTGTTGCCATCAGATCAGATTTCTACACTGCCCAGTGCTCATGCTAGCCCATTTACACATTACACATTGCCATTGTTACTTCCTCAATCTTCCCCTAAATTAGCTGCGGTCCATCCAAAGGCAGGCGTTACACGTGTGCGGAAGGGGAGTCTCACTGTTAAGCTGACTCCCGTTATTCTAGATTCTTTTGAGAGTTTTCAGGCTCATGTGTCACTTGACCAGCTTATTGCATTGATAAACTTCCATGGTCGCTCCACGAAAACATCTCCTCCACACCAACCTCCACACACATTCTGTCCTGCCCTTCCCTCTAGGGTGCTGAAGCGAGAACCCAGCTTGTTTTCATCCCACCAGATCACCTCCCCTCCCTAACGTCGATCTGCTGGTGGGCGCCCACTGCAGATGAATGAGTTTATTCATTATCTTGCAATTGGTTCTCATTAGCAGATGGTTCTATAGGCCCTTCCCGGTGAAACTTGGCACCTGGCATAGACTGGGCAGGCATTTGATGAGAGGTAAATTCCCATCAAAATAAGAGGTTCCTCGTTAGCCTCCCATCAGATGTCTCTTCAGTCTATGCCAGGTGTCAAATCCACAGGGAAGGACCTATAGAACTGAGCAAAAATAAGCCACTGGAGGAACTTAGTGGGTCAGGCAGCAACTGTGGGGGTAAATGCCAGTCAGCTTTTTGGGTCAATGCATGAGTCAAAATTCAATTGAGATCAGCAGTGGTAGAGTTAGTAAGCTTGTTGCTGCTCTGCTCCAGCGATGACGCTAGCCCAGGCTCTGGTCCGTACGGAGGGTGCACACTCTCATGGATTTGCTCCATTTCCTCCAGAAATATCGAACGTATTCAGACTCACTGAGTCTGTGCTGCCCATCAACCACCCACTTAACCAGTCCCATTTTATTCTGCCTGAATTCCCACCAGCACCCTGCAGATTTTACCGCTGGTCTCGGGGAACTTCACACCGACCAGCACATCTTTGGGAAGTGGGGAGACCTACACTGTCGCAGGGAGAGCATGGACCTGAGGTCAGAATTGAAACGAGATCACTAGAGGTGTGAGGAAGGGGTTCTACCAGCAGCAACATAAGCATACACTCACCTGGCTGTTTCGAGAGGGCAAACTGACGCCCTAAGTAACCATGATGGCAGCAGCCAAAGCATTCTACTTGGCTAGAGGCCAGGGTTAGGAAAAATTATTAAATTGTTATCACAGGTCCCAGGAGGACAAGCATTATGTGCAGAAATTGAATAGAGGACAATCAGCAGGCGTCCAATCACGTTACAGGAAGTGCCTGCAAAGAAGATGAAAAGTGCATCAATATAAGTACTTTTGGGCACTCACTGTTAGTTCATTTGACTTTGAACTGCGACTTCAAACATTCACCATGCTTCCTAGAGATTGAAATAGAGTATTTTGAACATAGGACACTACAGCATAGTACAGGCCTTTCAGCCCATGATGTTGTGCTGACCTTTTACCCTACTCTAAGATCAATCTTACACTTGTCCAGGGCTCTCCATTTTTCTGCCATCCATGTGTCCATCTAAGAGCTTCCTAATTGCCCCAATACACCTGCCTCTACCACCACACCTTGCTGGGTGTTCCGTGCACTCACCACCTTCTGAATAAAGATCCTACCTTCTGACATCTCCCTAGACTTTCCTCCAATTGTCCTAAAATTACTCCCTCTGGCATTAGCTATTTCTGCTCTGGGGAAAAGTCTATGGCTATCTGCTTGATCTATTCCTCTTACCATCTTGTACACCTCTATCAAGTCACCTCCCATCCTTCTTCAATCTAAAGAGGACACCCGAGCTCACTTAACCTATCCTCATAAGTCATGCTATCTAATACAGACAGCATCCTGGTAAATCTCCTCTGCACGTCTCCTAACCTTCCACATCCTTCCTATAGGATGTACAAGCTTTACTGACAGAACTTCAAGTGGTCCTTCAGACTCTGGGGGACAGGTATCCAGAATGTCAGAAAAGGGAACACACACACACACACACACACACACACACAGTGTTGATTGTATACAGGTCTTGTGTGTATTTCCCACTGTGTGGTCTAAATTCACAACTGTAAGGCAGTCACTGCTGGAGGCCTCCTCCCTGCGGGCCTCTCACGCCCACTGTCCGCTTATCCCGGGGTGGGAATGATTGCAGAAACTGCCCTAGCAGTATTGAGTGACAGCCAGGGCTGCAAGCCCCACCTCCCCTTGCTGGAAGTGAGAGCATCTGAGGGAAAGGGCTGGTCTCTTGCTGAAAGATAAGATTGTGTGAAATTCTCTTGAGGACAGGCTTTGGACTGAATTGTAATGCTTCATGATAACACTTCATGTCATCAGGTAGCCCATTAATTAATGGCCAGGATCCCATGCTTGAGGTCGCTGACATCAGGAGTGAAATTTAAAAATGCAGGCAAAATCATTAAAGAGGCTAAAATCACTTATCTTACTATAATCTTATTATATTGTAATAAAATCAAAGTTATCCTTCAATCCTAATATCACATAACCAGTATCAAAATTGGGTCTTTTAAATGGTTGGGAATAATCCCAAGGACTGTTTTAAATGAGTCACACGTGTAACCTTGGCAAACACAGGACCAAACTATCTCATTCCATGGAAGACTGTGTGGTTTTGAATGGGGAAATTCATCACAGACTCGTGGCCCAGAAAGTAGCATGACCAATGGCAAATGAATTTGTCGACACAGGGATCAAATTCTAAAATGACCCACTTTTTAAATTGCATCTGTTTGTAAAACAGCAGAAAAAAAAAGTCAGGGAAACTAGTAGAAACCTCATCTATATATGGGGTGAACGGCGATTATATCAGTGGTCAGCTGACAGTGGATGAATTATCATCATTTGGATACAGCTTGAGGTTGCGGTACACAAAAACTATCTGAAGGGGAAACAGCAAAAGAGGAGCAAAGAGAAAGGCTAGATGTTAGATGTTTTCCATCGGACTGGGGATCTGCCAGCATTGGCAATCTCAGGGTGTATCTCTAACCTGCTGCATTATGATCATTAAGGTTATTGATGCTTCTTTATGTCTCGAGAGATTTGGAGTTGGAAAACCTGAAACAAGTTCAGAGGAAGGCTCCAAGCAAAAATATTTCCAGCATACTGATGATAGAAACTTTGTCACCGTGGCACATTTAGAGGAACTGCTGCCTCACAGCATCAGTGACTGAGATTCTGCTGGGTGCTGCCTGTTTGTAGTTGGCACGTTCTCCCTGGACCATGTGAGTTACTTCCAGGAGCCCCCATTTCTTCCCACAGCCTAAACGTGTGCAGACTGGTATCTGAATTGACTACATATTTTGTCTGCAGTGTGTACAGTATGTGAGTGATAGAATCTGCAGGTAGGATTAGGAAATGGGTACTTGGTGGTCAGTATGAGCGTGGTGAAATGAAGGGCCTATTTCTGTGATTTGTTTCCCTGTGACTCTCTTGCCTGTCAGTAGGAATTTGTTCAGGACATGATTGCACTTAAACAGCAGCAAACACTCCAATTCTACAGAACCTGAAAGTGAGGTGCAAGACGTTTGTGTTGGGTGTGATGTTTGATAGCCTCCAAAATCAGGGGCATGGTCACAACATACGGTGTAATTCAGAAAGTCATAAGCCTCACTTCGGCCACTGATGATCATGGTTCCTGGGTAGAGTTTGTACTCGCCACACTGCTGATTGGTTCAATTTACCCAGCGTGCTTAATGGTGGCATGCAGTTTTTAAGGTCAAAGATGACTTGCTCTCACAACTAGTAAGATGCCAGAGTGTGTGTTCTTTTGACATAACATAAGACCACAAGACCATAAGATATTAAAGCAGAGTTAGGACATTTCATTGTGGCTGATCCAATTTTCCCTCTCAGCTCCAATTTCCTGCCTTCTCCCTGTAGCCCTTCATGCCCTGACCACGGGTGTTGCATATACACTGCCTTGCTGTCAGGGGAAAATTTTTTAAAAACACCCGAAGTAATTGGAGGCCAGGCTCTGTGACCTTCAAAATATGTGCTGGGTGCAGATGTGGGATTAGGTTCATATCAGAGAATAAAACAGGGTGAGACAGAAACACAGTTCATGAGTTCTGATGAAACGTCTTCAACCTGAATCATTAACTGTTTCTCTTTCCATAGATGCTGCCTGACCTGCTGAGTATTTTCATGTTATTTGGAATAAGAACTATAGCTTCACTGTGGTTTAGGATGTCAGAGAAAAGGGAAAGAAGGTTTCTATTTACTTAGCAGCTTTTAAGTAGCCTTACACCTCAGAATCAGATTTATTATCACCAGCACGCGATGTGAAATTTGTTAACTTCACCTGTAAGTGTGTGTGTGTGAAATGGAGGCAAGCATATAAACAGAGGGAGCAAAGGGGAAATGTGGGGTAGAGGAAAAGGGAAAATGGAAGGGCTGACAGAATGAGGGTGTAAGAGAGAAGCATTCATGAGTGATTGGGTGAGGCAATTGTTCTGAAGAAAGGAGTTTTGGTTTAGGGGAAAGAGGATTGATGAAGGTACAGTAAGAGCTCAGAGGAGTTAGGTGAGGGAAGGGTCTCAGTCAACATAGAATATAGAGCAGTACAGGCACATCTGACCTTTTAACCTACTCGGTGATTGATTTAACCCTTCCCTCCATTTCTCTATTACTCTTGTGTCTATCTAAGAATTGTCCCTAATGTATCTGCTATCCTTGACAGTGTGTTCCACGAACTCTGTGTAAAATACCTACCTTTGACTTCCCTCAGTGAACCTCCCTGGAGATCAATGAACCAGGGCATATTTGCAGTACAACAAGCATTTGGAAAAGCAAGGACTGACCAGACAGCATGGCTTTACGCATGGGAAATCATGTCTCATGAACTTGGTTGTTTTTATGAAGAGGTGACCAAAGGGATTGATGAGGGCAGGGTGGGTAATATTGTCTGTATGGACTTCTGTGTGGGAGTGCAGATGGGATAGTTGGTAAGTTTGTGGGTGATGCTAAGGAACACCAGATGGAACTTAACTCAGACAAATGCAAACTATTATATTTCAGCAAGTTAAACCAAAACAGAACTTACATGGTATATGGCAGGATCCTGGAGAGAATTTGAGAACAAAGAGACTAAAGGATACAAGTGTAACACGTACAAGCCCGAAACTGGCAACACAGTTAGACAAGGTGATGAAAGCTTTTGACATTCTTGTCTTCAAGCATTCTTGCCTAGAGAGCCTAGGTTTACGGTGAGAGGGGCATATCGTAGGAGCAGGAGGATGAGAGGAGGAAGAGGAATGAAGAAGAGGAAGAAGAGGCAGAGGAAAGAGGAAATTAAAGATGAGGAGAAGAATGAGGGAGAGAAGGAAGAGAACAGGAGGAAGAGGTAAGGGGTAAGCAGCAAGTGGAAGAGGAGGAGGAGGAGCACTATTTTCACAATTCAGCCTGGTTACATCCTCATGGATCTTTCCTGCATCCATATCAGGTTAGCGCTATCCTTTCTACGGTTTGACGAGCAGAACTGCACACAATATTCCAAGTGCGGTCTCTTCAATGTTTTGTGCAGGTGTGACAAGGCAGACCATGGCATGTGGAAAGAGCTGCTGGGGGTAGTGGTAGAGGTGGGAACAATGATAATGTTTAAAATACATTTGAACAGGTATATCTATAAGAAAGGTTTAGAGAGATATGGGTAGAATATAGGTAAATAGGACTAACTCAGGTGGTCAACGGGGACCGACACAGAGGAAGACCCAAAGCTGAAGGGGCCAGGCAACCTGCTCCTGCTACAAGTGACATGTTCATGTGAACTATCCAGTTAGTAGCCTCCCTACTCCTGCCTCCACCTCCTCTTTCTCCTGCCTCTCCTACTCTTCCTTTTCCTGTACTTCCTTCTTCTATTCCTCTTCTTCATTCACTTCCTCTTTCTCCTTTACTTCCTCCTCCTCTTCTTCCTCTGCCCTTAGGGGTAGAACAGTACAGCACTTAACAGGCCACTCTGCCCAAGGTGTTGTGCTGATCTTAATGCCAATTTATTCTAAATGCCCTTGCACCATTAGGCCTATTTCTGTGCTGTACAACTCTGTGCCTCTATGGCAAGAGTGAACAAGATGACTCCCGGAACTGGCATGGCCCAATGAATACTGTCTCCTTCCAGCTCCTTCAGTGTCTCTTCTTGTCCCAATGGTCTTATTGTCATTCATCTTTCAGTTTACACCCCAATGCCAATACGTCTGCCGGGCAGGACGCGTGCCCAGCACACATTTGCTTTGCAACAATATACTGCTGCTGTGAACCTCACTTCCACATCTCAAATCCTGCAGACTCTGGTAGCTATTCCATCCCCGACCACCCAGTCTTCAGGCTTTTGTCAAAGTCTATTCACTGGAAGGCTAATGATCTCTGCCATTGCATCTGTGGGTGCCTGCGTTCTACATCACTTGTACACTGTCACATCAACCAACAAACTGATACCCCAGCAGATGTCATATCTAAGAAATGGAGTGCTGGCATTGGAGAAGGTAGAATGATCCTGGGAATGAAAAGGTTCTCATATGAGGAGTGGTTGATGGATCTGGAATTTAGAAGAATGAGGGGGATTTCATTGAAACCTATTGAATGTTGAAATGCCTAGATAAAAAAAATAAATGGGCAGAGAATGTTTCCAATAGTGGGAGAGTCTTGACCAGAGGCATAACCTAGGAATACAAAGACACATCTTTAGAACAGAGATGAGGAGGAATTTCTTTAACCAAAAGGTGGTAAATATGTGGAATTCATTGCCACAAATGGCAGTGAAAACCAAGTCGTTGGGTATATTTAATGCAGAGTTTCATAGGCTCTTGTTGAGTAAGGATGTCAAAGGTTAAGGGGAGAAGGGAGAACAATGGAGTTGAGAGGGATACTAAATCAGCCATGATGGAATGGCAGATTTGACTCAATGGGCTGAATGGCCTATTTCTGCTCCTTTATCTTATGGTTTGTGACTCAGATTCCTGAGGTTCTGCCCTGGGACAAGGGAGTGTGGTTAGCTGAGGGATGAATAAGCAGTATGTCAGCATTCATGTTCCAACTGTTGGCACTTTGATGGTGTTCTGAGAGCCTTCCAGGCAGCTCATACTGAGATCATGCACTCCAAAGTTGGACAACAGAACAGCCAAGGATCATTCTCCAGGGACACCTGCCGATTCCTCACTTGGAGACAGCATTCCTCCGCAATTCAGCCACCTATCACCCAGATTGTGTTTAATCAAAGCTTTAAAACAGTCATTGCAATATGGCACTATTTAATTTATAAATCTGGATTTTCGTTTTGCATTTATTTTTGTACCGTGGCCAAGCAAACGATGCTGTGGATCAATGCCAGAAGGCCGCTCAGGAGCATGAGACAGCTGCTGAATGGGCAGTTGCATTTATGTCACTAATTATGTATTTTAATTCTTGCAGACCCTAGGCAGAGGGAATATCTGGAATTCTCTGCCCCAAAAGGATCTAGAGACCACATCTGGAGTATTTAAAGGGGAGATAGGCAAATCTGTGAGGATTATGGGGAACTAGCACAGAGGAAGAATTGAGGCATAAGGGAGAGAGTGGCCTACTCCTGCTCCTATTGACATGTTCAGGTGAACTGTCCTGTTAGTAGCCTGCCTCAACCTCCTCCTTCTTTCTCTATACTTCCTTCTTCTATTCATCCTCCTCCCCCTCCTCCTCTTCCTCCTTCTCCCTTAAAACATAGGACAGTACTGCACTGGATAGGCCATTTAGCCCACAATATTCTGCCTGCCTTAATGCCAATTTATACTAAATGTTCTCACCCTGCATTTCACCCTATCCCTCCAATCTCTTCATATTCATCTAAAATCTTCTTAAGCTCCACTAAACTACCTGCTTCCACGACTATCCCTGATAAACCATTCTCTGTGTAAAAACTTTCGCCTCTCATAGCCTTTAAACTTCCCTTCCTCTAACCTTAAAAACATATCCTCTGGTGTTTAACATTTCTTCCCAGAGAAAATATTCTGACTGTCTACACTATCTATGCCTCTCAATTTTAAAAATATCAACCAGGTCTCCTCTCCATCTATAACGTCCAAAGAGAACAACCTGTCCTTATGGCTCGTACAGTCTAATCTGGATAGCATCTTGGTAAACCTCTTCTGCGTCTTTTCCACAATCTCCACATCCTTCTTACAATGGGACAACCAGAAATGCATATAATACCCCAAGTATGGACTGACTAAAGTTTCATATAGCTGCAGCATGAACTCCTTGATCTTATCCTCAACATGTTATCAACTATAGACTTGGATCCCAAAGTCCCTCTGAACTTCATTGCTATTAAGGGATCTATCATTAACTGTATACTTTCTCCTTCCATTGGACCTCCCCAAGGGCAACACCTCTCACTTGCCTGGATTAAAGTCCATTTCTCTGCAAATTTTTGTAACTGATCTCTGATAGTCCCTCACATTGTCTACAACTCCACCATTCTTAGTGTCATCCACAAACTTGTGAATCCACCCAGATACACTTTCATCCCTTTCTTTCTTCCTCCTGTTTCAGATCCTTTTCCTCTTCTTCCCAGATCAGCTATATTAAAGATTAGCTCTGTCTGTTACAAGTACATTGAAACACAATGAAATGCATTGTTTGCATCTGAAGATTGTGCTGGGGCAGCCCACAAGTATCGTCACACTTCCGGCACCAACATAGCATTTCCACATCTCACTAACCACAGCCATATGTCCTTGGAATGTGGGAGGAATCCGGAGCACTTGGAGGAAACCCACACGGTCACTAAGTGAACATACAAACTCCTTACTGACAGCAGTCGGAATTGATTCTCCTTTCCTCCTCCTCTTCCTCCTTGCCTTCCTCCTTCTTCTGCTGACCCTCTTCTTTCTCCTCTTCCTCCTTCCTCAATTCCCACCTCTTCTTCCCCCTTTTTCTTCTCCTCCTCACCTTTTAACCCACTTAGTGTTCTCAGAAGCGGGCTCGTCAATGCAAAGGCCCCCACGGGATGCTGGCTGGACGTGGCTGCTTGTGATAGAGATTGTGACGTGATCTTCCAGTGGACATTCACGAGACTCTAGCACCTTCACCAATGTGGCATTCATGATTGGTGTCAGATTTGGAATTCACACTACTGATATCTTTTGAAAACACCAAGGCCATTCATAGAGTACAAAATCCAGCCAATACACAAGGATTTTTAAAAAATATTTAATTAATTAATTTAGCAAATTAGCCATTTCTTAAAACAACATTTTTTATGAAGAAGCCTGGAAGAGAGCCAGGTGTTTGGCAGCATAGAGGTGCATCTGATAAAACTACTGCCCCATAGATCCAGTGGCACAGCTTAAAACCTGATCTCAAGTGCTGTCTATGTGGAGTTTGCAACTATGTGGGTTTCCTTTGTGTCCTCCAGTTTTTATTCACACCTTAAAGATATGTGAGTTGGTAGACTAACAGCCTAGTAGGGTAATGTAATTGGTGGAAATATATATAATTCACAACTACCAACATTGAGGTCGGGTTCACTTTAAGAGTGATGTGATGTTGCATTACATGAAGTTCTGTTACTGAGCTTCTTGTGTTCAGCGTTTGGAGTACATTATATGAATAGTCACGGTTTTTCTGAAATATAAAACATCATTTTGTTTGTAAAAACCTACATTGATGACCCCAATGCTCTGGGACAATTCCAGAGCTATTGAACATGTCGGCCAACACAGTTGCTTTCAAACTGCTGGTGGTTTGGGAGCAAAATGCCGTTGCCAAGGGACAATTCATGCTGCAAGAAATCTCCACTGACAACACCAAATATTTCTATATGGTGACATCACTCAGCAATTTCACATCTGTTAGAGTGGTGAGTCTGCTAGAACACCCAGCTGAACACGATAAATACTGATCACTAAAAACTCACCTTTTACAGACTTTAGGACTATTGGAGTCTGCGCACGCTGAACAGATGCTCTCTTTACCTGACCTCAGTGATACCAAGCTGTTGGAGCTAATGGACCACATGCTGTCTCTCCTGGGAAATCCCCATCCTTATTTTATTTACAAAGAACTCTTCATTCAGCAAACACAAAGTACACTGCAGATGCTGTGGTCAAATCAACTAGTGCAAAACCTGGATGAACTCAGCAGGTCGGGCAGCATCCGTTGAAATGAGCAGTCAACATTTCGGGCTGAGACCCTTCATTCAGCAAATGCCTGATCACATTTGCAGAGCCCTCACTAATGCACCCGTGAAAGACTAAAGGGAACTTGCTAAAATGACTGATAGTCCACACTCAGCCAGGCTGTGGAGCATCATTCCTCCTCTTATGGGGGCCTGGTCAGCAAGGCACCCAGCATAAGGATGCCAGCACCTGAGAAACAGATGACACCGGGCCCATGTTTTTACCACGCTCGCTTTGGTACAAATGCTTGGATGTGCTGACTGACTTGCAGCTTTGACAGTCCCAGCACATTGGGCATCAGAGCTCTGTGAACACAATGGTTTTCAGCTGCCAGGTGGTCTACAGTTCATTACAGACATCCCCCAAAAGGAAGTACAGCACACTTGACAGTCAACTTCTTGATCTCTATCTGGCTGTCTGCCATTTTTGTTTTCTTCTAGAGCAGGGATGGCCAACCTATGGCACATGCTCCAAAAGTGGCACATTGGATGATTAGAAGTAGCGCATTGCACCCCAGTGATAGTAATAAAAAAGTAAGCCTCCTCATACAAAACGTATTAACCAAAAACCGATTTGTAGAAAAAAATCTATAACAGGAATTCAAATAGCTTAGAGCTAGAAATGGGTTTTACTGAGAATAAATCTAAAACTTAGCAATTATTTTTAGTGATTTTGTTATTTCATGCACATCTTTTGGCAAATGTTATCTTCTTTCACATTAACCTGTTTTCAATTTTTAAAAAATGTTCAATGAGTCAAACTAGGAAAGAACTTTTGTTCTGCAGTCGTTCCATAACTGTTCAATACATGTTTGATACTTGTTTGATCCTGAGGTGCCAGGCATCTGCAGCAGTGGTGCATCGCAGGTTTTTGCCAGTCAGTTTACAATTGACACTCGTGCACTACGAAGTTGTGCTTTGTTCATGCTTTGTGAGCATTTGCAGTTTTGTACTTTCTTGAAAATTAAGCCTTGTTTTTACATTCAGTTACCCATCACAGTGTAAAAGAAAATGAGCAAAAGAAAAGCAGAAAGTGAAAGTAAGCGTGAATTCAATGAACAGTGGAAAAATGAATTCTTATTTATAGCGGGTCCATCAGGAAAACTGTTGTGCATTGTTTGTGAAAACGCTTTCTCACATAATAGAAGACATGATCTTAATAGACACTATAAAACACAACATCAGACTGAAATAGAAGGAAAACTGAAGCTAGTACTTGGGTCTGAGTTACAGAAAGAATATGGGATTAAGAAAAAGGAAGAAATCAAAAGAAGACAGAAGTAGACAAAATTGTTCTGTTAAAGCAAACAGTTACGAGACACATCGAAGAACTCTGTCATGATGAATCTGAGCAACTGAAAGACCTTGTTCATGCTTGTACTTTCTTTTCTTTAGCTTTGGACGAATCTGCTGACATATGTGATGTAGCCCAGTTAAGCATTTTTATAAGAGGAATTGATGATAATTTTAACATCTTTGAAGAACTTATCGGTCTTGAGTCGCTTCATGGAAAAACAAGAGGATCAGATATATTTGAATAACTAAAATCATGCCTAGAAAATCTACAACTAGATTCTAATAAACTCATTGGCGTTTGTACTGACGAAGTGCTGTCAATGACAGGTAAATGACTGGGACTATAAATTTGCTTGAAAACTTTTTAGGTCGACCCCTACTAAAATATTACTGCACTATACACCAAGAGTCGGTATGTGGAAAAACTTTAAATATGCAGCAATGTTACATTACTGGTTGTGAAATGCGTGAATAAAATTAGAGCAAGAGGATTAAACAGACATGAGTTTATTGTGAATATTGTGAAATGTTAGATGTGGGATATGGTGATCTCGTCCTTCATTGTGAGGTGCGCTGGCTTTCTAGAGGACAGGGTCTGAGTAGATTTAGAAACTGAAAAATACTGTTCATAATGTTCTAGAAGAGAAAAATGAGCTGCCTGAGGAAAGAGCCCTTTTTTGTGATAACAATTGGCTATTTCATTTAGCATTTTTAGTTGATGTTACCAGCCATCTCAATGATCTAAATTTGGAACTCCAGGGCAAGAACAAATTGTTTCCTAGCTTAGTAAATGATATCAATGCATTCAAGATTAAGTTAAAACTGTTCACTTCTCAATGAAAATGAGGATTTGAGCCAGTTTCCACTCTTAAAAGAGCAGAGTGAATGTGCTGAAGATAACGGCAATTTTACAAAATATATTGAAAAAAAATCAGGTTATTGCAAGAGTCATTTGGAAGTCATTTTTGTGATTTTGCTAAAGAAGACTGCATACTTGCATTTATAAATCCATTTTCATTTAGTGAACAAAAAATCATGAAGATTCCTAGTAACATACAAATGGAACTTATTGATTTGAAAATAAATTCATTATTGAACATGAAATTTGATGAGCTTCCCTCAGTCCCAAATGCTTCTGACATGATTAATTTCTGGCGATCATTACCCTGTGATCATTTCCAGAACTAAGAAAATTTACCCAGAGTTATATCTGTCATTTCGGAACAACGTAAAGATGAAAACACACATTTTCAACCATGAAATTGATTAAAAACAAAACGAGGTCATGACCGATTCAAATTTGAAGAATTTTCTGCTGCTCTCAGTAACTAATTCAACTCTAAACATTAAATCAAAACAGACTCAAAAGTCTCATAAGTAATGTTTATCTTGTTTTTATATTAAATCAATATATCAAGTAAAAAGCTAAATATGTCTACATTAACATATTTTTACAAGAATTGAATGGGGGTAAAAGAGTTGTATGGCGCATCTGAACTCATGCATGAAAAAATTGATGCACGGAATGTAAAAGGTTGGCCACCCCGTTCTAGAGGGTCGCCATTTTACAGCATTCGTTGACCACAGACTCTTCATTCACGTGATGGCCAAAGTATCAGTCCTTTGGTCTGCACGGCAGCAGTGCCACCTGCCCTACGTATCGGAGTTCACAACTGATATACAACATATCAAGGGGGAAAATAATGCCATGGCTGATTGCCTCTCACAGCCAGCCACTGAGGCCATTCACATAGGAGTTGACTATGCTGGCACAGCAACCAACCAATCTACTGACCCAGATGTCCAGGCTTACCAAACAGCAGTCATGGGCCTGTGGTTGGCTGACATTAAGTTTGGGGAAGCTCAGGGGTTCTCACCTGTGTGATCTCTCAACCAGTCGCCCTCACCCCATCCTGCCTGCAAACTGGAGGCTGACTGTTTTTGACTCCACACGTGACCTCTCGCATCCGGGCTGGAAGGCCTCATAGAAACTGGTTCCACTAAAGTTTGTGTGGCACGACCTTAGAAAGGATGTGCATGATTGGACTGCAGCCTGTGGGGAGTGCAAAAATTAACTGTCATGTTCATGTACCATTGGCACCTTTTGAGGTCCCTGATTGACAGTTTGACCATGTCAAATTAGACTTTATTGGCCCCTTTCCCCACGGTTTCACGCACCCCCTTGCCATGGTGGACGGTAGCACCAGATTGCCAAAGGTCATCCCTCTAACATCGACGACATGGGTCGGGCATTCATCAACACCTGGGTTGTTCGGTTTGGCACCCCATCTGATATTTCCCCTGACTGCGGTCCCCAATTCATTTCAGATCTCTGGGTTATGATGGTCCAAAATGGGGTTAGACTACATCACACCACGGCGTATCACCCGCAGTCCAATGGTCTATGTGAGTGGTCTCACCGCTCCTTAAAGGCTGCTCTGAGGGCTTCCCTAACGGATGAGTTTTGGCAAGATCATCTCCTGTGGGTCCTGATGGCACTCAGAACCCCTCCAAAAGAGGGCCTGTCATCATCCACAGCTGAGTTGGTATACAGGCAGCTGTTATGGGTGTTCGGTGATTTTACTCCTACCACCATGTCTGCCTGGTTGGTCTCTCAACAGCATTCCACCCTCCTCAGTAGATTCAATTCCTTTGCACCTATTCCTGCCTCCTATCATGGCGTACATCAGTCTTGGGTTCCTTTTAACCTACACTCCACCTTGTTCATTTTCGTCCAGCAGGACACACACCAACATCCCCATTCCACACTTTGGAACGGAGAGAAAAAACTGAAATTTTAGACAAGAGTTGCAAACCCGAATGAATTTCGGTAGATCACCTTAATCCAGCCCATCAAGATTTGGAGGATTCCACTACCATGCCCCTGTGGTCACAACATGACCATGAGCGTGTCTCCACACCTCTGGATGAGTCAGAGGCACCTGCTGTTCCTCCACCCATGGAACAAAGGACCCGAGATGTGCTGCTTGTCTGAGCTTGGGACAAGTTCACAATGCTGGTTCTAGTGATGTCTGGTGGGCGGGGGAGGGGGGGTGGGAATGGCCTGTGTAGGGTAATATAATTGGTGGAAATGTACATAATTCACAACCACCGACATTGCACTATTATACATGAAAATCCCAGATCGGCAGTTTCTGACATACTCAAACCATTCATCTGGCACCAACTATCATTCCATGGTCAAAGTCAGTCAGATCACTTTTCTCCCCCATTCTAAAATTTGGTCTGAATAACTGAACCTCTTGACCATGTCTGCATGCTTCTATGTACTGAGTTGCTGCCAAATGATTGGCTGATTAGCTATTTGAATTAATAAGCAGTTGCACAGGTGTATATAAATGAGTGGCCATTGAGTGCAAGTTGCGTACAGTGTGCGGGTAGGTGGTGGAACCCATGGGGCATTAATAAGCAAGTGCAACCCCACTCCCTGCTCTGAAACTTGAAAAAGTTACACAACGCACCAAATACTTGTAGAATTATAGTAACAGCCCAAAGATATCACCCAATAACGACTTCTGGGAGACAGGAGACAGAGCCCTAATGTTTCAGGCTTCTGCTGTTGAGCCCATTGATTTCACTGGCAATACATTGACCTGCCGGCATTTATTCCTAAGGTAAGAAGTGAACTGGTGGTGTTGTCAACACAAACACTCTTCTTCACATCTCCTACATTTAACTCATATTTCCTCAGAGCTTTGCCATTGCATATACCTTTGTTCTTATTATCCAATAGTGTGTATTCCATTTTAATAATGTCTAATTACTGTACTTTATTTAGACAAAGCTTTAAAAATATTGAGCATTTCCTTTCCATATTATGGAATATATTTCTATATGATATGATATACATAACATATTCCATCAAGTAATTTTCCATCAGCATAAATTTTTAGTTTCTCTCTACACATTCTGCAGTGAGATCTCATCTAAGACTGAGCATTTTGTTCATCTCATGTTCTTCATATTTATTTATACTATTGTTTCTTCTTTGTAAAATCCATTCAATCCAAGTTCATCCATTGAGATTCCCCCCCCCCCCCCCGCCCACTTTGCATTAACATTTCAGTGCAGGATCCAAACTAACTTACAAGTTATTTCTACCATATCTGATCCAACTGTAGTTTTGATAAGTGAGTTGTTATCTGAATCAATTTATCTCACCCAGCTGCTTCATTTCCAGGTTACAGGTCTTCTTTGGACTTAAATATATTACATTTGGATAAATTGGAGACCGTAAATAATCCTATATAATAAATCAGACAATCCATTCTACTGACGTAGTGAATTGTATAATGTAGCAACAGTTCACACTAAATACCCAATGCCAAAGGCAGTTTAGATGAAAAGGCAAATCTCCCATTACTAATAATTTTGCCCATTACAACCTTCACAACTCCAATCCTATTCACTAAAGATAAAACCCACCCCCCCAGCTAAAGATATGAGTTCCAAGTAAAACATTTAAAATGTTTCTTTGCACCATCTAACATATGAATATCAATCATACCACATAACCTGAAACCTGAACTGCTTTCCTTTCATCTTTGGATCACTGAGGCAGAATAAAGATGCTTCAAGAATGGCAAAGCTTTAAAGGCAACTTAAAGACAAGCCGCTTAAACCCAGTTTTGTCAACTTAAATGCTGTCCTTATTAAAACAGAATTTAAAGGGTTAGCATTGATACAAAAATACAAGGCTGGTCACAAATCAAAATGCAAGCACCTTTTCTGCTTAAACTGAAAATACCCCCAGTGAATTATGCTCATGAAGAAAATGCTCCTCTACAGCATTAGGGTCTAACACTGCATCAAGTAACAACTCTGTAAGCAAGTCACTTTCCTTCAGCATTAAACATGGCATAACCCAATAGTAAAGATACAACAATACAATTTTCTGAAGTACTGGAATCCAATGTTTTAACTATGTTCAATATTTGAAGACAAAGCCACATTGCTTGTTAGATGCACCCATCCTTGAAAGTTGGGTAGCTAAGATAGACTGGCAAATGATACTTAAAGGGTTGACGGTGGATATGCAATGGGAAGCATTTAAAGATCACATGGATGAACTACAACAATTGTTCATCCCAGTTTGACAAAAGAATAAACCAGGGAAGGTAGTGCACCCGTGGCTGACAAGGGAAATTAGGGATGGTATCAAGTCCAAAGAAGAAACATATAAATTAGCAAAAAAAAGGCGGCACACCTGAGGACTGGGAGAAATTCAGAGAGCAGCAGAGGAGGACAAAGGGCTTAATCAGGAAAGGGAAAAAAGATTATGAGAGAAAGCTGGCAGGGAACATAAAAACTGACTGTAAAAGCTTTTATAGATATGTGAAAAGAAAAAGATTAGTCAAGACTTATGTAGGTCCTTTACAGTCAGAAACAGGTGAATTGATCACAGGGAACAAGGACATGGAAGACCAATTGAATAACTACTTTGGTTCTGTCTTCACTAAGGAGGACATAAATAATCTTCTGTGGCGACCCATTTCCTGGCACATCCGAACCGGCTCACAATTAGCCAGCTTTCCGGCTAAGGGAGATAGCCTACGGGGGTTTGCGAGCACAGAGCTTTGGAGCCTCTGCGCCACGGGGGGCAGGTTGAGGGAGGCTTAAAAGTGAGGCTGAGGATTTCGAATAAAGATTTTTCTGCGACTGCAGTTACCGACTCAGTGTCGTAATTTTAGCGCTGCGTGTAGCACACCGCTACACTTCCAGAAATAAAGGAACCGAAGGTCGAGTGAGCTGGAGGAACTGAGGGAAATACATGTTAGTAGGGAAGTAGTGTTAGGTAAATTGAAGGGATTAAAGGCAGATAGATCCCCAGGGCCAGATGGTCTGCATCCCAGAGTGCTTAAGGAAGTAGTCCAAGAAATAGTGGATGCATTAGTGATAATTTTTCAAAACTCGTTAGATTCTGGATTAGTTCCTGAGGATTGGAGGGTGGCTAATGTAACCCCACTTTTTAAAAAAAGGAGGGAGAGAGAAACCGGGGAATTATAGACCGGTTAGTCTGACATCGGTGGTGGGGAAAATGCTAGAGTCGGATATCAAAGATGTGATTTGGAAAGAGTTGAAATCATCGGACAAAGTCAGCATGGATTTGTGAAAGGAAAATTATGTCTGACAAATCTTATAGAATTTTTTGAAGATGTAACTAGTAGAGTGGATGGGGGAGAGCCAGTGGATGTGGTATATTTAGATTTTCAAAAGGCTTTTGACAAGGTCCCACACAGGAGATTAGTTGCAAACTTAAAGCACACGGTATTGGGGGTATGGTATTGATGTGGATAGAGAATTGGTTGGCAGACAGGAAGCAAAGAGTGGGAGTAAACAGGACCTTTTCAGAATGGCAGGCAGTGACTAGTGGGGTACCGCAAGGCTCAGTGCTGGGACCCCAGTTGTTTACAATATATATTAATGATTTAGAAGAGGGAATTAAATGCAGCATCTCCAAGTTTGCGGATGACACGAAGCTGGGAGGCAGTGTTAGCTGTAAGGAGGATGCTAAGAGGATGCAGGGTGACTTGGATAGGTTAGGTGAGTGGACAAATTCATAGCAGATGCAATTTAATGTGGATAAATGTGAGGTTATCCACTTTGGTTGCAAGAAAAGGAAAACAGATTATTATCTGAATGGTGGCCAATTAGGAAAAGAGGAGGTGCAATGAGACCTGGGTGTCATTGTACACCAGTCATTGAAAGTGGGCATGCAGGTACAGCAGGCAGTGAAAAAGGTGAATGGTATGTTGACATTCATAGCAAAAGGATTTGAGTACAGGAGCAGGGAGGTTCTACTGCAGTTGTACAAGGCCTTGGTGAGACCGCACCTAGAGTATTGTGTGCAGTTTTGGTCCCCTAATCTGAGGAAAGACATTCTTGCCATAGAGGGAGTACAAAAAAGGTTCACCAGATTGATTCCTGGGATGGCAGGACTTTCATATGAAGAAAGACTGGATCAACTAGGCTTATACTCACTGGAATTTAGAAGACTGAGGGGGGATCTTATTGAAACGTATAAAATTCTAAAGGGATTGGACAGGCTAGATGCAGGAAGATTGTTTCCGACGTTGGGGAAGTCCAGAATGAGGGGTCACAGTTTAAGGATAAAGGGGAAGCCTTTTAGGACCGAGATGAGGAAAAACTTCTTCACACAGAGAGTGGTGAATCTATGGAATTCGCTGCCATGGGAAACAGTTGAGGCCGGTTCATTGGCTATATTTAAGGGGAAGTTAGATATGGCCCTTGTGGCTAAAGGGATCAGGGGGTATGGAGAGAAAGCAGGTACAGGGTTCTGAGTTGGATGATCAGCCATGATCATACTGAATGGCGGTGCAGGCTCAAAGGGCGAATGGCCTACTCCTGCACCTATTTGCTATATTTCTATGTTTCTTTTTGCATTTGCACAATTTATTGTCTTCTGCACTCTGGTCATGCGTCCTAGTTGGATAGTCTTTGATTCTGATATAATTATTATTCTTTAGATTTGTTGAGTATGCCCACAAGAAAATGAATCCCAGGGTTGTATATGGTGACGTATACATACTTCGATAATAAAATGTACTGTGAATTTTGTTGAAGTTTGTAGAATCTGCATTTATTGTCAAAGTTCATGGTCCAAGCTTATACTGTACATGATGAATGACAACTTGCTTGAGTTTGTTTCTAGAGGATACTCTTGTATCAAGGACATACTGTCTTCAGTAATGGTTGAAGGGAAATGACACGACTGAGGGAGAGAAGCAGAGAGGAGACTGACGAACATAATATTGGAAGAAATGTCATTCCTTATGAACAAGGACTCACACATTTCATACTTAGCTGGGAATGAATTTCTTCTTCCAAAGGAACATGACCCATTAGAATTCTCTTTCCTAGAGACCTGAAGAAGCTCAATCATTAAACATGTGTGAAACTAACTTATAAGGGATCAGGGACTCCTAGGGAAAAGCAGATAAAGGTAGAGGTTCCAGAGAAGGTTCACGAGAATGATCCAGGAATGAATGGAGCTAATATATGAAGAGAGTTTGATGGCTCAAAGCCTGTATGCAATGGAGTTTAGAAGAATGAGGGGGGGGGGGGATCTCATTGAAACATATCAAATATTGAAAGGCCTAGATAGAGTGAATGTGGAGAGGATGTTTCCCATAGTGGAGGAGTCTAGAACTGGAAGGCACAGCCTCAGAACACAAGGACTTCCCTTCAGAACAGAAATGAGGAGGAATTTCTGTAGCCAGAGGGTGGTGAATCTGTGGAATTCATTACCACTGACGGATGTGGAGGCCAAGACATTGGGTATATTTAAACTGAAGGTTAATAGGTTCTTGATTAGTAAGGGTGTCAGAGTTTATGGGGAGAAGGCAGGAGAATGGGGTTGAGTGGGATAATAAATCAGCCATGATGGAATGGCAGAGCAGACTCAATGGACTGAATAGCCTAATTTTGCTCCTATATCTTATGGTCTTATGGGAAGTGGGGCTGATCAGATTAGTTATGACCTTATCGATGGGCAGAGCAGACTTGAAAAGTCTTTTGTCCTGCACCTTCTCCTATTTTCACACTCCACTGTTCTCAGTTTTAACATGTGGTTGGCAGCTCACATCAATCACTCATGTGAAGGAACAAGAACTGGCCAGTTAATTACAAACAATAACTGAAAGGCTCTCTGTCCATCTGTAACACTTCGATCTTTGCAATATAGTCACCTAAATCCATGTGATTTCCTGGAAGAAGTTAAAATCTCCTCCTCCAAATTAGAATATGTAATCTAGAGAATTTCCTTCCAACTCTTTAGGACAAACGGGAAAACTTCAGGGGTCCTTTGCAATCTCTGGACTCTACAAAACAATTGTAGATTTTTGTCGAGTCCAGAGACTACAAAGGTAAATTTCATCTGTAAGACAACGTCTTAACCTGTTCAGCTTCTCATTAAAGGTTTGCAGCTGAATATGACTTTGACATGTTTTGTTTCATTTATTTAGAGATACAATGTGGATCAGATCCTTCTGACCATTTGGGCCACGCCACCAAACAACCAACAGATCTAACCCGAGCCTAATCATGGGACAATTTACAAACACCAATTCACCTGCTAACCGGTACATCATCAGACTGAGGGAGGAAACCAGGGCACCCTGAGGAAACCCACAGTGCACACGGGAAGGAACAGACAAACTTGCTTACAGAGGACGCTGGAAATGAACTTCGAACTCCAGTGTCCTGAACTATAATTGTGTTGCACTAACTGCTACGCTACTTTGGTGCATCTGCCAGTTTTTCCCACAGTTCCCTAGTCCTCAACTACCCACTGATGTCCAATCTAACTCTGCCATTCCCATTGGCTAATATGATGGAACTCCCTTCATTTCAACTTTGTGGGTTACCTCACCTTACCAAATACTACTGGTTCAGGAAGGCAGCTCAGCCCAGAGGGTGACCAGTAAATTCTGACCTTACCAGTGCCTCTTGCATCTCATGAATCAATTACAGAAGCATTTTCGCTCCTGTTTTGCCCTTCTTTCACTATCTAGCTCAATTAATGATCCATCACTATAACTATTTGCTTCTTAATTTCAGTCACTCCACTTCCAAAGTGAAGTGAACA
Organism: Hypanus sabinus; assembly: GCF_030144855.1. Taxonomy (NCBI): domain Eukaryota; kingdom Metazoa; phylum Chordata; class Chondrichthyes; order Myliobatiformes; family Dasyatidae; genus Hypanus; species Hypanus sabinus. Next base: position 56,459,681 of record NC_082709.1, read on the forward strand.
AAGTCCCATTTAAGACTTCAAAACCATAGGAAGTAGGGACAAGTGAAGGTCATTCATTCTGCTCCACCATTCAACATGGAGCGTTGTCACAGGAAAGCAGCATCCATCATCAAGGACCCCACCACCCAGGTCATTCCCTCTTCTCACCGATGCCATCAGGAAGAAGGCACTCAGGACCCACGTCACCAAGGTCAGGAACAGTTTTCCACCTCAAATATCAAGCTCTTGAACCAGTGGCGATAACTTCACTCAACTTCAGTCACCCCACCACTGAACTGTTCTCCCAACCTATGGACTCACTTTCAAGGACTTGTCATCTCATGTTTTCGATATTTATTAATTATTTATTATTTTTCTTTAGTATTTGCATGGTTTATTGGCTTTTGCACATTGGTTGTATGTCCACCTGTTGGGCACAATCTTTCATTGATTCGATGATGGTTCTTTACTGAGTATGCATACAACAAAATGAATCTCGCGGTTGTATATAGTGACATATATAAACTTTGATAACAAATTTACTTTGCACTTTGATCTGAATCCACTTCCACATAACTCCTGATTCCCTTGCCAAATAGGAAACTAATTATTTCAGCATTAAATATACCCAAAATTTCTGGCTCTACAGCTCTGTAGCAAGAAGGTTCAATGACTCTAACCCGGTGAGAGTAGGAATTGTTCTCCATCTCAGACTTAACTGGGCTATCGCAACCCATAGATGAACCATGCCAGGAATATCCTTAACAAGGAGGTTGTTTTTATCTTGAGCAGTTTACAATTCCCAGAGCTCAGTAAATTGGCGAGTGAAGTGGAGGTGAGCTAAAGCAGCAGTTCAGTCACCATCGGATCTGAATAAGGACCCATTGTCTTTGAGCTGTTTGTATCTGTTCTTGAATCCACTACTGTTTCTCCATTTACTTCCGACTGGAGGAATGAATGCCATGATCACAAAGGGGTCCTATTGTTCCTCTTGACAGAACAAGGAACAGCTGCTATGAATGGACTTACTGAGGTGGGCTGGCGTGCACATGTTCAGGAGAGTATCTAAGGCATAGTCAAATGTGATTACAATAATGCCTGGGCCACATGGCAAGCTGAAAACTGTTTAATGACTACCCTCTGCCTTGATCAAGTGGCAATCCATTTTAAAGTCCAGCACAGAGCCCCATTCCTAACAGCCTCTCAAGTCACACATATAGAGTGTCGGAGTTAAACTACCCTCCCTCTCTGCTCCTCAGATCCCACCACACGATTCAAGGAAGATCAGAGGTTTCTTGATGATTAAACTTGTAAATAATATGTATTTCATTATTTACTCTTGTTAAAGAGGACCATCAATTATTTCAGAGGACTCCATTGAGACTAAATTGCAACAGCAACGGTCTTTCAGAAATATTTTATTGGTTGAGGACATAACAGATACTGTAGAAATCCAATCTATTTTAAGGACATTCAAAGCAAAAGCAAATATGGATTGTAAACTTTGCGATTTCTTCATAAAAGTTGTCAATACCTTCCATTTCCAGAAGCTTTGTTGGCAGTGTTTGCTGTTAGATCCTTCAGCCAATCTCGCCACAAATAATGCAAAGCTGGCATGCCATTCCCAGATTCTGACACATTGTCCTTAAACATGGCCATCAATTGGCTGTCTTCGACTCAGGATAAACATCTGGGGTTACAACATCTGGAAGGAGAGATATTGGGAAACTGTCTTGATGATTGCCTCCACCTTTTCTACAGCAATGTACAATTGGTGTTGACCAGTCTATAGAGAGGCGAGTTCCAAAAACAATGGGATGCTTCTGGAAGTTTTTTAGAATTACATGTTTTAAAATTAAATTGAGATGGAACACATTGCAAGGAACTCATAGCTCGAGTAAGCTATTATTCTTTTCGATTTTCCTCTCTCACCCCACACTAGTCTGCCTGTCGTGAACAATTGCACTGAGAAGAGCATTGCCTAATGTTATCTTCTACAGGAACAGAGCACCCAGCTGATCTTCCTGTACAATGTGCTGCTTCAAGGTGTTAGTTTTATTCAGGAAGCCAAGAAGCATAAATTAGAAGACAAGAAGATTCAAAGTATATTAATTATTAAAGTATGTATACAGAATACAGCTCTGAGATTCATCCTCCTACAGGCAGCCACAGAACAAAGAAACACTATGGAACTCATTCAAGGAAACGTCAAACACCCAACACGCAAGAAAAGAGAAACAAGCTGTGCAGATGGCAAGAAGTGAGTGAACAACACATCAAATATCAAACATCAAAGCAGCTGTATTGAGTTAGTTCAGTTTGGCGCCATGCTGCTAGCCAATGCAGGCTGCAGGTCCATTCTTCGCTGAAGTGCTCTAGCCCGCATTGATTGCCCCAATAAAACCACTCAAAAAAGAGTAAGCAGAATCCAGGAACACATACAACATGACCACTAAGACCCCAAAACAAGTCCAGAGCCTCGCTGATCAATCCTAGCAACATGGATCCCAAGACTCCTGAACCTTCCTTCAACATTGCTGTTGGTCCATCTCTAAATGGGGCGAAAATTCAAAAATCTGAGGCACAAAGGGATTTGGGAGCCCTTGTGCAGGATTCCCTAAAGGTTAATTTGCAGGTTGAGTCTGTGGAGAGGAAGGCAAATGTGATGTTGGCATTCGGAGACTTCATAAAGCACTGGTGAGGCCTCACTTGGAGTACTGTGAGCAGTTTTGGTCCCCTTATCTTAGAAAGGATGTGCTGAAACTGGAGAGGGTTCAAAGGAGGTTCACAAAAATGATCCCACGATTGAGTGTCTTGTCAAATGAAGAGCGTTTGATGGCTCTGGGCCTGTAGTCACTAGAATTCAGAAGAATGAGGGGTGACATAATTGAAAGCTATTGAATGTTGAAAGGCTATTGAATGGTGAAATGTTGAAAGAGTGGATGTGGAGAGCCAATCACAAAGAAGAGAATATCTGCAGATGCCGGAAATCCAAGCAAAAAAACACAAAATGCTGGAGGAACTCAGCAGGCCAGGCAGCATCCATGGAAAAGAGTACAGTTGACATTTTGGGTCAATCTTGCTGAAATGTCGACTGTACTCTTTTCCATAGATGCTGCCTGGCCTGTTGAGTTCCTCCAGCATTTTTTGTGGATGTGGAGAGGATGTTTTCTATGGTGGGAGAGCCTAAGACAAGAGGACACACTCAGAAAAGAGGGTGTCCTTTTAGAATGGTGATGAGGAGGAATTTCTTTAGCCAGAGAATGGTGAATCTGTGGAATTTGTTTCCACAGGCAGCTGTGGAGGCCAAATCTTTATGTATATTTAAGGCAGAGCTTGATAGATTCTTGATTGGTCAGGGCATGTAAGGATATGGGGAGAAGGCAGGAGGCTGGGGTTGAGAAGTAAAATGGATCAGCCATGATGAAGTGGTGGAGCAGACGATGGGCCAACTGGCCCAATTCTGCTCATATATCTTATAGTCTTATGGATAGCAGCTAGCAAAAGAGAAAGGAAGACCAGTCAAACACACACAAACTGTGCCGAACACCCGCCCATCCTACGCTCTCATCCTTGTCAACTTCTACTTTGCTTGACTCCTCAGTTGGAGAGAAGCAATGGAGTCAGTCATGGGCTCGCACCCTGTCTCCAGGATACCAGTCCTCCAGGTCACACGCTCCACTCCTAACCTCGCCACACTTCCTCAGAGACAGCAACAAGCTAGATTGCTCAATCGTCCCCCAAAACACACCATTGAGATGTAAATCGCAGGTTTCCAATTGCATGCAGCTTAGTAGTAGAATTAAATTTGAAAGAAGTAAAAGTAGTTTTGTGAATTGTCAGCAGGATGTCACCTTTGGTGGTGCTGTTCACTGCCACCATTTTGCCCTGTGATTTCATTGGCTGAGGACATAACAGATGCTATAGGAATCCAACCTAATTTAAGGACATTCAAATCAAAGGCAACTATGGATTGTAAATTTTGTAATTTCTTCATAAAAGTTGTCAATACTTTCCATTTCCAAAAGCCTTGTTGGTAGTGTTCACTGATAGAGCCTTCTACCAAGCTCCCCCAAGTAAAGCAAAGCTAGCATGCCACTTCCTGATTCTGATACATTGTCCTCAAGCAATGGCTTCGACTCAGGATGTGCATTCTGGATTACAACACCTGAAGGAGAAATACTGGAAAACTGCCTTGATGATTGTCTCCACTTTTTCTGCATGAATGTATGCGTCACTAGAAGCATAATAACTGAAGTGAGTGAGTGTCATTTCCCACATAAACCAAGAAGCAGAACTTGCTACCCGAATGCTGCAAATTCCCATGGAAACTCATAGATTTGTGTAAGACAATAGATTGCTCTTGCAGCACATAGGAGTCTCAAGAGTCTCCTTTTTTTCTTCAAGAGCTGTAAATCCTTTCCTACACATCACAAGGTCATCTTTATTTCTTTTCTTTCAATTTGTTTCATTGGATGAGTACCCGTGAAACCCCTGTCTGACTCTTTGGGGCTTCCAGTATTAGACATTGGAAAAGTAGCATCAGGGCAAATAGGTAACACTGCATGTTCATTTATTGCTTTGTATTCACTCCTCAATATCATATTACATGACATGGGGTGCATTTGAAACCATGGAGAAATGGGTTAGCAATGAATTCCCCTTGGAAAAATTGGTGCTCTCGTCTTCAAAAGGATCCAGGATCATTTGGAATTCATCCAAAAATCATTAAGAAAAAGGAACTGTGTCTTCCTGTGTTTACAGTCTTTTCAATGCAGCACTATCAAGATTAGAAAAAGATTTGCTGACCTAACTTTTTAGAAAATGATGCTAAGAATTATATGCTTGTTAGCTTGATGCGCACAGTTTATGCTCAACAAGCTTACACTAGGTCTTTGGGGCTATAACACAATACGCCACTGATATCTGCGGTTACTTTTCATATGAGATCTTTGGTACAGTGCAAGACAAGAACCTCATGTCTAATGGAGTCAAAGCTCTCGGGACAAAGGCGGAAGTAGTAAATTGGATAATAGATTGGCTAAATAATGGAGAACAAAGGGTAGTGATCAATAACACTAAGTTCCAAAGAGCAGCTGCAACTGAAGAATTATTTGCAGGTTCCTACTGGAGCCTCTGCAACTCATAATATTTATAAATGATGTTGATGAAAGTATTAAAAGTAAAATGTCTTTTTCCAGATGACATCAAGTTGTGCAGAAATCTGGACTTTGAAGGGGAGTGATAGAATTCAAGCAGAACAACCAAGCAGATGGCATGAAATGTAATATATTTTTATACTATAATTGTGAATATGGTTAAAAGATAGATTATATCATTACATTGAATCAACAAGAACATCTGGTTTAATAGTTATGTTTCCCACTGATGCCTTGTCATCTTTCTCATGCAGAGTGAATCCGGAATTCAGATTTTAAAAAGTGGGGTTATTGATAACTAGATGTGGGAAAAAAACTGCCCAGCTGGAGTTCAATTCAGTGGAAATGATACAAGTTCGGCAGCATATTAGTATAGCGGCTAACATAACACTATTACAGCATTAGTCAATTTTACTGCTGCCTGTAAGGAGTTTGTACACTCTCCCCATGACAGTATGGGTCTCCTCTGAGTGCTCTGGTTTCCTCCCACATTCTAAAGATGTCTGGGTTAGAAGGTAAGTTGGTCACTTGTGTGTAATTGGGCCGGAAGGCCTGTTACTGTGCTATATCTCTAACTATCTAAAAAATATTTATAAATATCTAAAGGCACCAGAAGTAATTCTTGCTGTTAGGTAGTTTGGTGCGCAATCTTTGAATTTTAACAAAGCAACAAGTTCCAGAGCTGCTAGTCAGGGGTGAGTTGCGCTCTAGTGTTAGGATGTGAGTGCTGGCCGCAGGTTAGACCAGCCTGCTGATTGGTGTAGGCTGGTCAAGTGATACTCAGGGTCGGGTCAGAAGGTGATCTGATGCACGGTCAGGAATTCTGAAACATTGTGTTGGATTATGGTGTAGAATTGTTATTTTTCTGGTATTTTCTTGTAGTTCAACTTTTCTATGCTTGTTTGTAGTTTTATTTAATTACCTATATGCACTCAGTGGCCACTTTATCAGGTACCTCCTCGACCTAACAGAGTGGCCACTGAGTGTATGTTCATGGTCTTCTGCTGCTGTAGTCCATCCACTTCAAGGTTCACTGTGTGGTGCATTCAGAGATGCCAATCTGCACACCACTGTTGTAACCTGTGGTTATTTGAATTACTGTCACCTTCCTGTCAGCTTGAACCAGTCCAGCCATTTTTCCCTAACCTCTCTCATTAACAAGTAATTTTTCCCACATAACTGCCACTCACTGGGTGCTTTTTTTTTTTGTTTTTCACACCATTCTCTGTGAGCTCTAGAGATGGGTGTGTATGAGAATCCCAGGAGATCAGCAGTTTCTGAGATACTCAGACCACCCCGTCTGGCACCAACAATCACTCCACGAGTCAAAGTCACATAGATTAGATTTCAATCCCATTCTAATGTTTGGTCTGAACAACAATTGAACCTCTTGACCATGTCGGCATGCTTTTATACATTGAGTTGCTGCCACGTGATTGGCTGATTAGATATTTGCATTAACAAGGAGGTGTACTTGATAAAGTGACCATTGAGTGCAATTGATCTGTGAATTTTCTAACAATTACTGTATAGTTGTTCTGAAAAATCTGGAATAATTTTGGATTTCTCCAGCAGGTATCACACTACTTAAATCTGGCTATGTTATAGGTTAATTGTTATTACTGGAATTTTATCATCACTAAACCACAACCTTTGCCTTTCCTTTGTTCTTTCAGCTTCCCTTTCTTTGCTTGTTCTCGTAACACTTAATGAAACTCTTCAGTGATAAACTTTTTGCCTCATTCTTGACTTCCGAAGACCCTTTGGATGGCAAAAGCATCAGGAACCAACAGTAGTGAGGAGGAGCAAGTGACAACAGGAAGATTCAATGGCACACAAAGGAACTTGGGGGGTAGCAGAAATCATGGCTAGGCCATGGCAAACATGGAAAGCCATTCCAGCTTGCAGGCACTTACCTCATCACCTCAGCCCTTGTCTCCTCCCCAATGAAATCTGCTTCACCCAACTGCCCGCAGTGCTACAATCCCATGCCAACTATCAGCTACCTTTTCAGACCCCTTCCCATTTTATTCTCCCCACATTCTAATCAACTCCCTTCAGATTCTACCACTCATCTACCCACAAGGATCAGCTTACGCCAGCCAATTGACCCGCCGACCTGCACTTCTTTGTGACATGGGGGGAAACCGGAGGACCCAAAGGAATCCTCAACAGTCACAGGGGAAACGTGCAAACTCCACAGGACTGAGCCTGGATCTCTTGTGCTGTCATAAAAAGTGTTATACTGGAAACAGGCTCATCATAGAATTATAGAGCACTACAGCACAGAAATGGCCCAAATCATCTGCATCAACCACGTTGCCAAATTGAGTTCGTCCCATCTGTCTGTGTTTGACCCATATCCCTCTTTCTATGCATGCACTTGTCCAAATGTCTTTTAACCTTCGTACTTGCACCATCCTCTGCCACCTCCTCTGGCAACTCGTTCCACATACCATCATCCTCCGTGTGAATAACTTGCCCTTCAGATACCCCTTTAAACATTTTCCTTCCCACCTTTAACCTATTCCCTCTAATCTTAGACTCTCCCATCTTTGGAAAAAGATGGTGACTATTTATCTTATCTACACCCCCCATGATTTTATAAACCTCTGTAAGGTCACCCCTTAGCCTCCTGCTCACCAGAGGGAAACAAAAGTATAGCAGATCCAACCTATCCAGCGGCTCGACCAGACACTTCTCGGTGAGCTAATGTGATTCTTCTGGCCCAAGATTAATAAGCGGGAGGTGCACACGGCATCATTTGCACTGCCTCTAAAAGCTATTCTTGTTCCCATGGAGAAAATGAGAACTTGAAATCTAATAACCTCTGCATTATATCTTCTATTTTCCACCAGTGGATTGGTCAAACTTCATTGCCCAGTTCCTTTGGCACACTTTTGTCTTTTGACTTAACCTCTGTGGACTCCCGAGTCAGCCCTGAGGAACTAAGGCCATGAATTTCTTTAAGTTGCTCAGACTCCAACGCATTCTGCCAGAGGTTCAGTGGAAAATCAGTTACTGAACAGAAAAGCAGTTTCATGGACAAAACGTGGCTCATGATTAATCAAGTAACAATGCAACATTGACCAGGTCATCCAAACAGCAGCTTCTCTCTCTCAGGGCAGCACTTCCTCAGAACCACAATGAAGTCTCAGTCAGGACTTCTGTTACTAAGGTTCTGAGGTAGATCGAGAATCCGAAGCTCCTGAGTCATGACACCTACTGAGCTGTGCACAGATTCACAAGGGATTCTGCAGGTCAGGCAGCATCTATGGAGGGAAATGAACAGTCAATGAATAAGAACATAAGAAATAGGAGCAGGAGTAGGCCATCTGGCCCATTGAGCCTGACCCACCATTCAATAAGGTCATGGCTAATCCGTCCGTAAAATCAGCTCCATCTACCTGCCTTAGCAAAGAACCTGCATGTCACAGCTCCGATCGTTTATTCCCTATCTTGCTCCTAATTTCGGTTGATTGTGCCACGGTTCCGACCATTTATTTCCCAATTGCTTCTAATTCTTTTTGATGACAGCACACCTGGTTTCCATCTAGAACTGCAATATAAGAACCCCAGCATCACAACCACTAGTCGCCAGTTCGTTGAGATAACTACGTTTCCCGATCACTTAGAACTGTTTGTTCTAAGTTTAGCTCCAATTTCAAGGTATCGATGAAACTTCGTCTCTCTGAGTCAAGGCTCCATGTCCAGTCTCTGAGTCAGGGATCCATATCAGGGCTTTGTGTCAAGATCGCTCCTGTTTGCTGTTCGGCATTTACACCCATGTAAGCATCCAAGCTCAGTCTCAGTGCATGTGTCCTGCACTTGGGTTCGCTTCCTTCACTCATTGAAACACCGCAACTGCTTCCCTGGGCAGAGAATTCCACAGATTCACCACTCTCTGGGGAAAACAGTTCCTCCTTATCTCCATCTTAAATTTTCTCCCCTGAATCTTGAGGCAATGTCCTCTAGTTCTAGTCTCACCTACTAATGGAAACAACTTTCCTACATCTATCTTATCTATCCCTTTCAAAATTTTGTATGTTTCTATAAGATCCCATCTCATTCTTCTGATTCTAGAGAGTATAGTCCCAGGCGACTCAATCTGTCCTCATAGGTTAACCCCTTCATCTTTGGAATGACCCTGGTGAACTTCCTCTGCACTGCCTCCAAATCCATTATATCCTTCCTCAAGTATGGAGACCAGAATTGAACATAGTACTCTAGGTGCTGCCTCACCAGAACCCTGTATGGTTGCAACATGACCTCCCTAATCTTGAATTCAATCCCTCTAGCAATGAAGGCCACCATTGCCTTCTTAATAACCGGTCATATCCGCAATAGTCAATCCTTCAGTCAAATGAACAGTCAATATTTCAGTTGGAGATCCTGGTCTTAACTTAACCTCTGCCGTGACTCCTGACCCTGCCCTGAGAAACTAAGGCCAGGAATTTCCTCCAAGTTTTCCAAATCTAATGCATTTTACCAGAGGTTCAGTGGAAGACTAGTGCGTGGAGAGTCACACACTGGAGTAAAGGTGCCTTTAGATTCCTCCTTGCTTCCTTACTGCTTTGAAATTCTGAAAATGGAATATTATGTGTAACTATGATCTCCTTACACACAGAAAAATATACCTCCCTGGGGTCAGTGTGACATGGATTCACTAGACCGTTCTCTCAGATGAGAGAGTTATTCTTTGAGAAAAACTATCCAATACATCCAGGAAAATGGGAGGTGGCTTTATTGAGATGTGCAAGATGCTGAGATGAACTGGTAGCTTAGATAAATAGCCTGGTGGAACTCGACAGGTCAGGTAGAACCTATAGAGGGAAATGGACAGTCGAAGATTCGAGTTGAGGCTTTTCATTTGGAGCATCATTTGGAGCTCTTGTTGCTCCCGATTCCAGCATCTGAGGTCTCTCTGCATTCTCTCATTTCTCTGGATAAATAGACTGTTTCTTGGAAAGTATGTAATGAAAGGGACTATTTTCAGGATACAGGGTCTGAGTGAGGGCCATCTACCTCAGGGTCAAGTGCATGCACCATAACTGAGTATCCTCAAGGGGGACGTCCATAATCATTTGTACTCATTGGGAATCAGAAGAAATGGAAATAGACAAAGTGCTCTGTGAACACTTAACATACTCCTTTCTCCCACAGTGCAATGAGTTAAAATGAATGTTCCCAGGAAATAAAAAATAACATTCCTCCATTTTTGGGGGTCAAGGCTGCCGCTTTCAATTTCCCATATCTAACTGAGTCTCCTTCCAAACTTGAGTTGAGGAACCAGTGTTCCTTTTAATAGTATTTCTCACTTACTCCCTGCTGGTTGGCAGTCTGGCCTTTAAAAGGAAGCATCCAGGTTTCTTCCAATTTCAAAGGAGACTGGATTTCCCATCTAAGATGTTACCTGAGATATCGGGTTCCCATTTTATCACTCCAGTGTCTGGACAGCCAAAGGCTTAGCTTTATCTTCTTGGCTGCCCCAAGATTTGTGCAATAAAAATGGGAACTTAAATACTGAATTCTTCATGCGTTAAATCAATCAATTTATTGGAAAAATACTTTCCATAACTACAGACCGATATTTCTAAAGAGATGAGTCACTCTTCTGGTCTAAAAGATGAAATGTAATTTCTGGAAAAAATGATCCTGTCGAAGACACAATCTAATGACCAAAGCAGCTGGAAAGCACAATCTCTTCACTCTCGTTCCTCCAAATTCTTTACCTGCTCCCTCCTTCCCTCCCACCTCCCCAATCCCCATTGGCTCATTAATTCCCAAGGCAGATTATGACCTGTCACATTGATCGGTATTTAGTTTGGTGTTGTTTTGCTTCTTCTGGCTTTGCCATTAGTCACAAGCATGCAGTTTAGTTCCAGTGACTTGAATGAATTCCTAATTAATTGGATTGCATAATTGAACATGGCTGGTCAAGAGGAATGATTTTCAACCCAACAAAAATTTCAGTCTGACTTATTTTCTCCAGAGGCCTTCGCCTTGAAGCTGGCAGCTTTCCTCAGTAGCTTCAGGCACAAGATTTTTGCGCTGATGCCCAACTTGCATGGCCATTAAAGACAGTCAGAGAACTCCATATTTCTCCCAGCTGAGGAGAAGCTGATATTTCACTATACTCCATCTTGATTTCTACAAAGCTAGGTTAACACAGAATGCTCAGGTGAACCTTGTAGTTAGTATTCCTCTCATACCTATAAATAATTATTTCTGTAAAGGCAGGCTAAAAAAAATTGGACAAGGTGCATTGTATTATACACCAGTGCATCTGAATTATCAATGCCCACTATACATTATTGGAGACACCACTCCCTCAGGTTATCCAAATCTCAGTTAAGTAGCAGTTTACTATTAACAAGAAGCTATCGAGTCAGACAGATAAAGGAGCCAGAGCGAGGTTTCCGACTTTGACCTCTGTCCAATAGGCATTACAGGAGTGTAGCAGCTAACAATCAGGGTTCAATTCCCATTGTGTCTGTAAGGAGTTTATATGTACTCTCCATGACCATGTGGGTTTCCCCTGGGTGCTCTGGTTTCCTCCCGCATTCCAAAGATGAAAAGGTTAGTAAATGTAAGGAAGTTGTGGCATACTATGTTAGCACCAGAAACATGGTGACGCTGGTGGGCTGCTCCCTGCACACCTTTGGACTGGTCAGTGATGTAAACAACACATTTCACTCTACACCCATTGGCCACATTACTAGGTACCTCCTGGACCTAAAGCAGAGACCACTGAGTCTACGTTATTGGTCTTCTGCTGCTCTACCCCAACCACTTCAAGGTTCAACCGAAGTGTTGTGCATTCAGAGAGGCTCTTCTGCACACCACTGTTGAAAAATATAGTCATCTGAGTTACTGTCACCTTCCCGGCAGCTTGGACCAGTCAAGCTATTTTCCTCTGACTTCTTCAGAATCAGCTTTATTATCACTGGCACGTGACATGAAATTTGTTAACTTGGCAGCAGCGGTTCAATGTAATACATAATCTAGCAGAGAAAATAATAATAAATAAAATAAAACATAATAATAAACAAATAAATCAATTACATATATTGAATCAATTTTTTTTAAATGTGCTTAAACAGAAATACTGTATATTAAAAAAGTGAGGTAGTGTTCAAAATTTCAATGTCCATTTAGGAATCAGATGACAGAGGGGAAGAAGCTGTTCTTGAATCGTTGAGTGTGTGCCTTCAGGCTTCTGTATCTCCTACCTGATGGCATCAGAGAGAAAAGGGAATGCCCTGGGTGCTGGATGTCCTTAATAATGGACGCTGCCTTTCTGAGACACCAGTCCCTAAAGATGTCCTGGGTACTTGGTAAGCTAGCGCCCAAGATGGAGCTGACTAGATTTACAACCTTCTGCACCTTCTTTCGGTCCTGTTCAGTAGCCGCTCCATACCAGACAGTGATACAGCCTGTCAGAGTGCTCTCCACAGTACAACTACAGAAGTTTTTGAGTGTATTTGTTGACATGCCAAATCTCTTCAAACTCCTAATAAGGTATAGCCGCTGTCTTGCCTTCTTTATGACTACCTGTACATCAATATGTTGGGACCAGGTTAGATCCTCAGAGATCTTGACACCCAAGGACTTGAAGCTGCTCATTCTCTCTGCTTCTGATCCCTCTATGAGGATTGGTATGTGTTCCTTCATCTTACCCTTCCTGAAGTCCACAATCAGCTCTTTCGTCTTACTGACATTGAGTGCCAGGATGTTGCTGCAACACCATTCCACTAGTTGGCATATCTCACTCCTGTACGCCCTCTCGTCACCACCTGAGGTTCTACCAACAATGGTTGTATGGTCAGCAAATTTGTAGATGGTATTTGAGCTATGCCTAGCCCCATAGTCAGGCGTATACAGAGTAGAGCAGCAGGCTAAGCACACATTAACAAGTCATTTTCACCCACTCACTGGATTTTCTTTTGTTGTTTTTCACTCCAATCTCTGTAAGCTCTAGAGCAGGGGTTTCCAAACTGGGGTTTGTAGTTAATGGTATAAAGAAGGATAGGAGCCTCTACTCTAGAAACTGTTGTGAGTGAAAATCCAAGGAGATCAGCAGTTTCTGAGATACTCAAACCACCCTGTCTGGCACCAATGATCATTCCACAGTCAAAATCACTTAGATCACATTTTTTCCCTACTCTGATGTTCAGTCTGAACAACAATTGAACCTCTTGAGCATGCTTGCATGCTTTTATGCATTGAGTTGCTGCTACATGATTGGCTGATTAGATATTTGCATTAACAATTAGATGTACTGAATAAAGAGGTCACTGAGTGTGTTATAACTGCAATGAAATAACAGCCATGCAACATACAGATGTCCTTGAAGATTGATTTTTATTTCTCTCTTTCTTTCTTCAGTAGACACTGTGAAAACTACAAGAAAATAAAGGGCATAAAAGGTTTGAAACATACATCTCTCAGTCTTTTAAAGTCTGTCAAGCTGGTGTCCACCCATAAACAGGTTGGCACAACAGAAGTGTGAAATCAAATAAAATCACTAAAAACATCACACTGTCCATATACAGACACATCAACAACACTGTAGACAATATATAAATAAAACAATTACCGTGTGTGCCTCTTGGACCACAAGCAGAATAAAGTTACTTTAGGGCCATGTGTCTTTCTCTGCTTCCATGTTGGTTCTGACCCATAATACCACAGTCATGCCTTTATTAAACTGTGGTCATGTGATCCATTAAATTCTGGTCATGTGACCCATTGAAGTCTGATCCTTAAATAAAACCTTACGTAAAATATTTTAAGATGATAAAATAATCATGAATTTTTGACAAAAACATGTAAAATAAACATCTCAATGAAACATGTCTCTGAGACTGTTACAGTGTGTATCAATGTACTGTGACAAATAAAGGTAATCTTACTGTTTAAAACAGAATTGTTACTTGAATGGATAAGCACAAATACTGCAAGGAGTTTGATGGTATCAGAAATCACTTCAGTAGGGCATATAAAACTGTATATTACAATGCCAGGGGATAATATAATCAGCAGGGATAGATACTTCACCTGCCCAGTGCTAGAATTATGTTTGATTCCTTTCTGCTGGAGGGAATGAACTTCGAGGTTGTCTTATATATTGTGTTAACTGTAATCAATAGTCATTACTTTAAAGATCTCACTCCTTTAAGAATTGTGTCTAATTGTGACTAATTATTGAGTGTGCTGGAGCGAAGATAGTAGAAAATTCCAGCGGTGATGTAGGAAGGCCAACCTCCACATACTTTCAGCTCCCCTGTGTGTCAGCACATCCTGGGGTGAACTTGCTGAAGAGTCACACACTTCATGGAGTAAGAGCCCGGAGCAGCGTCGACAAGTTTAGTGAAGGAGTTTGAGGAGCCAGAGCCAAAATAGATATTGCTGCATATTGGAGAGAATGAGGTCTGGATTACTTGTCAAATTATCCCTCGTGGCATAGCACACAGTCAAGCTGATGAAAGAGCTGAAGGCACAGTTTAACTCGGTAGTTTTGATTCATGACAGTAATACTAGAAAATAATGGAAGCAGTCAACCAGTCAGGTAGCATCAGTGCAGAGAGAAATTAAGGCTTCATATCAATTTCCTTTCATTAGAACTTGCTTCTCGAGTTACTATATCCGGCATTTTTCTGTCTTATTCCAGACTTCTGGTATCTGTTGTATTTTGTTCTAGAAATGAAAGATCTGTCCCACTGGGCCAGGGTCAGCCTAAACCAGAGTGGGACCAGCATCCCGGCACAATGATTAACTAGTCTAAACATTAGAAATTTAAACTGAAAAGCAGAGAGAGCATTCCTATTATCCTATTGTTATACGTGTGTTTATGAACCTAGGGTGAAGAAACAAGGTAATGATAAGCAGGGACAACATGAGGGGACAAAGAATTGGATGAAAGTGATGCATCATTAATTCTTCCCATCTTCAAAAGATATGGCCCAACTTGCTAACACTCATTAACAAGGTTAATTAACGCAATAAACACAGACTGTATCAAACTGTATATTTCAATATACATGTGACAGATAAACTTGAATCTTGAATCTCTGAGCCTTCATTGGGCGACATCACAGCCCCCGGACTGCTGTGCTGATTGCCTGGGCATTGCCAAATGCCACCTTGAGATTCTGTTTCTTATTGTGGAGTAGGCATCTTTGAAAATCCCACAACCCATGGAAGCCACATCTCCTCCACAGCCATACCATGTACACAATTTTCAGCAACCATCTCAGACTTGCAATAAAAACTGAGACCTATTCACCTGGGTGCTGATTCTTGTTGTTAAACACCTACTGCTAAGTATACACGGCTGAGGGGTGGTTGTGATGTGGGGAGTCCTTACCAGCCACATTAACCAACTATCCAGTCTGGTCACCTGTTTCAATAAAACAAGCAAGACTGTCATCTTCAGATGAAAGGAAGAAGGGTTTTTCCCTTAAAGAAAGTTATTTCCAATTTTTTAAAAGAATATCCACTTCTTTTTGCATGTTCACTCCAGAACTCAGCGGCACGACTGAAGAAGTCTCCAGCATAAATTAAAACCTTCCTGACTCATACCAAAAAAGGCATGGTGACTTAGTCTGCTTGTTATTCATGCCCCATTAGCACTGGCAACTACAACATGGCCATAAAATACCCCCATCATCTCACAAGAGGTAAGCAAATCTGACTTCTGAAGAAACATTTTGGTAGTCCTCATTGCCAGTCATTCAATACGCAAAGGAATTATACACACGCCAGGTGGACCAACATGCTCACTCCATGTTGAGTAGTGTGGTTTGCATAATGCTGTAAGATCCAGGTTTAATTCCTGGTGAGGTCCGTATGTGCTCCCCATGACTGTGTAGGTCTTCTCCAGGTGTTCTGGCTCTCTACTACATTCAAAAGACATATGAGTTAAGGTCACAAACAAGAGAAATTCTGTAGATGCTGGAAATCTGAGCAACCCACACAAAATGCTGGAGGAACTCAGCAGGCCAGGCAGCATCAATGGAAAAAAGTACGGTCGATGTTTCAGGCCGAAACCCTTCGGCAGGACAGAGGAAAAAAAAAGCTGAGGAGTATATGTAAAAGGTGGAGGGAGGGGAGAGAGAAGCACCAGGTGATAGGTGACACCTGGAGGGGGCGGGATGAAGTAAAGATCTGGGAAGCTGATTGGTAAAAGAGACAGAAGGCCATGGAAGAAAGAAAAAGGGGGGAGGAACACCAGAGGGAGGTGATGGGTGGACAAGGAGATGAGGTGAGAGAGGGAAAAGGGAATGGGAAATGCTGAAGGGGGAGGTGGGGGGGGCATTACTGGAAGTTTGAGAAATGGATGTTCATGCCATCAGGTTAGAGGCTACCCAAACGGAATATAAGGTGTTGGTCTAGCAACCTAAGTATGGCCTCATCACGACAGTGGAAAATAAGATTGCTTCATCAAGCATCTACGCTCCATTCACCAGAACAAGCAGGATCTCCCAGTGGCCACCCATTATGATTCCATTTCCCATTCCCATTCCAAAATGTCCATCCACGGCCTCCTCCATGTAGGAATGAGGCCACACCTCGTGGTTGTGAGCATGGGGCCAGAAGCGTGGTGATATTTGCAGGCTGCCACCAGCATGTCCTCGGACTGTGTTGGCCATTGATGCAAACGACACGTTTCACTGTATGTTTCAATGTACATATGGTAGATAAAGCCAATCTTTAAAAGCTGTCTGTGAACATTATCCACGGTGTCTTACTGCCGTGAGTTTACCACTATAACCTTTGCCAAGGAATCTGCTCATTAACCTCTTCCATCTGTCTACACATATAATGGCAGCACTACTTACTTTGAAAAGAATTCCGTTTATATGGATGTTTATGCAAATACCTGTGGCTGGTTCTTTTCCTGCCCACTTCTACTTCTGTATTCTTAAACAGAGTGTGTGTTTGAAGCACACTATTCAACATGATGTGAACATATTGGTCCTCTATTGTGTGCGCTATTCCTTCACACGTTGAATGGAAGGAACATTTTCTGATGATGTGTCTCTCTGATTCTGTGTGATATTATCTTCATCGGGATAATGTCCAACAACAGTGCAGGACAGGTAAACTAAAAAGCCTGAATCTGGATCAAGGTTCAAGGTTCAAGATTATTTAATGTCATTTCAAGTAGACGAGTGTAAAGGAGAATGAAATAATTGTCATTCCAGATCCGATGCAGCAACAAATAAAACCACCACTGGCAGGGATACTACGTAGCCTCCTTCCTGATGGGAATGGGACAAACAGTCCATGAGAATGGTGGGTAGGATCCTTCATGACGTTATTGGCCCTTTTCCAGCACCTTTCTGTATATATGTCCTGCGGCCAATAATGCATTGGACAGTTTTGACTACCTGTTGCAGAGATTTCCTGTTCACCGCAGGGCAGTTTCCATACCATGCTGTGGTGCAGCACATTAGGATGCTCTCTACCGTGAAGGTCGTGAGTATTGATGTGCGTAGTCCAGCCCCCTTCAGCCTCCTCAGGAAGTAGAGGTGTCCCTGATTACATAGGATATGTTCTGGGTCAATGACAGGTTGTGCAAGATATGGGCTCCCAAGAGTTTGAAACAGCCTGCCGTTTCTACTGCCGTGTCGCCGCTGTAAAGAGGGCAGTGAGTGGTGTGATTTTTCCTGAAGTCAATAACCTTCTCCTTTGTCTTGTTGACACAGAGGATGAGGTTATTTGCCTGGCACCAGACCTCAAGCTCTTCCACCTTCTCTCTGTCGTCTACCTCATCCCCGACAGTGATGTGCCCCACCACTGTCGTCTCATCAGTGAACTTGACAGTGTGACTAGTCAGTTGTTTGGCCGTGCAGTCATGTGTGAGCAGAGTGTACAACAATGGGCTCAGCACACAGCCCTGAGGAGCAAATGTGTTGAGGATGATGGGGAGGGAGGAACGGTTGTGCATCCTGACTATCTGAGGTCCGTTGCTTAGAAAGTACAACACCCAGTTGCACAGTGGGGTATTTAGACTGAGGAGCTGGAGGTTGTTCACCAAGGTCTGTGGGACAATAGTGTTGGATGGTGAACTGAAATCCAGAAGCAAAATTCTGACATAAGTGTCCTTGTTTTCTAAGCATGTCAGGGCCAAGTGCATGGCAGATGCTATGTCTTCTGTCACACAGCGGCTCTGTGGGTAAGCATCCCCATTGTGGAGGGAATGGAGTTTTTAATGTGTGCTGTTACCAGCCGTTCAAAATGCTTCTTAATGATTGGCATCGGTTTATTTCATATTCTATGAAATAAACATCATTAGAAAGGAATTGCTCCTCTAGAACAATGCAAAGAGACAGCTGCATATAAATAGCTGAAGCAATCTGGCTGGTTGGCCGCCAAACATGTGTTATCTTTTGGTTACTTAAAGTCGTGTCTTGATATCATTAGTAGCATCCTAGTGGCAAGTGCTTTAATTGTAGATTTAAAATGCCATGACTCTGTGGTTGCTTTCAAAAATGACTTTTGAATAGAAGGTTCCCATACGACTGTTTTACATGATCTGTATGGAATTTTGCAAAGTTTATTTGCATGTTGCCATCTTTTCTTAATCAGTCAATTTACCATTCTCTCCTGGCCTTTTACTGGGATGTTTTGTTAACTTTCACGACAACTGGCTGACATGAGGATTTGGGAATCCGTCCACAGAAGGAATGAATTTGCAGCACAGGCTCTGATCCCTCCGCCCCGATTTATTGCTTTGCCTACATCCTTTTGTAGGATCCCTCGACTGAGGCAACACTACCCAGCTTGCAAACTGTCTTCTTCGAAAGCTCCCTTCTGGAAAATGCTAGAGGGCTATTAAAACAAAAAAAAACAACACGCCACCTTGAAAGTCAATCTGATCCACCATTCTAGTTAGCACCCCACCCCTCTATCTGTTACCTCAGTCACTGCACTGTAAATGCTCTAAATTACGGTACAGTTTTAATAACAGTGTTTAATTATGAATACATGCTGGTGTTTATGTATTCATGCACATCTGTATTCCATATCTGTACTTCTAACTTATAGAGACAGTCATAGAAATCAGCACAGAAACAGACCCTTCAGCCCACCTAGTCTGTGCCAAATCATTATTATGCCTAGACCCATCAACCTACAGCCGGCCCATAGCCCTCCATACCCCTGCCATCCATGTGCCAATCTAAATTGCTCTCTGAATGTTAAAATCAAACCCTCACCCATCACTTCTGATGACAGCTTTTTCCACAATCTCATCGTCTTCTCAGTGAAGAACTTCTCCCTCATGTTCTTCTCAACTATTTCACTATCCACTCTTAACCAGTGACTTCTAATTCTAGAGTCACTAAACCTCAGTGAAAAAATGCCTGCATATGTTTACCCCTATCTGTGCCCGTCATAACTTTGTATACTATCAAATCAGGCATACTCAGTAAAAACCAATAATCAGAATAGAATCAATGAAAGGCCACATCCAACAGGACAGACAACCAATGTGCAAAGGACAACAAACTGTGCAAATACTTATTTTGATATAATTCTTTATTTTGTATAATCGTTGAATATTGTTCCATGCCAACACACCACACCAAATTCCCAATACATATAAATGTATATGGCAAATAAAGCTGATCCCTGGATCCTTTTCCTTCTATGGCCAAGGGCCCGGCTGCTGGTCTCCGGGACAGGTAGCAAGCTTGGCGCCGCCTGTTAAGGGTTTGCACTGACCAGGCTCAGAGCAAATTTGTGGGTGGAGTTGTCACTTTTTTTTTAATTTCCAGCAAAGAGTAAGGAAACAGACAGGGAATCCTAGAAGCCAATGATTAAAGTTGATTGTGCTCATTTTGCCATTTATTCTTGGGTTATGTTTTTGGCAAACAATGGTTTCTTTTCCAGTTCTTTGGCTTCAGATGGCAAATAGGTGAGTTGCCACATTCCAAACCTTCAAAACCTAGGAGAGAACGGAAGATGCCTGCTGGCCTCTATCCTGAGTTACTATTCTGATGGTTTACCATCTCTTGCTATCAGGACCTGCACTCTCCATTTTGGCTGAGAATTGGAGTTCGGCAGCAGGGAACTTGCTGTCTTCTACGGCTGAACACTACTGTAGGACCATCAGGATCTCATTGTGCCAACAGGTGCTTTTCCTTTACACAAAGGAGGCAGGAATGGAGGACAGGGCAACCTGTAATGATATCCTTATTGAATGTTTCCAAAACCTAAGTTTCATTAGAGGCCTCCCAAGGTTTTACTAGTAGGATAACTAAGGAACCAGCTTAAAGATAAGAAGCTAGTCATTTAAGACCAATATACCAAAGGTTTAAATTTCTTTTTACGTAAAGTAGTGAATCTCTGTTCCAGACAGTTGTGGAGGTTAGATTATAAACAGATATTTAAAGTGGAGAGACATAAATTTTTGCAAGACCAGGGCTAAGAGGAGTAGAGGAGGAGTTGAGGCCTGGGGTAAATCAGCCATAATCGTATTGAATGGCAGGCAGGCTTGAAGGGCCAAAAGGCCTACTCTTGCTCCTATTTCCTGTGTTCTAAAGAAGGCCAGCTGAAGTGACATGCAGTGTCACAGGCCTGCATTGGCTACAAAATAATGACCCATTCGACCTTACCATTTGTAGACACCAGAATCACAATCCTTTTCTCACTACGTGATAGTCCAAGGAAACTCTAAAAGAAATATTTGAAAAGTGGAAGCTTCCCTTTCATGATTGACAAAGAACGTGTGCATACATTTGCCATAAAATGAGAAACTTTCCACTAAAATAGTGATTTTGTTATTAGAGTCTTCATGGAACATCAGAAGTGATGTGTGAATTATGATGACAGTGATCACTTACTAGATGATTAATAAATGGCTCTTTGCTGATGGCATTAATTGTCACTGATGAAATAATAATGAGTTATCTTCTTGCCTCTATGAGTGTATGTTTTGATGATTGAGACAAAAAGGTTGCAGACATACCCAATAACCTACAACACGAGTGCTGCTTGAAGATAACAGTTCAAAGTCAGTCAAAGGGAATTTATTATCAACTTACATATATGTCACCATATATTACTTTGAGATTTGTTTTCTTGCAGGCATTCACAGGAAACATTTTAAAGATACAATAGATTTTATGGAAAACTATACATAAACAAAGTGCAAAAGGAGACAAATTGTGCAAATAAAAAAAATAAATAATCTCAAAAAATTCTGCAGGTGCTGGAAATCCAGAGTAACACACACACACACACACACACACACAATGTTGGAGGAACTCGCAGGTTAAACAGAAAGAAAATAGCGGTTAAAGTTTTGGGCTGAAACCCTTCGTCAGGACCCTAAATAAATAATTTGGAGAACATGAGTTGTAGAGTCCTTGAAAGTGAGTCTGTAAGCTGTGGAATCAGTTCAGTGTTGAGGTGAGTGCAATTCAGGAGCCTGATGGTTATAGGGTAATAACTGTTGCTGAGCCTGCTGGTGTGGGGCCTAAGGCTCCTGTACATCCTGCCTGTGAAGAGGGCATGACCTGGACGATGGGGCTCCTTGATAATAGATGCTGCTTTCTTGTGGCAACACTCCCTGACAATGTTCTCAATGGTGGGGAGGGCTTTGCCTGTGTTAAAATAGGTTCCTGCAGGATTCAAGGAGTAAAATGGATGAGCAGAGCCTCAAATGGGAAATACTGTGAAACCATGCAGAAAGTTCAGCAAAGATTAGAAATTTGTATGTTTTATTTTTTAAGTATATAAAGGTCTAACTGTTGTGTTTGGCCTCCATGCATCACATTTACCTTTAGTTTGCCTTTGGGAGATACTTTTTTGCCTGTGTAAGTCTTTAGCATCACTGGAGTCTTCTCTACTGGTATCTTAGAAAACGGTCTGTGTAGTCAGCCTCTGGAATTGTGGACAAAGCTGACCCTATATCCATCTCCATTTTCAGTTTTACACCAGAGATATCTATTATGATCCAGATGATTTTGTGATCTGTTTCAGTGATACTATGCAGTTCTAGGCATGGCAGCTCACCTTTGTCAGACTCTATGCTGTCTAAATCTGTTTTACATTCAGTAACTTTATGCATTTGCTTAGTTTTGTGTTTGAGACATTTCACTAGGTTTTCCTTTTGTCTGCCTTGCACACTCTCTCTATGTGACCTTGTCTGTGACACCTTCTGCAGACTTTTCCTTTGAACCAACAGTCAGTTGCATCATGAGAGATTTGCCACATTGATAACACCTTTGGCTTTTTGCACCATTCAGGGACATTTTGTGCATTTCACATTCTAACCTCCTTTCCTGTAGTTCTGCTGCATCCTTTGCTGCAGTGTCTAATTATATTGCAATAGTCTATGTTCGTTCTAAGGTTAGTTCTCTTTCAGATAATAGCCTCTTTTGAGTGCTTTGACTGTGCAAGCCACATAAAAGCCTGTTTCTTAATGCATCAGAAAGTCCACCTCTAAAGTCATAGTACTGGTAAAGTTTGCGCAGTTTTGCAATGTAGTCAGAAATGCTTTTATCTTTTGACTGGTTCCTTTCGTAAAATCTAAATCTCTCAGCTATTACCAACAGTTTAGGGCTCAAGTGATTTTGTAAAATTGTACCAACTTTGTCAAACATCTTGCCTGGGGCTTTTCAGGGGTTACTAGGTTGTGTAAGAGACTGTACATTTTTGGGATCATTAAGCTAAGAAGTGTAGGGGCTTTCGTTTGCTTCTCTATTTTGTTCAGGTGACAGTACAGTTCCACCCTCTCGACATACGTCTCCCAGTCTTTGTTAGCGCTATCTAGTTCATCAGCTTTCCCGACTGAAGCCATCGCCACGTTACTTTCACTTTAAATCTTGCTATGCACTGTACTGATGCCTTTGTTAGTGTCCGTGATGGCTTTCTCTGTACTATTTAACTCTTGTTGTTTCGTCCTGTAATTATGACATAACTGTCAGTGTAGTTTGTGATACTTTCTGACATTCAGGCTCCTACTCATCACCAATTTGTTGTGTCTGTGCACAAATACATATCAATTAAATAAAAGCACGCAGATGGGAGATGGCGTTAACTGGTGTGCTCACGTTGCAGTGAGAGGCAGAGAGAGAACAATGCATACTGCTAAGTGGGGGGGGGGTCATTGATCTAAAAGAAATAGACCCGTACATTACAATCATCACCAGATGGGTTGATGGAGCTACCATGGCACTCAATGGTGACTTCTTCAAGTTCATCTGCAGAAACACTTTAATTTCTACTTTTCCTTCTCCAAAGTGGATGGGGTTCTGTCGAAGACCATGACCTCAAGCTACATTGAAACTTCAGTTCCTTGTGGTGATGGGACCCACTCCCAGGGCTCACCCACAGCCATTTTCTGACATTCTAAGAACATGTTCTAGAAGACGAGTGGGCTTTGTGGCCCTGGGGATGAGCTAGTTCTATGCAGTGCCACTGAATGAAGCATCATGGGAGAAAACAGAAGATCAGCAAATCAGCTGTCGGGGGCTCTGCACTCAGATCACCCTTCCTCTCATTTGCGGAGGAGAGTTCGTTGCCGATTTTCAAGTCAGAGAACTCGGAAAAAAAGTGACACGGCAGACGAACACCATAAATCAGCAAATTGTTTGTTTTTGA
Source organism: Hypanus sabinus (assembly GCF_030144855.1). Lineage (NCBI taxonomy): Eukaryota > Metazoa > Chordata > Chondrichthyes > Myliobatiformes > Dasyatidae > Hypanus > Hypanus sabinus. The sequence continues at coordinate 56,483,437 of NC_082709.1, forward strand.
TGGTCTCCCCTCTCATGAAAGGGTGATATCTCTCTGTCCCTTTATTAGGAAGAGAGAGATCCTGTGACATGTCAAATTGTCAAGTGAACAATTAATTTTTGTTGATCTGCAGATCATGGTCTTTCTTGGGGGCTTTAGTATTTCTTGATTGATTGGTGGAGGGTGCTGATGATTTTTTGCTGTACTGGGGAGGGTCATTGCTTTGCTGTTGCTCGTGCATGGGAGGGGGGAGTAGGGGTTTTAGGGCGCTAAAATTTTTACTGTCACTCATTCTTTTGGGCACTGTTCTATTTTTGTGGATGTCTGTGAAGAACAAGAATTTCAGCTTGTATAGTGTATACATTCTCTGCTATTAACTGGAACTATTGAACTAGATGCAAAGTTTTCCTCTACACAAACTTCTGTCACCTGCCCTGACACATTCCATATTCGGAGTTCAAGTATTGCACACTCTCTCGTTTGGGTTTCTATGTACTGATTAAGGAAACTTTCCTGAACACATTTGACAAACACCATCTTGTCCTTTTACATTACGGGAGTCCCAGTCAAAATATGTAAAGTTAAAATCATCTATTATCACAACCTCACGTTTCTTGCCACAGTTTGCGATTTCTCTACAAACTTTAAATTTCTCTAAATTTAAAGAAACTCTAAATTTCTCAGACTGTTGTAATATAGCCCCTTTAACATGGTTGTACCTTTCTTAATCCTCAGTTCCACCCGTAAAGCCTCACCAGACGAGCTCTCCAGTCTGTCCTGACTGAGCATTGCTGTGACATTTTCCCTGACTAGCAACACCACCCAATCCTCCTCTAATCCCTCCTGCTCTATTATGTCTAAAACAAGAGAATCCTGTAATATTGAGCTCTCAGTCTGCCCCTTCTTCAACCAAGTCTCACTGATGGCTTCAACGTCATAATTCCATATGCTGATCCATGCCCTAAGGCCATCTGCCTTTCCTACAGTACACCTTGCATTGAAGTATACACAACTCAGAATATTTGTCCCACCATGCTCAACTGTTTGATTCCTGTCTTTGAGGTCTTAACAACATCTGTCTCCACAGCCACTCCACTAATAGTTCCCATCCTCCTGCAATTCTATTTAAACCCCCCCCCCCCACGTGCAGTACTAACAAACCTTCCCACTAGGATATTCGTTCCCCCCCCCCACCCACCTCCTGTTTAGGTGCAAGCGGTCTTTTCTGTATAGGTCCCACCTTCCCCCGAAGAGATCTCAAAGATTCATAAGTCTGAAGCCCTCCCTCCTATACCAACTTCTTAGCCACGTGTTAAACTGCACGACCTTCCTAATTCTGTCCTCACACTGTGTGGCACGGGTAGCAGTTCTGAGATCACTACCCTGGAGTTCCTGCCCTTTTACTTAGCAGCCAATTCCCTAAACTCTTTTTGCAGAACCTCATCCTTCTTGTTATCTATGCCATTGGTACCTATATGGACCACTACCTTAGGCTGCTCACACTCCCACTTAAGAATCCGGAGAACTTGATCCGAGTTGCCCTGGACCCTGGCACCTGGGAGGCAACATACCATCTGGGAATCTCGTTCTGGTCCACAGAAGCTCCTTTCCATTCCCCTAACTAACGAACCCTCTATCACCACAGCTCGCCTCTCCTCCCTCCCTTCTCTTCAGAGACACAGAGCAAGACCTGGTGCCAGAAACTTGTCTGCTGTGACTTTCGTCTGCTAGGTCATTTCCCCCACCCCCAACAGTATGTTGTTGAGGAGGGTGGCCACAGGGATACGCTGCACTGGCTGTTTAACCCCTTTCCCCTCCTGACTTCACCCAGTTTCCTGTTTCCTGCACCTTGGGGTGTAACTACCTCTCTGTATGTGTCAAATCCACAGATTCAGCAGTGCAGTAGATACAGCAATTGTGCTTGTGAATATGCACGTGTCGGCTAATTATTATTCAATCGTGATAGGATTTAACTCCATACTTGTCGTTGTAGTGCTTGTCGAGACTTGGACATAGCACAGCAATGCTTCACTGCCTGTTTGCATTTGGCCTTGCCTGAGAAATTGGACTTTGTGTCAACTGATTCTGAAGACTAGCGGTATTCGTTTAATATTTAGATGTTCCTTCCAGCTGCAGTGTAGGCTTTGTTTCCCATTGGAGAGTTCTAGTTAACAGCCCTGCTTGGCTGAGCGTTTATTGCTTATTTCCCCTTTAACAATGTTCGCAATGAAGTTTGTGAACTATCGACCTGCTTCAGTGTCTCTCACTCCGCACTTGGGCCATATCCGAACCTGGTAACAATATGTCCTGTCTATCCCAAATGATCTGGAGTTCAGCCAGTTCCAGCACCAACTCCTTATCTTGTTGGACATAATTATTGCCTTGCCCATCTGTGACATGAATGTCACTTGTCACCTGTCACCCAGGCTTCGGTTATGGATTTATAACCGGCGAATGATGCTGAGCATTATCGGCGCACAATCCCGCTACCGACCTGACAAAGGCCATTGGTGGACCCACTGACAGGGATTAAGCCTAAGGAACTCCTGCAGGGACATCTTGTGGCTGAGGTGACTGATCTCCAAACAGCACTTCCTTTGTGCTAGGAAGTATTCTGACCAGCAGAGTGCTTCCCCCTGATTCCAACTCACTCCAGTTAGGCCAGGGCTCCTCGTCTGCAGAAGGTACTGAAGTGGCTGTGATTACTGCAGGTTTAATAACCTGAGCTGCCTTTGCTAAATAAAATTAAATATAACAAAATTACATCACTAAGCAATTTAGTTTTAACTTTGTTTCAGTTCGTGCAGTTTAGTTTCACGAGTTTCTTGGACACTTCCATTTCCCGAGAAGGGCAGCCAGCACTTATGTATAAAACATTTCATCATTAGGTTACACGATGCCTGGGAATTCCCCAATGTCACCTTCATCCAACAAACATACACAGGCATTGCCAGAAAGAACAGCAAATTAACAAGCCATTGCTTGATGCTAATCCAGGGGACCCAAGGTCAACCATACTGGATTTCTGCTGGCATTGCTATGATGCATGAATGTAACACAGGTCTCAGGTTAAAACAGGGGTATTTCCAATCTGTATGACTCAGCAGCTCACCAAACCATCTAGGCATCGCTCTGACATGATAGAAGTAGGCATTTTAAAGACCATAACACATAGAAGCAGAATTAGCCATTTGGCCCATTGCGTCTGCTCTGCCATTCCATCGCGGCTGATTTAGTACCCCTCTCAACCCCATTCTCCTGCCTTCTCCCCATAGCCTTTGACACCCTTACTAATCAAGAACCTAACAACCTCTGGTTTGGATGACACAATGATTTGGCATACACAACCGCCTATGACAATGAATCCCACAGTTTTACCATCCGCTGGCTAAAGAAATTCCTCCTCATCACTGTTTTAAAGGGGCGCCCTTCTAATATGAGGTTGTGTCTTCTGGTCCTAGAGGCCCCTGCTATACGAAACATCCTCTCCACATCCACTCTATCTTGGCCTTAAAATATTCGATAGGTTTCAATAAGATCCTCCCTTATTCTTTTAAACTTCAGTGAGTACAGGCCCAGGGCCATCAAGCGCTTTTCATGTGGTAACCCTTTCATTCCCGGGATCTTTCTCGTGAATCTCCTCTAGACTGTCTCCAATTGCAGCAAATCTTTTCTTAGATATGGGGCCCAAAACTGCTCACAATACCTTACGCAGTCTGACAAATGCCTTACAAAACCTCAGCATCACATCCTTGCTTTCATATTCTAATCCTCTTGAAATGAATGCTAACTCTGCGTTTGCTTTCCTTACCACCAGCTCAACCTGCAAGTTGAGAGAATCTTTAGAGAATTCTGCACAGATGAGGGAAGCTTTATCCTTTGGGGAAAGATGGATTGCTGAAGTCCTGTAAACCCTCAATGCATTTATATGTGTGTAACATTAACATTTAGAGAAAACAATCATCATCATTATTTTCCATTCTTATCACACCCCATTCTCCATGAAGGTATTCCATCTTGGCATTGCAAGCAAAGCTTTTCATGAAGCGGACAGAGGGATTCAGTAGATTACTGATAGGCACTTTTTATGATGCTGTTTACATACTGGTATTTATGTATTTATGCACATTTTATTCCATAGCTGGGCTTTAACTTCTAGCTTTATTTTTAAATAATAATTTATCCTTGGTAATTGTTGAATGTTGTTTTTGTTGCATGTCCTGCCAGCAAACCACAGCAAATTCCTGATTCATATAAACGTCTATGGTGAATAAATTGATCCTTGACATGATTGCAGGATTTTACAGTGGTAATAATTGTACAAGAATTCACAATTACATCGGCAGCTTCGCTGTGTAGTCCTCCTCCTGTGTACAGGATATGCTGGGCAAGCAGTCCAGTATTGAAAATGGACAGAAAATTATTTGTGCAGAACATGCTCTATAGTAACAGTCAGTCTGTTGCAATCTGACTCTAACATCTGGAAGTTGAGTAAGACATTCTCCTGCTACCAGGTAATATACTCACGGCAGCTAACTCTTCTGTCATTTATACAACAGGTCAATAGACAGGAAAATAACGCAATTGTCAGTTGACCCATGATTCTATTCAAAAGATTAACCTGAGTCGATGTGTGGGAGTGGAGGGAGAATCATCTTCTGTAACATGTGATGAAGGTTTGGAATGCACATTAGGGTTTTCAGAAAGAAACTCTTGAAGGAAATAATGAGTTGCAAGTGTTGGTGTTCACCTACATGCTCTCAGCTCTTCGATGGGCCAAATGTTCCCTTTCTGCACTAGGCTTATACTTTGTGCTTTGACTGTCTGAGGCTCCGAACTTAATGAGAGCAATTGGAACCTCGTAGATAAGTATAATGATCAGCATGGGCACGATGGGCAGAAGGGCCGTTTCAGTGCTATATGACTCAATGACTTTGATAGCTTATCATTTTTATTTTACTTCCTTATCATTTCCCTTCCTGCCTCTACAAATCTACCTAGAGCTCTCCCACCATGTGACATAAAATTCACAGCTGTATTGGAATCTTGACAGGCCAGGGATGCTTTTTCCTACTTGAACCTTGGAACTAGATGCAAGTCTGAATGAGGGCATAAACCTGCACAATGCAGCTAAACTTGGTTATTCTTCAGGGCTCTACTTCGCAGTAGGAAAGTGCCAAAGAGATTTGAGTTGCAATAATAACTGGAAGAGTTTCACTGCTCAATTTGAAATCTTCGCCTGCAGTGAACACAACTGTAACTGCAATGTGAAGGAAACACAAATAATGGTTTGCTTGTAAATTCTTAAACAACTTGTATTTAAAAAATGAAGAATGATGTTCATGTAACTAGAAATAGTGACCTAATTTTATATATTTTCCACCTTTGCCATTGGGACAGTGACGTCTGGATGCAGCTGACCTGTCCTTTGCTTTTAACTTCAGAGACTTCTTCTCTTAATAACTTTACATAGGCTGGCAGAGAACAGGGAAAACCCACCGCATCGGATTTGGGATTGCTGAGCTCTGCTTGTTTTTCCTTCCTATTGTACTGCAAGTGAAAGGAAATGGTGCTTAGTAGCAAGCCTTCAGTATCCTGTCAGTACAGAGCAATCGATTTAGAAATTGGGTATTAATTGCTTTTTTTAATAAACGTTGCAATTCATTTGATACATTAGAAGCAGAAATCTCTCTTGGTTTAGCTTAATTCTACTTTCCATTATTTTTTATGCAATGAACCTTTCAGTTTCCTTCATTTATATTTCATTAACATTAAATTTTCTTGATGACACCTTTCCTTCAGCCTTTCTGTTTATTGTGGCTACTTGAGGTTAAAGTGAGGCATTCAGTGATATTTCCGCACAGCCAGCATGACTTGGTCAAAGGGATGATTCCAGTCTTGACAGCTAAATACAGAGCTGGCATTCAAGATTCAAGGTTCAAGTTTATTTGTCATGTGTGCATTGAGGCATACAGTAAATTGTGATGTTTGTGTTAACAACCAAAACACCCCAGTGACTGCTGGTAGCAACCCGCAAATGTCACCATGAATTCCAGCGCCAACATAGCATGCCCACAAAGCTCGGCAGAACAATACAGAACTTAACAGTTAAAAAGCAACAGCAAAAACAAGACCCGTACCTCACATACACAGTCCTTTAACCCCAGGACAGGCCTCCATCTCCAGTCTCCAGCAGACATGGACTCAGGACCACAGGCACTAGGCTTCAGCACTCCCAGGGCACTCGCAGAGATTCACAGGCTTGACTCCAACCAACTGAGCTTGACTTCCAGACTTTTGATTTGTCTTCAGGACTCAATCCTCAGCTTGATCCCAGGGCACGCCGATCTCCGAGTACCAGGCCACAAAATCTGGAATCACCATTGGCGGGAACCCAAACCCTAGGCCTCGAACTCTGGTCTCACTGATTTGCAAACCCAAGGGGTCATCAGACCTTGTTCCTCTTGTATACACAGAACTCCAAATCCGGAACCCACCGATAACTTGCTGACCCTGGAGGAGACACCAGCCCTCATCCACTTTGGTTTATCAGTCCAACATCCAGCCAGACGTGCTGGCCCGGTCTGCAGGTGCCCATGTTTGCATCACTGCCCTTTGAACATGGAGTGGAAACATAACACTCCAACCCGTCATCTAATTCTTCTATCTTTTTCCGCACACCCCTGTCCCTAAACCTAAACCTGAACCCAAATTCCACTCTCCATCCCCAAAAAACTATCTCCACCAACCCAAAAGAACACTAAAATAAACTAAAACTGGATCATGGAGGTTGCAGCTTGGTGCCATCTTCTGCTGAGGGATATGTACTCGGGGATTTGAACAATAAATACGTGTTAGGTTCGTGGGTCATGATCAAAGGATAAATGGCTGGAGTCGCTTCGCACTTTAGTGCAAAAGCATTTCTTAGATGTGTCAAAATTCAAACTTACAAAAATTAGCAAAAATAGTAAAAAGGAAACTGGCAATACTTACAAAAAGAAACAGAAAACACAATAGTAGCTCTGTACTGTACTTATTCTTCCAGTGTGAACTCAAGGCAGCCTCCATCTCTCTCGCTTCATTCATTCATAGCTTGTCACACCAGACAGTCAGCCACTCTTGTCTGGAGCATGCTGTCAGGATTGGTCTCCTTTCAGATTAACCGGGTCATGGTTATTGAACGTTCCTGACTCTTCCCTTGTTTTTTAACTAGGCCGAGTAGCTAGCTTGATGCTCAACCTGGCACGGATGGAAAGTGTGCTCGGGGCGGGGGGGCCCGACTGGGTTCGAATTCGGGAACCTTTGCTTCCAAAGTCCGGCGCTGATGCCACTGTGCCACCAGCTGGCTATCTCTCTCCCTTACAGAGGGCAAATAGCTTCTCTATTTCGGCACTAGGATATACCATCTTTAATTACCAACAAAGTTAACTTAGGACTATACATGCATTAGAATATGAAACACCCCCAATGTAGTTACAGTCATATTACAAAATAAACAGAAGTATCTACCTTAAATACAGCATACAAAAAATATGTACATATCTACACATCCCCATTACTAAAGAAACAGAATATTCAGCCGTGTATGGCAGGAAATGCACCGCGAGGCCAACCCAAGTGTGTTGCCTCGGTTTAGGACCCACTGTCAGGACATACCAGGGAAGATATTAAAGTGTGTACGCTCAGAACAATGACAGCATCATGGCAAGGCGATGCTTGTGAGTGTGTGTGTGAATGCAAGTGTGTCAGGGGTGCGTTCCCGAAGTGCCCACTGTCACACTGGGGAAGAAGGTGCCTGACAGGACTGTTGAGTCGAATAGTCTGTGAGGTGGTGTGTTCATTCCACAGTTTAAATTGGGCTTCTGCATGCTCCTAGTGTAAAGCATTTGAGGTTCTCAAACCTTACCCCAAACCTTATCTCCTCTTTGAAGGGTCATGGGTCAGGAATGACCAGATGTGGACGCTGCGTGTCTTCAAGGAGATTTTGAGGATATCATTGAATCTGTCCCTTTGTCCAATTGTTAATAATTTCCTGTAGCTGATAACGTGAATAGCAGTAGCCACAGTGTTGGCTGGGCCCAGTACTTTGGCTCTCTTGCCTTCTTTTTGTCCTGATGATTTTGGCCAGATGTGGTGTTTTGTAGTTACTTGTTAATTAAAGGTTTTTGTCACATGTTAAAGTAAGGAATAGCTTCAAAAAGGAGTTAAACTCAGCTTTTCCTCAGGTTACATTGTGAATAATGGGGTCTGATCGTGGGCAGGCCCCCTGAGAACCTCATAAAACAGCATCAGTACTGAACTAAATCCATGCCCAGGGTGAGACTCCCCCTGAGTCTTGTTTCTGCTTTAAGATTGGCATGCAACAGCAGATTTACACCACAGATTTGCATTGATGTAAAATAAAAAACATTCTTCCTCTAACAGATTTTTTGTTGCATTTTGTTCTAAAACACCAATCCATTAAATTATTCCTTACTTTATAACCTATAAATAGGAAACGTGGGAGTATATTCATGAGTAGTTTTATATTGCAAACATATGTGAATGCATGAAAAAGCACACATTTATTAGATACCTTTTTTAAAGGTTTTTTTATCACATCTCTTCTAACTGACTTATTATTTTAAAAAAGACATTCTTGCTCTTGTATGAACACTGTGGTTTCCAAGATCTCGGCCTATTTTATCATGCCATTTTGTAAAATTATATATTTTGGACATCTATGCTAGTCCTCAATTTCTTTCCAGAACCTACTGAAATGAGGGGGACATAATGCAACCTGTACAAAGATGTTTTGCCCAAAAACTAAGAGAGTTATTAACACACCCCATTCACAGCCTTCCCTTGCTCCTCAGCCTGTCAATCTAGCAAAAACTGGTGACACTCTGTGGGAGATTACTGAATGAGAACTTAGATCAACGGTGGACTTCAACCTTTGAATGCTACTTATTGGAAATGAACTCCTGGACAGTGGAACACCCAACTAAAGAAGTATCCCAAGACAGAACTGGAGAAGAACCATAACACAGGGACCATTCAGCCCATTGTGCACCTGATTGTCAATTTGGAACTAACAGCTTAATTCCACCTTCCACCATTTGATCCAGACTTCTGCAGGACTCATCAATCATCAAAGTTCAGGATAAATTTATTACCAAAGCACATATGCTCATGTTACCATATAGTACCTTGAGATTCATTTTCGTGCAAATTTTGACAGGAACAAAAGATGTGTAATAGGATGTATGAAAAATTGGACATAAACATTATCATGTTCGATTCTGGTCACCTCATTATAGGAAGGGTGTGGAAGCTATGGAGAGGGTGCACAGGAGATTTACCAGGATGTTGCCTGGTTTGGAGAACAAGTCATATGAAGCAAAGTTAGCAGAGCTGGGACTTTCCTCTTTGGAGTGTTGAAGAATGAGAGGGGACTTGATCGAGATCTACAAGATTATGAGCGGCATAGATAGGGTGGATAGTCAGTACCTGTTTCCCAGGGCACCAATAGCAAACACCAGAGGGCATATGTACAAAATTAAGGGAGGGGAGTTTAGGGGAGACATCGGGGTTAAGTTTTTTACACAGAGGATTGTGAGTGCCTGGAATGACTTGCCAGGGATGGTGGTGGAGGCTAAAACATTAGGGGTATTTAAGAGTCTCTTGGACAGGCACATGAATGAAAGAAAAATGGAGGGTTATGGGGTAGTGTGGGTTTAGTACTTTTTTTAAGGATTATGTGGGACAGCACAACATGGAGGACTGAAGGGCCTGTACTGTGCTGTAGTGTTCTATGGTTCTAAACAGACAAAGACTGACAAATAACCAATGCACAAAAGACTAATTGTGCAAATCAAAAATCAATATTGAGAACTTGAGTTGTAAAGAGTCATTGAAGGTGAGTCCGTAGGTGGTAGAATCAGTTTGGATCAGTGGTGATTATCCACACTGGTTCAGAAGCCTGCTAGTTATGTTGTAATAATGGTTCCTAAGCCTGCTGATGTGCAACATAAGGCTTCTGTATCTCGTGCCTGATGATAGTAGCAAGAAGAGGGAATGGCCTGGGTGGCGGCGATGGATACCGCTTTGGTGTGGCAACACAACATGTGGATGGTCAGAGGGACTTCACCTATGTGAGACAGGACTGTATTCACCACTGGGTTAACCGGGTTAATCATGGGTTAATTGGCCTTTGTAAGTTGCCCGTGTTGTGCAGTGAGTGGTAAAATCTGGGAGAGTTGATGAAAATTCAGAGAGAATTAAAAGAATAGGATTAGTATAAATAGGTGCTTGATGGTCAGAACAGACCTGATGGGCCAAAGGGCCTGTTTCACTGCTTCATCTCTCTACAATTCTAAATGCAGATCCAATACTGTTTAAATATGATGAGGATTTCTACATCTTCCACCCTTTCAAGCACAGAGTACCCAACACTCACCACCCTCTGGGTCTAAATATTTTGCCTGATCTCCCCTCTAATACTGTCATCAAATACTTTAACTATTTTTGTGTAAGGAAATAGGTGCTTCGCATTAACCCTGTCTGAACCCCAGTATTTTATATACCTCAGCAAATTCTCCCCTCAACCACCTCTGTTCCAAAGAAAAGAATCTTAGCTTGTCCACTCTTTCCACACAGGTGTAATTTTCCAGTCCTGACAACGTTTTTTTTTTAAATCTCCTGTGAACTCTCTCCAGTGCAATCAAATATTTCCCGTAATGTGGTGGCCAGAACTGTATCCATTACTCAAGTAGTGGAGCCTAGCTGCTGTGGTACAATGTTTTAGCAGAGCCATGTGAATGTTGATGTAGATGATATTGAATACATCATCCTCAATGATACTCCTTGATAGCTTAGCAGTTAGCATAATGCTATTAAAGAGCCAGTGACCTGGGTTCAATTCACCACTGTCTGTGAGGAATTTGAACGTTTTCCCAGTGACCACGTGGGTTTCCTCCAGTTGATCCAGATTCCTCCCACAAAAAAAAATAGTAATAGATTACCTCTATTCTCATGTTGCAACTCTACAAATCTCTGGTGGGACCGCACTTAGAGTATTGTGTTCAATTCTGGTCACCTCATTATAGGAAGGATGTGGAAGCTATGGAGAGGGTGCAGAGGAGATTTACCAGGATGTTGCCTGGTTTGGAGAACAAGTCATATGAAGCAAGGTTAGCAGAGCTGGGACTTTTCTCTTTGGAGCGTAGAAGAATGAGAGGGGACTTGATAGAGGTCTACAAGATTATGAGAGGCATAGATAGGGTGGATTGTCAGTACCTGTTTCCCAGGACACCAATAGCAAACACCAGAGGGCATATGTACAAAATTAAGGGAGGGAAGCTTAGGGGAGACATCAGGGGTAAGTTTTTTACACAACGGGTTGTGAGTGCCTGGAATGACTTGCCAGGGATGGTGGTGGAGGCTAAAACATTAGGGGTATTTAAGAGCCTCTTGGACAGGCACATGGATGAAAGAAAAAATGGAGGGTTATAGGGTAGTATGGGTTTAGTACTTTTTTTAAGGATTATATGGGTCGGCACAACATGGAGGGCTGAAGGGCCTGTACTGTGCTGTGGTGTTCTATGGTTCTATGAATAGGTCTCAAGGGTATAATTGGGTGGCACAGGCTCGTTTGGACAGAGGGGCCTGTTACTGAGCTGTATCTCTAAATAAAAAGGTAACTCCTCAAAAAATTCAATCAAGTTAATCAGACATGACCTTCTCTTAACAAATCCCTGTTAATTGTTCCCAACTGGTCTGGGCCTTTCTAAACAAAGGTTTATTCTTCCCTTAATATTCTTCTTCTTCTTAAGCCCAATACCTATAACGTAGGTACTGATAGCACCTTGCCAGAGTACTCTGTCCTGAGCCAAGTTGTCCCCATCTTCATCCTTCCTCTCCCAGGAATGTAGTCTTTGGAGTTCTGTTGGCGTTTCTGTAGCCCTGGGTTTTTACCCGATGGGGTTGCTTGCCGCATGCGCAACCCTCCTCTTTCTACAGCCGGGATTGAGACCACTGATTCCCTTAATATAAACTGCAAATGTTTTCCACCACTTAAGTTAAACTAACAAGTCTGCAAGTAACACACACAAACTGCTGGTGGAACGCAGCAGGCCAGGCAGCATCTATAGGAAGAAGCACAGTCGACGTTTCGGGCCGAGACCCTTCATCAGGACTCTGCAAGTATTCGGTTTATCCCTACCTACATTAACAATGGTATGTTAATAGTCCTCCAATTGCCCTGCACTACTCCTGGTACCGAGAAAGGATTGCAAAGTTGTCGTCAGAGCTTCCACAATTTCTTCGTTTGTTTCATTTGACAGATTGGGATAAGTTTCATTTGGACCTGGTGACCAATCCATTTTCCAAGGTGATAACTTCTTTAATATGTCCTTGTTTACTACGTTTATCCTATCCAATATTTCACACTCTTTCCACTTAATTACAGCATCGGAGTTTCCCTACCTTTTTACTCCCTATCTAAGCAATAAATATATTCTTATTTAAACCAGAAGCACAATGACCATTCAACATTAGACAATTCAATGTGACCATTGAAATATTATTTGATCAGGATCAAATGTCTTAAAGGAACGTACTTTTGGAAAATGAATGGTCCATTATTATAGGAGGTAATTGACACTCCATGAACAGAACTGTGTGCTTTGATTGTGGGTGGTACTTGAGGAAACCAGTGATTTCTGCAGTTCCCTGCAGCTACAAGCATTCTTTATAAGTGGACCAGATGGTTCCTTGGATCACCATGATCGCTCAGAAGAACTCAAAGCACAAGTAGGTGGAGGCCACCAGGCCCCTGCAGCCTGTCCCATTACTCAAAATGACTCATGGCTGATATATCCCAGGCCTCATCTCCTCCTCTGTGCCAGCTTTCATAATGTGTCTACATCCCCTTTAAATACCTCTAGTGATCCAGCCTCACAGCCTCTGGGATAAAGAATCACAAAGATTCATTGGCCCCTGTCAGAACAACTTCTGACATGCCTCAGTATTAAATGAATGCCTCCTTATCTTATAGCTGTGTCCCCTCATTTGGGATTCTTCCACTAGTTGTGACATTTCTACATCTACCTTGTTTTCCCCCTTAGTCACTCAGTGGTCGCTTTATTAGGTCACCTATGCACATACTTATTAATGCCAATATCTAATCAACCAACCATGTGGCAGCAACTCAATGGACAAAAGCATGCAGACCTGGTCAAGAGGTTCAGTTGTTGTTCAGACCAAACATCAGACTGGGGAAGCAACATGATGCAAGTGACTTTGACCATGGACTGAATGTTGGTGCCAGACAGGGTGGTTTGAGTAACTCAGAATCTCCTGATCTCCTGGGATTTTCATGCACAACTACCTCTAGAGAATTATGTGAGAAATGAACTACATCCTGTGAGTGGCAGTTCTGTGGTCAAAAACACCTAGATAGTGAGAGAAGTTTAAGGAGCACTGCTGAGGGCAAGTGAGGACTTACCGTGCTGAACTGAGGCTGAGGCTGTGGGCCTGCTCCTGGCTTCATGTTTCGTGTCTGGGGACTCACTTTTATTCTAAGTACTATCTGCTTACTTCTATTGTTTGCACAATCCTTTTTTCCCCCTTTCTCTCTCTGCACATTGGGAGTTTGATGATTTTTTTAATGGGTTCTTTTGGGTTTCTTGTTTTGTGGCTGCCTGTAAGGAGATGAATCGCAAGGTTGTATAATGTATGTGTACTTTGATAATAAATGTACTTTGAATTCTTGAAGGCAGGGGAGAATGACTACCTTGCTTCAAGCTGACAGGGAAGTGACACTAACTCAAATAAGCATAACCAACAGCAGTATGCAGAAGAGCATCTCTGAATGCACAATACATCAAACCTTGAAGTGGATGGGCTACAGCAACAGAAGGCCATGAACACACATTCAATGCTGCTTTAATAGGTACAGGATATAACTAATAACTTGGCCATTGAGTGTATGTTTCCATAGGATCACACATCACTTTTTGAAACTCCAAAGAACATTATCTAACTCTTTCAGCAGTTCATGAAGGGACAACCCTCTCATCCCAGAACATAGCATTGTGAATAAGTAGCCTCGCGATGGACGGGGTGTAGCGTTCAAAGCTTAGCTCTGGGTCAGCTACTAAGGTGCAAGGTTCTTTTGCTCTGCCCATGATGAGTGTATAAGTTGGGTGGGCAAAGAGCATAAATGATAAAGGAGGTGAAATGAGAGAAGCTGGAGATGGTGCAGAAAAGGTTCATACTTATGTTACCAGGATTGGTCGGAGTGCATTAAGCTGAAGGATCTATTACCATGCTATACAAATTCTATGACTATCATTACATTGATCCTGATTGGAGGAAATTGAAATCATTATGCTTCAGGCAGTTTGATAGTGGGGCTGACTGGTATGATAGAAATTTAGGGTCAATGGAAGCTCTTTACCTGTAGACGATGTCTCCTACTGATGGTACAGGAGTAGGAAACATCTCTACCATTGGAGCCATATTAGCAGTGAGCAGACTGATACGGCTGACGCCATATGGGGGTGGTCCTACCAGAGAGGTGGTATGGTCCACCAGATGGTCAAGGAGGAATTGTGGAATTATTGGAGTCTTTGTTTCATATCCTTAATCTTCTCTTCTTTGAAGCATGAACAGGAAGGATAATATCAGTGGCAATAATAGATATATATGATATGTAATGCACAAGAAATAATCCATGCTCTCTTCTCGTTGCAACCATCAGGGCAAAGGTACAGGAGCCTCAGGACTCACACCACCAGGTTCAGGAACAGTTATTACCCATCACCCATCAGGCTCTTAAATCACAGGGGATATCATTACTCAGCTTCACTTGCCCATCACTGAACTGTTCCCATAACCTCTGGACTCGCGTTCGGGGACCTTTCATCTCATGTTCTCAATATTTATTGCTTTTTTTCTCCTTTTTGTTGTTTTTTTTTCACATTGTCCTATTGGGACAGTCTTTCATTGATTCTACTGTGTTTCTTATATTTACTGTGTTTGCCCACAAGAAAATGAATCTCAGGGTTGTATATGGTGACATATGTGTACATTGATAATAAATTTACTTTGAACTTTGAACTTTGAACAAGAGACAGTCTGCAATGCATTAAACAGGCAGGGCTCAGTTAAAATTGTAAACCACAAAAGCAAAGTCTGGATAGTTAGCAGAATCATCTGAACTGCAATATGTGTTGTAACTGAAAGCTGACTCTGTGGTATACTGTGTAATACATACAGGATTATTAGACCACACAAATAGTCATAGATAATAGGATTTATTTCCTTAAGTAATATCACAACATCTGTAAATTTTGCATTGACAGATTAACAATAATTCTACAAGGCTGGAAGTTCATAATTCATTGTGGTGTGTGCCAGGTTTAATGTAGGATGTATTCAACTGTGCATCGACAAAGGGTAGGAGGCACCTGGAGACGGCTGCTTGCTTAAGATAGCTGAGCATGGTGGTAAACAGGAACCACAGCCATATCATTACCCTAGATTTTCTGAGAAATACTCTACAAAACGTTTACAGCACATTTTGATTGCATACAAAATAAACAACAAATGATGTGAATCATATTTGGTGTTAGGAATCAAATTCAGATTCACAACATCTTTAAGCCATAAGGAGAGAAATAAACAATAATACTGGATTTTCTGTGTCCCATGATCTTATTGTTGCACCATTCGTTCCTCAGCTCTAGAACTTTACTAAAGTGTATTTGACAACTTTATTTTCTGTTTCTCTCACCCTCTACCTATGCTAACTAATAATGGCATGGCAAATACAGAGAACTACAGTCTAGGATAGAATAAAGTTCCACCAAACTGTCAACTAGTTTCCGACCTGCTCCTCCATTCTCCCATCCTTTACTTGGAAACTACCTGGTTAACTGATTACCAATGTAACCAGGAGTAATCACCCCAGCAAAGAAATAAACTTCCAGCAAGCACCTATAGCTTATCCTCCAAAGTATCTCAGTATACCCTAATTACTAGCATGGTTAGCAGGGCGGGCAGCTTGTGTGGTCCGAGAGCTTGGTGAAAGTCAGTAGGTAGACACAACTTGAGGATGAGAAAGAGCTGCAAGCTGCATCGTGGTCTGTCAGTGATCTTGATTCCTGCAGGTACATTCCCAGTTTCAGATCCTCCCACTAGCTCTGCTTTCGAAAGGAAAACATTGTGGAGATCATAAACCTGTGGAAAGGGGTGCAGTGAGTTACAGACATAGAGTCATAGAGCACTACAGCACAGAAACAGGTCTTCTGGCCTATCTCGTCTATGACAAATTATTATTCTGTCTAGTCCCGTTGATCTGTACCTGGACCATAACCCTCCCATCCATATGTGTATCCAAACTTCTCTTTAAATGTTGAAATCAAACCCATATTCACCACTTTTGCTGGCAGCTCCTTCCACACTCTCACGCCAACTGACTGAAGAAGATGCCCCCCCCCCTCCCAATTTGAGTTAACTGGCTCCATTCCTTGGAATACCCTCTACAAACCCGTCATTGCCTTCTGCTCTTTTACCCTCCTTATCATCTCTGTTCACCGTTTCCTTGGCCTACATTATTTCTTTGCAGTGCTACAAACAGTCTTTCAATAGCCTTCTGTATTGCAACATTATAAACATATCCCTATTCTACCCAGTACGTTCTGTCTGTGACTCACAAATTTTACATCCAGAGCAGAATCCAACGAAAGCCAAAGACTGGCCAAGACCAGGAAAGGGTTAGTGCAGCAAAGATGGTAACTAATTGTGGTCTGAGTGAGAACACGGTGGTGCTCTGGGCATGATAGAGGGTTGCAGACCTGAAGCATTGACAGTTTCTCTCTTCAGCTGCCGTTTGATTCACTGAGTATTTCCAGCATTTCCTGTTTTAGTTCCATAATGTGGAATATTTGCAGAGTTCGAGAGAACCAGATCTTCAATCAACCACTGACAGGAAACAAAAGTAAATTCCTGCAAAATCTTTAATTTTGTTTAGTTTTTGATAAAAGCACACACTCCAAGCTTTTGGCATGCCCTTCAATTAAAATGGAATGTATAATTTTCATTCAACAACTGTGTAGAGTGATAACCACACTGGCTTCCTACTCAGATACAGCTATCATTAGAAAAATGCCTCTTTCTTGGGGAAAGTCAATAATTATATAAAGCAACAATCCAGATTTTCTCCTATAACAATGAATATGCCATCAGTAACGTGGACACAATATGGTGTGGCAAACAGTTACAAAAGCACAACAGACATGGAATTGCACTGAATACTGTAATCTACTCTTCAAACTACCTACTAGCCTCCCCTCAAGAAGTGGAGATATTTTGAAATGTGAGAATGGGATGAAGTAGACAGGGGTCGAGCCACGAAGCAATCTAGGCTCATTATAAGAAAGAGGAGCAAATGGTGGCGTTACTGCACTGTATCAGTTCAGTTCAATGCAGCCAGCCTGGCAGATTCACTTGGTCTGCTCGCCACCATGATTGCTGTGCTCCGTGTCACAAGCAGAAGCAGAAAGCCCAATGCCGCAAACAGCAAGTACCACATAATGCTGGACACCGACTCCTAAAAGTGTGGTGGAATCTTAGAATTTCTGCAGGATACAGGCAGGCCACATCGATCCAAATGAGGTGTAGTGAGAAACCCACTGGCATATCCAATGACCCCGCGGGGCAGAGTCCTGCAGAGCCCAGGGGAATCTCCAGTTTGCTGCAGTACTCCATATTGTGCCTGGGTAGTCTACAACCCAAAGGCATGAGCATTCCCTTCTCCAATTTTAAATAAACTGGGCACTCTTTGTACAATTTTCTCGTCCTGTTCCACCCATTTTCCCTCTGGCCATCCTTGCTCTGGCTGTTTAAGGACTATTTAATGGCTCTGTGCCTGTACTTGTTGGATATTAGAAGAATGAGGGGGCATTTCATTGAAAATGATCAAACATTGGAAGGCCTAGATGGAGAGGATGTTTCCTGTAGTAGGACCAGAGGACAGAGATGAGGGGGAATTTCTGTAGCCAGAAGGTGGTGAATCTGTGGAATTCATTGCCACAGACAACTGTGGAGGCCAAGTTATTGCATGCATTTAAGGCAGAGGTTGATAGATTCTTGATTAGTAAGGGCATAAGGGAGAAGGCAATGGGGCTGAGAAAGATAATAGATCAATCATGATCAAGTGGTGAAGCAGACTCCGTACTGAATGGCCTAATTCTGCTCCTATGTCTCATGGTCTTATAGATCACTCTATTTCTTTCCCCTCCTCCACCAGCTCCATCTACACACCATCAATGCACTCCTCCCACAGGGTCCCCTCCCCCTACCATTCCCAGCTGCCCGCCCTCCCTCTCTAATTTGGCATCATGCCCTGCCTTCATTTCCTATCAGAAAACAGCTCTTTGCCACCTCCCAGCGTTTGCCCCAATTTCCACTCTCCCCTCCTCCATCTGCCTGTCACCGGGATCCACCTATCATTTGCCGGTCTCGCTCCATCCCTTCCCCTCCATCCCTTCCCCTCCATCCCTTCCCCTCCACCTTCCCCTCCACCTTCCCCTCCATCCCTTCCCCTCCATCCCTTCCCCTCCATCCCTTCCCCTCCACCTTCCCCTCCATCCCTTCCCCTCCATCCCTTCCCCTCCATCCCTTCCCCTCCACCTTCCCCTCCATCCCTTCCCCTCCATCCCTTCCCCTCCACCTTCCCCTCCATCCCTTCCCCTCCTTCCCTTCCCCTCCACCTTCCCCTCCAGATGAAGGGTCTCGAGCAGAAACGGAAACAACTCGAATTCCCTCCACGGATGCCACCTGACTCACTGAGCTCCTCTTGAATCTTGTGGCCTCTCGTGTTTCCACTTCACCATGTTTTATCGAGCTGTGGGGAATGAAGTCATTGTAGTGGAAAGGCAGCACAGACATATGGGCTGAAGGGCCTCATTCTGTGCTCTATGGCTAATCTCTTTGGCCCAGCTGACTCCATGGCAGAAGAGGAAGGAGACCCATGTTCTTGCATTAGCCTTCTATGCTTTCAAATCATTGTTTACCTGCTTCCTAAATGTTGTGAGACTACGTTGTGAGAATGGTGAGGAATAGCGGCAAGGGGAATGAATAAAGCTGATTGATTTTGAGATCTGGTTTGGAATTATCATTCTGTGGTGCACTTTATGTTCGGTTTGTGGTCTATGGATTATTAGTAACAGAGGGTGGGTTAGGTCTGGGGCAGTGAATAAGGAATTCCAAAGTGACTATTGATATTGGTAGCTGATGAGTTGGTCACAGGCAGGTAGACCTGAAGAGAGCTGTCATCACCTCCCAGCTCTCTCTTCATCCCCACCTCCCCCCTCATCTGGTCTCACCTATCACCTGCCAGCTTGTACTCCTTCCCCTCCCCTTATTCAGTCTTCTTTCCAATCATGATGAAGGGTCTCAGCTCAAAACATTGGCTGTTTATTTCCCTCCATAGATACTGCCTGACCCACTGAGTTCCTCCAGCACTTTGTATGTGTTCTTCAAGGTTTCCAGCACCTGCAAAATCTATCGTGTTTATGATTTTTCCTTACCTCCTCTTCCACTCCCCTGCTCTTTATATTCCCTCTGGATATCTGCTGCAGGGAGCCAATCACTGACGATGAAGAGGGTGGTTAGTATCCCACCAGGAATATCTTTCAGTCAAATCATTGTTGCATTTCCTTTGGTCTGATGGAGACTATCTGAGCCAGAGTCCTTCCCCCACCTAGCCACCCTTTGGACCCAGTTCAGTATCACACCCCAAGGTTTGTCAGTCACCAGGGAGTGCCAGGCTTGCAGAATCTTACTGCTTGTAAACTGTCTCTGAACACACGAGGTGCCTAGAAAGAGCGGCACAGTGGCACACATGCCTCGCTGTGACACAGGTTCAATCCTGACCTCGGGTGCTGTCTAAGTGGAGTTTGCACATTCTCCCAGTGACCACATTCATTTCCTCCAGGTGTCTCAGTCTCCTCCCACCTCTCCAGAACACACAGGCTGGTAGGTTCATCAGCCGCTGTAAGCTCCCCCCAAGCGTGCGATACAGTCTAGGGTGTTGGTGATGAGAATATGGGAAGAATAAAATCGGATTTGTTTAAATAGGTGTCTAATCCTCAGTATGTATCTGTCAGACCAAAGGCTTGTGTCCATGCTCCTTAACTGAAACAGCACACGGGATTTTAAAAATAAGCAAAACGTGATGATAAAACTCAACAAAGTAAGCTCATAATCACGTCTTGGAAACATTACAACCATGTCCTGGAGAGGAAATGGCTAACTTATTGTCGAGGCCTGGTATGCACTACATAATGAACGCACTGACCCATCCATTCAAACCCCTGACTGAGGCATGAGCGCTGCCTTCTGAACGCTTGAAGTAGAACAAACTGAGAAACAGGGCACTGCTACGTTTTGTAACTTCTAAACGTTAAACTGATTCAAAGGAAGGTATGGGAGTCCAAAATGTGAGTCTAACTTTGTGTTTTACTTTAAACGAGGCACACATGTATCATGTGATATGCTATGATATAAGTAATTCATGTATTTATACACTTAACCTGTAATGAATTATATAAATGAACAAGAATGCTTAATCAACCTATATATATGTACAAGATAACTCAAATATTGCTGAAATATTAAATGCATATCACTCCAATCTGCTTAGCTATAAACTAAACAGAGAATGCATCTCAACTGGATACACAGTATACTATATAATAGATCTTTTATACACAGACGTCCCACATCATAGTAAATTCTAAATTGTCCCATTCAGGCCTAAAGATTTAATCACTCTGAAGGATTTCTTACTCTTGTGGGATAATGTCTTTCCTGACAAGGGGGATCACTCTGCCTGCCAGGTGAGATTTGTGACTGTGAAAACAGTCTCAGGTTCTGGGGCTTCTTCCGTGATGGCTGTGGGAGTTGATGCTGAGACTGCAGGAAGTGGTTCCGATAGCTCTGGGCATCTTGATTTTGGCAAGATGCATTTAGTTCACTGGAATATTCTTTATTAATCCTTTACGACCTGATCTCTCCTCTTGGTTTCCTTATCTGCAACATCATCCTCTGTTTTCATATCTTCGTTGGCCTACTTTTTGGCCTTCCATTCCTCCAGCAGGGCTTTGGTCTTTGCATCTACTTTTACAAGCAGGTTTTTGTCTCCCACTTGAAGTTCACACAATAACCTTAAAGCACACAGAGCAGATTCTGGTTCTTTATTCGAAACCAAATGCTTGGAATTTTCCTGAAGCTCCTTGAACTCTCTTCCAGCTTAAAACCAAGCCACATTTCACAAATAACTGCCTGGTTAACATGTCAGAAGCTTGCTCAGATATGGCGGCTATGAAAATTGTTGTAGTTGGACCACTGTTTTGGTCACTTACATGATTCCTCGGAGCAGCATGGTCCTGCCTTGGTCCAATATGGTTTCCAACCAGAGACACAGAGGTTGGCACCAACTCCTGTTTGCCTTCTGGTGGGTGACGGTTCATGGTGTTAGGCATGGAGACAGTTGTGGTATCATCCAACGCCTTTCTTAATTCACTTTCAGATGTCTTCATTGCAAGGAATATGGCATTCAAATTGAGGATGGATCTCCAATCAAGTTGCAGTAGACACAGCCAATCATGTCCTCACAATGCTGACCCTCCTGTTTTAACCACATGCAAGATCAATGTGGCTTGGTGGTTGTGGCATTTCACTGTTACAAATGTCACTCCCACAGGAGTTATCTTTCTCCAGTATAAGTTCTTAGTTGGATATCTGCAGGCTTCAGCTTCAGAGCTTTGGAATGCCATTCAAACTTATTTTGTGCCATGACTGAAACAGCCAAACCAGTGTCTAATTCCATTTTAATTAATTTGGCGTTCACTTCTAGTGTACGCCATGTTGCTTGTCTATTGTTAGTTTGCACATTGTAAATCCTTAAGACTAGCCTGTGTCATTCTCAACATTATCAGATTTTTCATCAACAGCCAGCAGACTAGCACTCATTTTCAAATTGCAACTTGACTTTTTAATCTTTCTTTCTTCTCTGTGCAGACCATTTATTTTTGTCTGCCTGATATACTCTTTGTATATGTCCTACTTTGTTGCATTTTCTATAAGTTTCACCTTTAAATCTGATTTGAACATAGAACATAGACAATACAGCACAGTACAGGCCCTTTGGCACACAATGCTATGCCAACCCTTAAACCCTGTCTCCCATATAACCCTCTACCTTAAATTCCTCCATATACCTGTCTAGTAGTCTCTTAAACTTCACCAGTGTATCTGCCTTCACCACTGACTCAGGCAGTGCATTCCACACACCAACCACTCTCTGAGTAAAAAACCTTCCTCTAATATCCTCCTTGAACTTCCCTCCCCTTACCTTAAAGCCATGTCCTCTTGTACTGAGCAGAGGTGCCCTGGGGAAGAGGCGCTGGCTGTCCACTCTATCTATTCCTCTTAATATCTTGTACACCTCTATCATATTTCCTCTCATCCTCCATCTCTCCAGAGAGTAAAGCCCTAGCACCCTTAATCTCTGATCATAATGCATTCTCTCTAAACCAGGCAGCATCCTGGTAAATCTCCTCTGTACCTTTTCCAATGCTTCCACATCCTTCCTATAGTGAGGCGACCAGAACTGGACACAGTACTCCAAGTGTGGCCTAACCAGAGTTTTATAGAGCTGCATCATTACCTTGTGACTCTATCCCTCAACTTATGAAAGCTAACATTCCATAATCTTTTTTGGTCTTGTGTATGTGAGCATCTGTTATAACTGTATACAACTTGTTTGGCCAGACCAGTTTCTGTTTAGATACTGCAATTTTGTTCAGGCTCACTTCCACTCATGACTGCAACTCAGTTGTATCTCTATCTGCTGTTTCCATTGATAAAGCCATTTCAACTGTTGTTTTTAACGTAAGCTGTGCTTCAGTTTGGAGCCAGTTTTGAAATGCTTTCTTGTAAGGTTCCACAAGCTAAATGACCTCTCTCTGCATCATTACTAAACAGACGATGCTCAGACAATCTCTTCAATTCAGCCACATATGCTGAAATGGACTCCCCTTCTTTGTGATTCTGCTTAAGAAACCTAGAGTATTCTACGGTCAACAATGGATTCAGTTCTAAATGTTCCTTCATCACTTTTACAATATCTGCAGACTTCACATCTGCTGGTTTGGTTATAGCAGCCAAACTTCAAAGCAAACTGTATGCCTATAAACCCAATGCACTCAGCAAGATTGGTACTCATCTCTTATTAGCTCTTACATTTACTTCAAAATATTGTTCAATTTGCTCAGTATACATATTCCAGTTTCCTTCTATGTAATCAAGCATATCTACCTTTCCAATGCAGCCAGCCATTTCTGCTTTTTTTTTAATGATTATTATCAGCCGGTAGTCACTGTTTATGAACCCAGAATTCTTCTGTTTACTGCCTTTTTTCAAACTCGGCAGTTTCTGCACGTGCAGCTCTGTGTTTTTTCACTCACCATACCTCGCTATGCTTTTTTTAGTTTGAACATCTCACTGCACTTCAACAGGTCGATAGCCATCTCAGAATTATTCTTAAAGTACCTCATTGCCACTGTTAGGCTTTGTAACTTCAAAATATTGAACTAGCTCAAAGAGTCTGAAATGTGAGTATAATTTTGTGTTTACTTTAAGTGAGACACACCTGTACCACATTGTAGCATCATGACATATGCAATTCACGTATTTGCACATATAACTTGCAATGAATTATTTAAACAAACAAGAATGCTTAATCAACCAACATTTATATTTGATTACTCAAATATTACTTAAATATTAAGTACTCAACAAGCATCGCTGTAGCATAGCGGTTAGCACGATGCTATTACAGGTGGGCATGTTTCGAAGTTTGGAGTTCAGTCCCAGCATCCTCTGTTAGGAATGGAATGCATGGGTTTTCCCCAGGTGCTTCAGTTTCCTACCACATTGGCCATTGTAGATTGTCCCATGATTAGGTTAGGGTTAAATCAGGGTTGTCAGGGGCTGCTGGACCTACTCCGCACTGTATCACTGAATTAAGTAATTAATTTATTGGGAAGAACCATAACTTCAGACCATGAGGTTCAAGTGGGGTATGGGCCCATGTCATGTCGGAGGTAATTAGCTTAACACTGAATATATTGCCAGCTCCGTTTGGCTGCCTGCTGTATTTCAAAGTCTTCAGCTGGATGATTTCAGCTGCATTGCGTGTGTGCTAAAACCCTGTATCTGAGCAAATCTCAGGCACTGCCAAACACACTGGGAGGGAATATCAAAAATAGCTCTGCCTTTTGATCGCAGATGTACAGCTCTTTGAAACCTTATGATTCTTCTCTGAAGCTTGGGATGTAAAAGCAATTTTGTTTTCCCTCTTTGTTTTCTCTTTTCATCATCCAGCAAATTTTGAGCACGAGAAATCTAATCAGAGATGGACGATACTGATTCATCAATCTCTCAAGGGCATCCTGCAAAAAGCAGCCTTGATTATTCATTAAATCTATAAACAAACAAACCCGTGAATAAACTTGCCCTGTTGAATGCAGATGGGAGACTGAGTGTTAGTTCAAGGGGATCTGATTTGTTGTGCTAATGACAAAACAACTGAAGGGTGATATTAGAATTTGCTATTTTTCAGGATATTTATGTTTGTGTTTTGTGAATGATCCCATCCTACTTCAGAGACATTGAGCATGCTCATTAATGACCATAGTTGGATCAACACCGGAACACTACCTTGATCGGCCTTCGGAGTCAATCCCACAGCCTGAGCAAACACAGAGAGGGCCGGCAGTGCAGAAGGTGTAGCTCCCTCACAGTTCTGGTCACCTGGGTTTATTCTAACCTTCCGGTGCAGTTTGCACATTCTCCCTGTGACCCAGTGGGTCCCCACCACCAGATGGTGCACTGGATTTCCTCCAACATCCTAAAGTTGGTAAGTTAATTGGTTACCGTAAAAATTACCTTGGGTACATGGGGAGTTTATTTAGAGATACAGCCCTTCTGCCCCAACGAGCCGGTGCTGAATAATTACACCCATGTGACCAATTAACCTACTGACCCATACGTCTTTGGAGTGTAGGAGGAAACCTACAGGGTCACAGGGAGAACGGACAGCAGTGGGAATTGAACCTGGCACTGAAAAGCATTGTTGATGGGCCCGTGAGAGACAATAGACTAACGAAAAACAATTGGGGCAACGGAATGGATGAGATCACTCTGAAAGCCAGTATGCAATCAGTGAGCTAAATGGCATCCTTCCACGTCACGTGAGATATTAGATCATACTAACCTGTACCTTAACTCCTGGGTTCCATAATACTCAGTGTACTTTCACCCAACAAATATGCATATCAATTTCACTTTCAAGATTCTAATTAATGACACCCCTCCACCCTCACAGGGTTGCACTGTCCCTTGTATGAAGGAATGCTTCCTGATTTTCCTCTGAATAGCTGAGAACTAATTTTAACTTCACACCCACTTGGTCTGGATTCTTCTACAAGAGGAAATAGTTTCTCTTTATCTGGCTAATCAAATCCTTCAATCATGCTAAACACATCAATTAAATCAGCCCAACAGGAATAGAAGGCTGGAGTAGGAATTCAAGCTGGGAATCATTGTGAAATAAGCCTGTTGGCCAGCCTTTGGTGTCTGATTCCATTCCCCTCTCCCTGAGACATGTGCCTGCAAGGGCTGTGGGGATGAGCTGTGGTTGGATATGATGCCAATCGTCCTTTACTGCTTAACTTTATAGATGAACAATGGCCAATTGTCCCAAGCGTTGCTGATGGCCACAGGCACTAGCTAAAGCTTGCAGAAAAGTATGTGGGTTAGACTCAGGGGTGGAAATTTAGGGAAGGGAACCATCTTTAAATAGAATTACACGCGATACAGTGCACTTCTCAAGGGCAAGCAGAGAACTAAAGCTTTGAAGATCTTCCTTTTGTCTGTCGATGCTTCTTCCAGAAACAGGCCTGGCTTCATTTCCTTCCAGTGCTTTCAGCTGGAAAAGGACAAAATGTTCCTGGGGAAAAAACAGTATTTTGCCAAACTGCTTACTTCACACAGATGATGAAACAAAACACGCGAAGATGCGTCATTGCTTCACTTACCACTGCGACACTGTGTGTAGCCATGGGCAGGCTACTCATGCAACACAATCCCAAAGAAGGATGCGACCCCGTAACATCTTCCTTTCGTTGCTCTGGTTTTATTGCCCTGGAATTTTGGATCCTGTACTTTTGTACAGAATTTCATGAGTGAGGACACATCAGGCCATTCATTTCCTTTCTTTGAAAGCTTTGGGATTGTGGATCCCATGCTTTGGATGGAGAGAGTGTTTATTCCACTGTGTGGTGTGGAGGCAACGCTATGAATTTTTGCATTTATGTGGGGGGCGGGGTTTGAAAAATTATCAGAAGGTTACAGCAGGAGGTAATCTTATCCATGCAGTCAATGTAGACATCTCAAACCTAATATGATGCTGTTTACCAGACTCTTCAGTGTTCACCCAAGAGTTATTTAATTGTGGTGAACATTTCTGACTCTTATCACCTTCTAGACACCCACTACCTCCTGGATTTTCTATTTTCCCCCTTTCCCTCCTCTAATCTGACTAGTTTTATATATCTATGACCCTTCCTATTAATTTACTCAATCCAGACCACCTCAAAATATATTCACTTCAAATAAATCCCTCCACAGTGTGCTTAGTTCCAGAGAATACAATCTTGGATCACCCAACCTTTCTTGTTGCTAAGATGTTTAATCCCACAACACCTTAGTAACTTTCCTCTTCTCCTCTCCCATTCAAGCGCATCTCCTGGTAATTTTGTGGCCCAAAATGCACACAATATCCAGCAATGATCTAAGTCCTTTTCTCTACAGTCTAGTATAATTTCCCTGTTGTTACGTTACTCCCTTCTGCTTATAAACAGTGACATCATAAATGTGCTTTTGCCCACTTTATTGACTGGCCTTCATTGACCTGTGTGTATAAAGTTCAAGTTCCTTCTGTTTCTCACAACCCGTCAGAATCCCCCACACTTATCATATGTTGCCTTGCATTGTTTCAGATGCCCCATTTCACACCTCTGAAGAACAAATTCCATGTACCACACTTCTGTCCAATGAACTGCTATGTCTTCCTGACATTTCCCTCCTCGCTGTAAAATCTGTATATGTTTAAAGTCAATTTGCCTTTATATGTGGACATACTGACAGGAGGTTGTGTGTGTGAGCAAGAGAGAAGTGTGTGTGAGAGAGAGAGGTGTGTGCATCTGTGTTTGTAAAAGAGAGAAACAGAGGTGTCTGTGAGTGAGAGAGCGAGAGATGTATGTGTGAGAGAGGTGTGTGTTGAGAAAACTGGGAACATGAAATATTTTTGTGTAATTTGTCTGTGAGTGTGTGTGTGTGGTGAAAGAAGTAAGAGAACATGAAGTTTATATGTGTGTGTATTTGTGTCTGTGCGTTAACTTATAGAGTTACAGAACACTAAAGCATAGAAAAAGGCCCTTCAGCCCATCTGGTCTATACTGAACTATTGATCTGCCTACTCCCATCAACCTGCATGCAGACCACAGCCCCCCGTACTCCTCCATCCATCTACCTATCCAAACTACTCTTAAAAGTTGCAATTGAATCCATATCCACCACTTCTGTTGGCAGCTTGTTCCACACTCTCACCACCCTCCAAGTTAAGAAGTTCCCCCTCATGTTCCCCTTGAACATTTCACCTTTCATCCTTAACCTGTGCCCTCTAGTTCTAGTCTCACCCAACCTCAGTGGAAAAAGCCTGCTTACATATACCCTATCTATACCCCGCATAATTTTGCATGCCTAGATCACATCTCCCCTCATTCTCCTACGTTCCAAGGAATAAAGTCCTAAACTATTCAACCTTTCCCTATAACTCAGGTCCCCAAGTCCAGCAACATCTTTGTAAATTTTCTCTGTAATCTTTCAAGCTTATTGATATCTTACCTGGAGATAAGTGACCAGAATTGCACACAATACTCCAAATTAGGCCTCACCAACATCTTATACAGTATAACTTCAACATTCATCCCAGCTCCTGTACTCAATACATTGATTTATGAAGGCCAACATGCCAAAAGCTCTCATTAAGATCTTATCTACCTGTGACGCCACTTGCAAGGAGTTATGGATCCTTTGTGCATGTAGCTTGTCTGCATTTGGTTGCATGTGTTTGTGTGCCAATGAATGTTTTCATGTAGGTGTACATGAGAAGTTGCACATGTGCAGTTACAGTATATTTTCAGGTGTGTGTGTGTTTATGTATATTTGTGTACATGTGTTCTCATGGTATGAGTGCATGTATGTGCATCCGTGCTTGTGTGAACATATGTGTGTGCTTGTATGTGTGTGTATGCGCGTTTGTGAGTGTGTACGTGTGTTCATGCAGTGTGTGTGTACATGTGTGTATGTGTGTTCACGCAGCATGTGCATGTGTCTCTATGTGTGTGTGTGGTGTGTGTGCACTGTACGTGTACGTGTATGTGTGTGGTGTGTGTGCATTGTACATGTATATGTATGTGTGTGTGTGTGTGTGCATTTGTGGGTTCACAGTTTGGAGTGAAGTCATATATCCACCAGCATTATTCATTTCCCCTGACCAAATACTCGGCCAATACTTTTTGCCACATGGGACTGCTGACTCCTTGAAAAATCATTGAAGCGGAAATTCAGGACTTGAGATCTGAAAGAATCCCACACTTTTAAATGTGCTGCCTGAAGCTTTAGCTGAGAGCTGACACACCGTACCTGGAATGTACAATAGTTGGATGAGGGTAAGGAAGGAACACAGGATACACAAGCAGCCACAATAGCTGTGAAATGGTTAATGGTGCAGGAACTTATAAGAAACAGACTTCCATTAAAAAATGTGCTGCGGGTATATGTGAGAGAGAAAGTGGGCAAAAGATCAAAACTATGTTGTATACACATGGCCGGCTCACTATTTCATAAATAACAAAACGTTGCCAAAGGTACTTGTGATCAAAGCAGGACTGAATATGGTAACAGGACCGTATATTCAGCACAGAGAGACTCTTTAACGACCAGTTACTGCTTCAAGGAAAGCAAGTAACTCTAATTCAAAACAAAAATCAGGCACTTAGACTTAAAATTTAATATTCATAATCTATTATTTCTCAGACGTAAATGACTTAAATAAATGAAAAGAAGAGGAGTAATCACCAAGGCCCAGCACCCATAGTTACGGTTTGACAAGCAGACAATTCACAACCCTTATTAGGTGGGGTGGCACAGCCACGTAGTGGTTAGCATAACACAGCTCCAGTGGTCAGAAGATTGAGGTTCAATTCCTGATGCTGTCTATAAGGAGTCTGTACGTTCTCCCATGACCGTATGGGTTTCCTCCAGGTGCCCTGGTTCTCTCCCACATTCCAAACAGACACACAGGTCAGGGCTAGCTGATTACGGGCGTGCGATGCTGGCGCCAGAAACATGGCGACACTTGCAGGCTGCCCCTGCACATCACAAACAGCTACATATTTCACTGTACGTTTTGATATGCTAATCTTTCACCTTTATTTTCAATGATTCACTTTCATGTTCACTAAAAAAAAGATAAACCTTCATTCAAAAGCGCATTAAGATCTTTAATCTCTGCCTAAATAAATGGATATCTCCAGAGCACTGTAACATCTCTAAAATGTGTAGGAGTAATTAGAAACTAATCCACTATGGTCTCTTTTTCATATCCTTTCCCCTGTCCCTCAAAAACAAAGTGAATAAGTGAAAATCAGAACATTCTACACATCAAGTCAAGCAGTATCTGTGGAGAGAGAGAGTTAACAATTCAGGTTGATTACTTTCCTGTGTACTTTCTGTTTTATGCCAGAGCATTGGTGAGCATCTGTTCCTAAACCATAATCACTCAAGACAAATCATTCCTCACCCTCATAAACAGACTACCAGAGCAATGATGGTTTCAACTCCACTGACCAGATCACGACCTTGTTCTCTGGAGGTCTGGTTACATTTGACCCCATTGTACATATCAATTTCCCATACTTTTGTCAAGTCTGCACAGTAACTGGTGAAGATGGACAGAAGTCAAATAAAAACAGAAAAAGTTGGAAAGAGTCAGCAGATCAGGCTGCATCTGTGCGGGGAGGAACATGGCAGGGGTTTCAGGTCAATGGTCTTTCATCAGAAGGGGAAACAGAAAGCAAGTTAGTTTCAAGTTGCAAAGATGGGGCTGGGTGGATAGGAGGAATGAATAGAACAAAGGGCATAATATGAGGTGAGGATCGCCATGGGGATGGGCCGTAGACCTCCTAGTCTAGTCTATTGCACTCTGTGTTCATTGTGTTGTCTCCTCTACACCACAGAAGCCAAACACAGACTGAGTTTTGCCTTACAGAGCAGATAATTCAGGAGTGGCCACTTCTCAGACTATCAAGTATGTAAGAGTTTCGCTGTCACTAGACTGGCCAGTCCTTTGATTACCGTACGACACTATTTGGAATGGGAAAAGGAAAAATTTAAGAGAGGATACCAGATCTGGGTCCAGTTCTTGTTCAGATTCCACCCCATATCTCCACTCTGCAAATATTTGCTGCTGTGGTGAACAGGTTTCGCGATCCAAAATCCACCCGTTATCTCTTACATGTGAGGCAGCTGGAGATGCACTGGGCTTCGATGGAGTTTTACCTGCAGGCAGCTCTTGGCTTTATTTCAAAGCAATATTTGCTTTGGTAATTGAGATAAGTTACTTTTTCATTTAAAAAAATTATATTACTTTTTAAAACATATATTCAGTCTG
The DNA here is from genome assembly GCF_030144855.1 of Hypanus sabinus. NCBI lineage: Eukaryota > Metazoa > Chordata > Chondrichthyes > Myliobatiformes > Dasyatidae > Hypanus > Hypanus sabinus. Next base: position 56,514,269 of record NC_082709.1, read on the forward strand.
GCCCTGGGGAACTGACAGCTTCCATTTTTACAGACATTGCTAAGTCAATTTCGTCCATAAGTCAGGAAATACACAAAAGTCACTCCATATGGTAACCAGACCCTTCACAGCATTGTAATGTATGACATCAAAAGCATAGGAGACTAACAGGAAAGAGTAATTACTAAAAGAGGAGAGAGAGGGACACCCAGACATAGAGAAGGAGGGAGGGGGAGAAGGAGAGAGCGCGCAGTGTCATTTGCATTAACAACCAATACACCCGAGGATATACTGGGGCAACCCGCAAGTGTTGCCACACACTCCAGCACCAACATAGCATCCCATAATACTCAGCAGAGCAACACAGAATACAACAGGCAGCAAACCAACAACAGCACAGCAAGCCCATTCCTCCCTTCCACCACACACATAAACAGTCCTTTAACCCCAGGACAGCGTGGCAGGGTGGAGATATGTCTCTACTAAAGGAGGTGTGAGGCACACCTTCCCTCCGCTAACCTGCAGGTCACCCTTGGGCGAGGTGCGTGATGCACCATCAATAACTCACTCTGAGACGTAAGGCGAGATATCGGCTTTTATTGACTGGAAGAAGGAACAAACAGTGAGTGACCACCATACTACATCCTGGAGACTGAGAGGCCGGGTTCAGGCCTTGGTCGCCTTTATACAGGGGTCTGTGGGAGGAGCCACAGGAGCAGTCAGCGGGGGCGTGTCCAGACAGGTATATGTAGTTCACCACAGTGTAGTACCTGCTTAGGCCCCCACCCCCACTACCTGGTTCAAGGTCATGTGAAGCCGCAGGAGCAGGAGGTGGATGGTGGTAAGAGCAGTTGGTGTATATCACAATCCTGGTTATGTGACCACTGACGCCGGGCAGACAATCCCTGAGGAGTATTGATAATGGCTGGGGTCACCCGTCTTGTAAAGACACTGCCTAGAAGGCAGAAATGGCAAACAATTCTGTAGAAAAATTTGCCAAGAACAATCATGGTCAGAAGACCATGATCACCCACGTCATACAACACGGCACCTACTGAAGGTGATGAACCCCAGCACAGCCCTCCAGCCTACAGGGAACTCAGACTTCGTCCTGCAGACACTGGGCTTCAACTTGACCTGTGGACTTGCAGAGATTCTGGGGGGATGGACAAGTTCAGTCTAGTTTTTGTACTGTGTCATGTAACACCACAGTCCTGAAAAATCATCGCCTCATTTTTACTATGTACTGTACCAGCACTTATGGTCGAAATGACAATAAAAGTGACTTGACTTGATCAATACACTCTCTTACAATGCATCACTGGCACTTACATTTTCTCCTGAAACAATACATCCATGAAGTGTTTGTTGCAGAGGACCCGGCACCTCAGTGTCCAGTGGTGGAAGGACCCCAGACTGGGATCCTACTCACAAATCCTTTGAGTGACAGCACTGATTTTCAGCACATTTTCCTGCACCATGGAATATGCAGTTCTGCACCCTTCTATCCGAGAAAGGCTCCTCCAATTCTTAAGCGATACTTGCTGTGGTAAAACCTATTTGTCATTTCCAGATCCACCTTGCAGGGGGAGATGTCATCATACGGAATATGGTAATAATCGAACACTATTCCTTTGGGACAGATTCCACATCTATCACTCTGAACCAAAGCTGCTCCATATTCAATACACACAAGAGATTCTAGGGATGCTGGAAATCCAGACTAACACACACAAATGCTGGAGGAAATCAGCAGGTCAGGTAACATCTACGGAGAGGAATAGATTCTCCATTCTTCTTCATTAAAGGTTGCCAAACCTTTTTTACACCATGGACCCCTGCCCTTAACCAAGGGGTCCATGGATCCCAGGTTGGGTACCTATGCTCTATGTAGATGTTGCCTGACCTGCCAATTTCCTCCGGCATTTTGTGTGTGTTGCTCCTTTCAATTGCAGGTCTGTCTACAGAGGATTCTCAGAGAATTTTAGCTGCTGGGATTTACTATTTATTTCAATACTTGTAAATGATTGGGATTATTAGAATGTGTTGAATTAACCAACGATCTGTTATTTCCCCTTTAATCCATTGCCTGTTAGAGGTGTTACATTGTGAGGAACAAAGAGACTCCCACCCTTTGTTACAGATCTGCATTGATACTGACTCTCCATAACTCATCCTCTAGCCCCATATCCAAAAATTTCTCAAAGATCATAACAAGTACGACCAACTTTGCTGCTTGTCCTTACATGATGCTCATGTAGGGGTTTCTTCTTTGAACCCCTTCCACCTTTTGCTGTCTTCAATCAGACATCCACTGCTTGCAGTGCCATCAGCTCTTCCTACGCTGCTGAGATTGGCCACTGGGAACAGATGAAGAACTGATTTAAAATCTTACGGCACTGCAAATCCAATCACCATTAAAGAGTTGCACAAACTCTGCCCTTGTCCTCTATCATGTGTTTTACAGCTGTTTCCTTACACTTTCCCAAAGGTTCTTATTCACCCTTCCTCACCAGACACCCAGTCTCCCTGTATCTGCATTTTGAACTTGTCCCAATCCACTGTCCTATCCAGAGTTCTATACTTCAGGAGCACTTCCCTTTTTTAAAAATTTCATTTTGCCAATATCCTCCAAATGGAATGGGGGGTGGCATGGTAGAACAGCGGTTAGCACAACGCTTTACTGTGCGCCAGCGGTAAGGTCAGGGTTCGGTTCCTGCGGATGTCTGTAAGGAGTCTGTATGTTCTCCCTGTGACCACATAGGTTTCCTCCCACATTCCAAAGACATACGGTTAAGGTTGGTGAGCTGTGGGCATGCTATGTTAGCACCGGAAACCTGGAAATCTTAATTGGATTCCCCCAAGTTCACTTTAGCTCTCAAGTATCTACTTATACTGTTCTCTACATAAAGTATTTTGAGAAATAATCTTTACTTATTTTTATTTTCCCTGTGTTCTTAATCCAGGTTCCTCAATGAACTGCAGCCAACCACTGATCTATCGGGGTTTGGTATTACCTGTATGCCCAAGTATAAAGCCTAGGAGGTCTTTTCTCAGCATCCTAATATTAAACATAAGTGTCTGCTCCCCTGAGTTGCTTTGCTCTTTTAAAGTATTGAAGTATCATCATTTGAAATGTTATAATTTAATGCACATGTTCTGCTTTTTCCTCTTCTGTAAGTTTAACGAGATCAGACTCAGATTTATTCATCACATCTGCATCAAAACATACAGTGAAACGCATCATTTGCATTCACAACCAGCACACCCCAAGTGTCGCCACATATTCCAGCACCAGTATAACCTGCCCACAATGTTCAGCAGAACCACACAAGCAGCAGGAACAACAGCAGAAAAAAATGACATCGGAGCGAGCCCCTTCCCCACCCACCCACCAACTCACTCACACGCAGCCCGGCCTCCAGGCCGAGGGCAGGCCACCTCTGGCCCTCTGCTCCTTGGCCTTGGACTCCCAGACTTACAGACTTTGGGGCCATGGCATCCGGACAAACTGACCCAGGGTCTTCACCCATTGTGCCTCTACCTCCAGAGTGGCTGACTTTGGTGTCTGACCTTCAGGCTTCTACCTTTGACCTTTGGCTTTTCCGTCTGGATTTCACTGACCTCTGGGTATCAAGCCCAGGACTCACCAATCATGGGCTTGACCTTCTGGCCTTAACCACAGAACTTGCTGATTGTGGGTTTGACACTGGCGCTACAATTCTCCAACTTGCATGGACCTCCAACCCCAGTGATCTGGGGGTGACGACACTCATGACCCCCACCCATATGGACCTCCTAACAAGGGACTCGCCAACCTCTAGTTTGCTGGTCTCCACAGCACCTGCTGGCATGATCTTAAGATCAGTGACCTTCTACCATGGAGTGGACTCCAGCAACTACCATTGACCACTTACAGCCTCTAATCTCTAACTCCACCTCATTCCTGTCCCTGAACCCTAACTCCCCAAAATCATCCCTGTGAACCTACAAAACAACTGCCTGAGCTACGACATCAGCAGTTCAGCGCCATCTTGACCTGCTCTGTCCATTCCAGCATTTTCCTGTTTGCTGGCTATTTTTTGTGTCTTTCATTGAAAATTACTTTACAAGTTCCATTCTGTTCATTGCTGACTGTCCATTACTTACATCTTACTGCATGTTCTTTTAATAGTGTCTGTACCCCCTTGGCACCATATCAATGCCTTTAAAAAGAACACAAACTTATCACTGGATACATAGCATTTGTTGAGCCTCGTTTCTATTTTTTTTTGCTATTTATTCATTTGAGTTAATTTGGTCTTGTTTTCTTTTCATCCCATCATTTTTTTATAATAACATATCTTTAGATTTCCTTTCTGTTTTGTTTTATAGGTTTCTGATACTGGGGTCTCTCCTTGCTTGGTTAAGTTATCCTGATACAGAAGACTGGAGAGCTGAGTAATATTTACCAAATCCTTGTCTTTTAATGATATCTTACTTTGCTGTTTAAAGAGTTTGTGTTCATTTAAATATGTCGATGCCTTTCGAAGTTTGTAACTACTCACATTTGTAGGGTTATTCTTTAGATATTGCAAAACTACATGGCCTGGGCCACAGAAACAGCAATGGAATTGGCAAGAGCTATACCCTACATTCTGTGGCCACTTTACCAGGTACACCAGCTCCTTAACGCAAATATCTAATTAGCCAATTGTGTGGCAGCAACTCAGTGCATAAAAGCATGCAGACATGGTCAAGAGGTTCAGAACAAACATCAGAAAGGGGAAGAAATGTGATCTAAGTGACTTTGACCACAGAATGATTGTTGGAGTCAGATTATCGCAGAAACTGCAGACCTCCAGGGAATTTCACACACAACAGTCTCTAGATTTCACAGAGAATGGCACAGAAAACAAAAAAAAAAAAATCCAGTGAGTGGCAGTTCTGTAGGTGAAAACACCTTGTTAATGAGAGAGGTCACAGGAGAGTGGCCACACTGGTTCATGCTGACAAAAAGATGGCAGTAACTCAAATTATCATGAGTGTTACAACAGTGGTGTGCAGAAGAGCATCTCTGAACACACATGTCGAACCTTGAAGTGATTGGGCTACAGCAGCAGAAGACCATGAACATATACTGAGTGACAACTTTGTCAGGTACAGGAGGTACCTAATAAAGTGGCCACTGAGTGTATACTCTCAGCTTGTTTATTTAAAACCTTTGGGATATTCCCTGAGTGGTTAATATTAAATTATATTCTAGTTACTAAGTTCTCCCTTTGTAATATAACCTTAGGAGTTCACATATCACTCTTCTAATTTGACAGTTTTCTCCTGTTAAAGCTGATATATCCCTGGCTTTGGAGGGATCATACAGATCTAACTAGCAATACTCAGGCGCAACATAATACCCCAGTTGTGGTCCAACCAGGACTTTGTACGATTGTAGCACAATCTTGGCTGCCAAGCTTTAAAGGCCAGGATTCAATTAGCCTTTCTGATTATATTCATTCCTGCCCTGGACAATGATATATTTACATGAACCCCCACAACTTTATGTACAAACATACAACTTAGGAACAGGAGTAGGTCACTCAGCTACTCAAGTCTTCTTCACCATTAATTAATGGTTGATCTGATTGTAATCTCAGTTCTGCATTCCCATCTCCTCACTGTAACCTTTCACCCCTTGCCTATTAAAAATTCATATTTAAAGCAGAGTATTCAAAGATTCACTGCTCTTTTGTAGGAAGAGAGTTTCCGACTCATAGCCATAAAGAGAGGAAATAAATCCTTTATTTCTGTCTTAAATGGGTGACTCCCAAGATCCTCGCCATGCCCACCATGTCTGGATGCTTCCAAGCTAATATATTTCAATCGTATCCTCTCCCTCTTCTACACCCTACCAGATGAAAGCTTCTCCAGCCTAGCCTTTCTTCCAAGGGCTACCAACACATTCCAAGTATTAGGCAATAAATCTCCTTTTAAATGCTTCTAGCATATCAATGTCCTCCCTTAAATAAATAAGGAGATTAATACTATACACAATACTCCAGATGAACTCTCCTAACCAAAGTAACCACTGTAATTTTCTATTCTATGCCCTCTGGCAATAAACAATACTTCACTGGATAAATACGATCACAAAATGCACTCTCATCTATACTCTGCCCAGATGACAGGCCTTGAACAGAAATGTCGACTGCCCACCAGATGCTGCCTGACGCATTGAGTAGCTCCAGTGGTTTGTTTTAGCTCCAAATTCCAACATCTACAATCTCACTGCTCTGTTCAATCTTTTACCTCCATTAAAGGTCATTTGCCACAAGTTTGTTCATCTGCTCAGTCCACTGGCATGTTTTTGCAATGAAATACACCATTTTCACTGCTTACAATAGTGACTATCCTTGTATCATTGGTAAACATTGAAGTGTAATTTTCTGTCAAAATATCTAGATACCATCAGAGACATCTTGCCATCTTCAATACCTGTCCATTATCCTTAGCCTCTGTTCAATGTGTTTCAGGTTTGGACAACAGTTTTCCTATGAGGGATTTTTTCAGTGCCTAGGGTAGTGCAGACAGTAAGAACCTTTCTCCCATGGTGAAGGTGTCTAAGGCTAGAGGTCATTTGTTTAAGGTGAGGAGTGAGAAATGCTTTGTCCCCTGCCTAGAGGGTGGTTGTAATGTGGGATGCTCTGCCTAGAGAGGTGGTGGAGGGAGAGTCGTACAAGATGAATCAGGGCAAGCACTTCAATCGACAAGATTTGTGCTGGTAAATGGGATTTGTATTGGACAGGGCCTGTTTCTATGCTGTATGGCTCTATCACTCCATGGCATAATATCAGTAACTTAACCTGCATGGCTTCAATTATCATTGGCAGGAGAGAGCCATGAGCAGACTCAACTGAGGAGCAGGTGATAACTGTTTATTAAGATAGATGTTATCCCATCCCCTTCACTCCTATTATTAATGTTCCAGAGAATGTGTTAAATTTCTCCTCCATGACAGGTTGCCAAAAGATACTTAAATAGCACTTTAATTTGTTTTTTGATTCCGACAGCAATTTCTGCATCCTTTTGGGAAGGATAGAGTGTAAAATTTTAATCAAAAGCATTCAGCTTTTCAGCCCTCTTGCTGATGCCCAAAGGCCGAAAGTACAAAAGACTTTCTTCAGCCTGCGTCTCCTGCACAATGTTTTCTCGTTTTTTTTAATCCAGCAACACTTGCATCTTAGTAAATCTTATGAGGGATCCAAAATGTAAAGCTAAACAGGCTGATAATAAGCATATTTGGGGAAGTGCCATAAAAACCACAGCCAAGACTGTAGATCTGAGCACTAGAATTTCTCATGTTGCACACTATCATTCTCAAAGACCCTGGTTCACTGGCACGCACTATAAGGAAATGTTTAATGGACCTGAGTAAGGTTTCAATACAGCTTATCCATCAGAACAATTTTAAACCCTCCATTGGATTCCCCAGTGTGTGCCCCCTCAACACATCTCCTATTAACTATTTCCTGATGGCACATACTGTGGTGTCTGTAATGACAGAAAACAGACAAGCTTCAATGCCAAGGCAGTATAATTTACTAAATTATTCCCAGCATACTTTTGATTCAGGGTGCCAGGATATTTACTGCCCTGCCTTCTGCACAACGAGCATTAATACCGCTTCCCCTGCATTGACTGCTTCTTGAAAGGTAGCTTTTATTTCTCAAGTGGGTATCTTACAGGGTCGTATCTGCCAATCCACCTTTCAGAAGGGGATGAGGAGTGGCATCGTAGGCAGCTGAGTTGTGTCAGTCAAATCCTGAAATGAATGGAACTCTGTGACTGCACTGATCTTCCCCCTAGCCCCCACCCCCCCCCCATGGGATGATCTTGTTTCTTCCCCCATGCCAATCATCATCTGAGCATCAACGAGTGACTGACACCTCAATTGCCTGACTAGTGACAGTGTCAAGAGTGTCACAGTACAGTCGCAGGAGATTCAAAAGGCAGATGGTGAAGAGCCAAATGTCCAGGTTAGTCCTAATAACCCAGGTGAAAAGAGGGATGAGATGCTGCAGAATGAATCCAGGGAATCAGGGTGCTCATGCGAAAGCTTGGAGTCCAAGATAAGCTGGCAAATCTGATCTGGATGGTAATGGTGGATGGTTTCGTTTCTGATTGGAAGTATGTGACTAGCAGTGTGCCACAAGGAACTGTATGGAAATACTTAATCCCCATGACATACATTAATAACGTGCATGTAAATATGGAAAATATGTTGAGGAAGTTTTTAGATGACATGAAAACCAAGTGTAGATAGTGAGCAAGATCATCTTCAAAGTCAAGGTCAAAGTAAATTTATTATCAAAGTACATCTATGTCACCATATACAAACCTGAGATTCGTTTTCTTACAGGCATTTACAGGAAAATAAAGAAATTTTTAACATTTATGAAAAACTTTAAATAAACAAACAACCAAAGTGCAAAATAAGACAAATTGTGCAAGAAGAAATAATATGGAGAATGTGAGTGTAGACTCCTTAAAAGTGAATCTGTAGGTTATGGAATTGGCTTGAGTTGAGGTGATTGACGTTATCCACACTGGTTCTCGAGCCTGATGGCTGTAGGCTAATAACTGTTCCTGAATCTGATGCTCCTGTACCTCCTGCCTGATGGTATTAGTAAGAAGAGAGCATAGCCTGGATAGTGGAGCTTAGATTAAAGCATGATACTGATCAGTGCAAACATTCTTTAGAGCAATGGCAAATAGAATTTAATCATGAAAAGTCTGATGTGAGCAAACAAAATAGAAGGTAAGTAGTGAATATTAAACCTTGGGGGACTGAGAAGGAAAGGGACTTTGGTGTACATGTACAAGGTCCCCTAAAGGTGACAGAACAAGTAGACATGGCATACAGGGCATATGCTTTTGTTACCAAAATATAAAACACAAGAGCCGGGCTGGGGGGTAGGAGCGTTATGGTGCAACTTTGAAGTACTGCGTTCATTCTACTCTCCATGATATAGGAAGGATATGATTGTACTGAAGGGTACAGGCCGGGGCTGAGAGCTGGTAAATGGGATCGCACAGATAGGTTACTTTATGGTTAACATGCACATAGCGGACAGAAAGACCTGTTTCTGTGCTCAATGACTTTGACTCAATTTTCCTAAAGATGAACATGCAATCCCAAAAGTTTTATCAAAGTTTATCAATAAACTTAAGATTGTGATTATGCTGATAACAATATTTGGAAGTGGGGAGAAAAAAGACCTCATGAGTATTCCTTTCAATAGATGCTGTATGACTTGCTGAGTTCCTCCAGCATTTTGTGTATGTTGCTCTAGGCTTCCAGCATTTGCCAAATCTCTCATGCATATACATAGCTGATGTGATGACCAAACACCACAAGCAGTGCTTAAAGTTCTTAATAGACAATTCTAAGTAGTCCAATACATGGAAATGCAGGTCACTTTACCTTGGCAGCACTACTGAGAGAAAGGAATATGGAGTTCTGAACAGCTGGAGATAGCACTAATTATTGGAGCTTTGATCTGAAACTTTACAGTCTGATTATAGATCAGTATCTGTCATGACAGACTGAATAGCTAGAGCTTACTGTATATGCATTTGCAACAGTTTCTCTCAAGGCAATTCTATGAAATTGGTATTATTATTATTATTATTATGGTAACTGATTTATAGGGAACTTTTCATACAGACAATGTAGTTCAGATGCTTTACAATGGGATAAAATACAAACCTGAAATTAAAAGTTAAGGTTAAATAACTACCTTTTGAGCTGGAATTTTAAAGGGTCAACTGAGTGTCTAAAGTTTTAAGTACTGAGTTCTACAATTTAGGAGCATAGTTCAGAAAAGCTGGCCTGCCAATTATCTTTTGAGGGAGGTTATTTAAATTTAACAGAATGGCAGAAGACCTGAGAGCTTGGGGAGGATTATAAAATTAAAGTGATTCTGTGATGTAGTCCGGTCTCAGACCATTCAGAGCTGTAAAAACAAGTATGAGAACTTTAAAATCAATTCTATAAGACACAGGAAGCCAATGCAGAGCAGTTAGGATGGGAGTTATGCTCTCTCATTCTGGTCTTAGTGAGGTCTGTTCTGAATGAGTTGAAGTTTGTCAATAGGTTGCTTTGGAAGGCCTGTAAAAGGTGCATTGCAGTAATCTAGTCTATTCGACATAAAGACGTGAATTAGCTTTTCAATGTCATTACATGTCAGCAACAAACATACCTTTGCAATATTTCTTAAGTGTAGAAGTGCTGTTCTGGTCATTTTCTTTCTGAGAGATATAAAATTCAAATCTGAATTTAGGACAGTACCCAGGCCTGTTACTTCCATTTTTTCAATTTCCCAAGTTTATCTCTTTTCACCTTGGAACCAACTAAAAGTATTTCAGTTTTATCTTTGATTAGTTTTAGGAAATTATGCCTCATCCAATTGTTTATTGTAGCCATACCAGAAGTCTGAGAAGATAGGGTGTTATGATTGTCCAGGTCAATTGAGATGTACAACTGTGTGTCATCTGCATGACTACAGAAATCAGGTTTATGCTTTCTAATGATGTCTCCTAAGGGAAGCATGTATAAGGAGAAGAGTAGGGGACCAAGACAGCTTCCCCGAGCAACACCAAAAGGGTACATTGTATCCCTTACACCCATTCCAGCCAAATGCAGGTTACGCACTATTGGTGATACTGGGCATTATTATGTGTGAGGCACAGGCTGCCACAGGAGAACAAGAGATTCAACAATGTAAACTCATCTCATGTTTGTTAACGTTTAGTCTTTTTCAAAGTACTGTTTATTGATTTGAACCTCAGTTTGACAATCTAAAATATTAAAACATTCATTTTGGAATTGTCATTCATGTAATTAATTTGATCCATACAGAAGAAATGACACCCGGTAGAGTAATAAACTATTTTTCATAAATAACACTATCATACAAGCACAGACATGTATAATATAAGGATTATTCTCTCCATTTTTAAAAGCTCTCAATGATCCTGGGGACTCTGTCCAATTCTGAATTCCATGCAATATTTTGATAATTACACCCGGCACCAAAAGTCTAGTGAGTTGAAGTTCAAGTGACCCTTACAATTCATTCTTCCATGCAACCTTTCCACATGTTCCTCAGGAGAGTTGACAGCTCCGGGAGGAGCATCTGACGGAGGCTTGGGGAACAGCTGTTTGCATCATGTATAAGGAAACAATGATAAAGGAAATTAACATGAGGGACAGGGCTTCTTCCATTTTTGGAGTTGGGCTCAGCCAGGCAAGCAGCAAGAACTCTATCGTATTCTGGGTTTGCGACTTGTGAGAGAAACCTTTGGGAAGTCAGGCGGTGTGTCCCAGGCTGCAGAATACCTAGCCTCTGACGTGGTACACTACTCACCTGCCTGATCAAGCTGTGTTTCTGGTTAATGGTGACAATCCAGATTAGCAATGGAGGCAGACTTCATAGTGGTATTACCAGTGGGAGGAACCTGGCTGGAGATGCTCATTCTGTGCCACTTGAGTAGCACGAAGATCACTTGCCACTTATCCACCCACCTCTGAGTGTCGACTAGGTCTTGCTCTTTGCAAATGTGAACCGCTTCATTTTCTGAGCATTCCTGAACAAATTGAATGCTGCAGTCATCAGCAAATATCACACCACTTTGACACAATGGTCTTGGCTGAAAATGGTTGCAGCTCAGAAATTTACTGGGGAAACACTGCTGCAGTGTCCTGAGACTAAGGTGAATGGTTAATATTGATAACAAACATCTCCAATTGGCGAAGTATGACTCCAGCTAGCAGAGAGGTTTCCTCAGTCTTGATCACAGTAAAATGGTGTCTTAGTGTCCCATTCCCATCTCACCTCTGGAGTTCAGTTCCTTTGCAACACTTTGACCATATTTGCTGTTTGTCCATCTTTATTTGTATATAGTTGACTCTATTATACAGTATTTCTTTGGTCTACTGTGAATACCTGCAAGAAAATGTATCTCAAGGTAGTATATAGTGAAATATATGTACTTTGATAATGTTTACTTTGAAATTTGAATTTCGAACAGAGGAAAAGAGACAATTTTATTGCCAATCCCCAAAATCCACATTATTAGCTAAGCAGTGCATATGGTGATCACCAAGGAATTAATAAATAATGCACATTATATTCTTGGTACAAAAAAAATTACATGCTTTTTTAGATCAAAAGAGGACTGTTTTCAAGAATGCATAAATTAAATAGAAGGTTTGATTGCTGCATTGCAACAGACTGCAAACAAACCAGATTTGAACAAGATATGAGAATTTTTTGATCTTCAATCAAGAATCACATTGCAGTAGCTGGAGTTAGTAGAGGGGCTCTGAATACATTGAACTTCATAGAATCAATGCTCACTATTCTGTAGAAAATGCAACCAAGTTTATAAGTTGGAATAGTTTGTTTCAAGCAATATACTTTCTTATTGACCTGTATGTACTGCGGTTATGGTTTGATTTAAAGTCAGAGTCATAGCAAAATACAGCACAGAAATAGACCATCAGCAAGGCAAAACAGGATTATTCACAGAGAATATACCAAAGACAAGAAGCACATGTGGCCAGTCAGTCAGATCATAATGGATGACAAATCCATCCTGATAGGCTGAAGGTCTTTTACACTTGGTTTGATATATGGAATAACGTGCCAGCAGAGAAGGTTCCCCCTCCCACACCAGCCCGAGGAGCAGGAACTCTGTCTGGCAGCAGCTGACGTGAGGAAGACCCTAGCCAGGTTCAACTCGTGTAGCTGCTGGGCCTGATAACATATCCGACCAGGTGCCGAGGTCTGTGCAGCCCAGTTAACAGAGGTTCTAAGAGACATCTTCAACATCTCTCTGGAACACTCCACTGTCCCCACAGGCTTCAAGGTAACCACCATCATCCTGGTGCCCAAGAGGGCAACAGTATCCTGCCATAATGACTGTCCTCCAATGGCACTGACCTCAACAGTAATGAAAATCTTTGAGCAGTTGGATATGGACCACATTAAATCCCATCTTCCTGCTGCATTGGAGCCTTTCCGATTTACTTTAGTGCTCAAATCAGTCCATTTATGATGCTATGGCCTCTGCACTCCATCCCATCCCACCTGAGAAACACTGCCTCATATATATGGATGCTGATTGTTGACTTCACCTCAGCATTTCATCTGTCAGAAGCTGGTGGGTAAACTGTCCTCTTTGGTTCTCAACACCCCTCTCTACAAATGGATCCTGCACTTCTTGACAGAAAGGATACTTTCAGTCTGTGTGGGCAGAAACATCTCTAGCTCCATCACACCAAGTACCAGTGTCTCCCAGGGCTGTGTGCTCAGCCTGCTGATGCAGGACTGCACAGCTAGATCCGGTTCAAACTGAATCACAAAGTTCGCTGATGACACAAAGCGGCTGGCCTCATCAACACTGATGATGAGACGGCATACAGAGAGAAGGTAGAGCAGCTGGTAGAATAGCATGAGCACAACAACTTGAGATTCAACATGGACAAGACTAAAGAGATGATTGTAGACTTTAGAGAGGCATAGACTGACCAATCCTCACTGGACATACACAGCTCCTCCACGCAGAGAGTTATGAGCACCAAGTTTCTGGGAGTGCACATAATGGACAATCTCACCCGCTTTCTCAACATCATCTCTTTGGTTTAAAATAAAGCATAGAAGCGGCCATACTTCCTAAGGAGACAGATTCAAGTGAGGCCCCAATAAATTGGTTAAAATTCTAATCAATTTTTACAGGGACACCATCAAGAGTGTTCTGACCAGCTGCATCACTGTCTATTACAGGAATTATAAGGCATCTGATTGCAAGTTCCTACGTAGGAATGCAAGGACTGCGGAGATGATCATCAGGACTCTCTTCCACCTATCAGAGATATTTATCGAGTGCACAGTGTATGCAGGGCCCTTAGCTTTGTCAATGATTCCTCTCATCTGTCCAAAAAATCAGTCAGGAGTTAGTGTAGCATTGGGACAAGAACTATTAGGGTGGGAAGAAGTCTTCCCCAAGGCTGTAAGACTACCAAACTCCCTGCCACCACCCAGGTGTCTTCACACATGAAACACCTGTAGCGTTTTACTGTTTATTTTTTAATCCATGTCACAAATGCATCATATTATGTTAATTTACTGGTGACAATATTATTTTGTGTTATGGGTGTGAGTTGTATGTACTGTTTTGTGCACCTTGGAGGAACATTGTTTTGTTTGGTGGGACACATGTATACGGTTGAATGACAATAAACTTAAACTTCCACACGTCCATCAAACTCCATTGAGACCAACACTGCATTAATCTCCCCACACTCTCCAGCTCCCTGCAGAGTCTACCACTCAACTGATTAAAGTAGCTAATTAACCCTTACCAACCCACTTCTTTGGAACGTGTGAGGAAATCAAAGGAACCAGAGGAAACCCAAATATTCACAGAGGGAACATGCAAACTCCACACAGACAGCACCTGAGGTCAGGATTGAACCAGGATCTCTAGTGGCAGCGGCTCCACTAGCTGCACCACTGTGTCACCTTCCAGTTCTGTAATTCTGATATAGTGTTGCACTGACCCACATGTGCTGCAATATTAGGCTTGAGTTTTGATAATTGAACTGGTGCTAATGAATGTTGCCAGGCAGTGCAGACAGACTAAATATAGAACTTGTCTTGGGTACATTTATCGCAGCAGGTGTACTCTATGTCCAAAATGTTGTCGAATTTACTTAAATGAACTGGAAGAAATTGATATAGCAGAACAATGTATAACATGTTGCCAGCTCTGTAGGTGCACATAGGGAGCAAAAAACCAAAACTTGTTAAACTCCAGCTAATTAAGATTTTTAAAAGTGCTTTTATGACCATCTTAACAACCTCAGATGCCCTAAAGTTCATCACAGCCTTTAAACTTTTTTTTTTTGAGTGTAGTTACTGTGATGATGTAGCAATCAACATAGTTGCTGAAACACCACCAATATTTTCATCCTTCATTTTCTCTTATTTTCTGAAGGACCCCACCACCTCTCATTTCACAACCAATTTTCCTGTATGTGCCCAGGAACATTTCTGGATCCCTGTTGATCTTTAATCATGCTCCCCCTTCACTTCCTTCTTTTTTTTTTAAACTTTCCCTTTGAATTTACTGTGGACAGCCTGGCTCTCACTTGCGTTTACAACCTGCTATCGGTGATAAACTCTATCTTCCTGTTCTATATCTTATGACTATGCATTCGAAGAAAGAACTAGGGAGAGTGGCATCAGCTGAACATAGAGCTGATATGAATCTGATTGGCTGAATTCCCTGGTGCAACCCTTTTTTAAGTCACAAAAAGCACCTGCAAACCCAACCTGTAAACCACCAATTCATATGTTTTTAATGACATGGGCCGACCTTCTGTGAGTGACATTCACTCTTACCTCTGTTAATGTTACATCTGAAAAGTTTGGCCCGATAATATATCACTTCTGTATTACACTAAAACTTCATTCTCAATTATTTGCTCAAATCCAGAATGGGAGTTTGGACCAACAGTGCAACTTGTTACTCAGTTGTGCATATACAGTAGATTAAAATAATATTCATTAGGAACGTACTTGACAGTGGGTGCAATACTCGGCAGTGTAAAAGCACAACATTAATATGGTAGCACAATGGGATTTTCTATTTAAATAGCAGCTGGAAATATGGGCCAAGAAAAGCTATTACTGACTGCTGGTGATGACTCACTATGACTTGTGGAAGAGATGGTTGTGACAGTTTCCAGTTTCTCCACTGGAAGCATTTCCCACAATAAGTTTCCAACCACAATGATATCATTGGATTTGGCACGCAGAATTTGGACTGGCAATTTACACAGGATGCAGAATCCCCAGATGTTTTTATAACAGTTTTTTGGCATTGACTCTGCAGCATTAACAATAAACTGATCGCCCAATAGCCAATGTCTGAACTATTCCAGCTCAGCCATAAAAACAAATGAGGTGAAGTTGTCCTTCAGTCATTGTTCTGTGAAACATCCCAAGCCCTCTACAGAAATAACCCAACTTGAAAAGTTTTGCCTGGGTCTAGGATCCATTTCATTCTCAGCCCCAAGTACCAAGGGAAAAAAAAACATAAATTTTGATAGTAATGTTTGGCCAGGGAACTTTATGCCTGCATCAACACATCTGTACACCCTAAAAGGACAGGTTGAGCGAGCTAGGGCTTTTCTCTTTGAAGTGAAAGACTATGAGAGGCAACTTGATAGAAAGTGTGCAGGATGATATGAGGCATAGATTCAGAGAATAGCCAGAACTTCCCCCCCACCCCAGGGTGGAAATGGTGAACATTGGGATCGTAGTATTAAGATGATTGGAGAGGGGACATCAGAGATAGGCTTTCTTACACAGAGAGTGGTGGGTATGTAGAACGCCCTTCCGGGGTGGTGGTAGAGGCAGATACATTCAGGACATTTAAGAAACTTTTAGATAGGCACGTGGATAATAGGGAAAATGGAGAGTTATGTTGGAGGAAAGGATTAAATTGATTTTAGAGTACGTTTAAAAAGTCAGCACAACATCATGGGGCGAAGGGCCTGTACTGTGCTGTAGTGTTCTAAGTTCAAGGTCAGGGATTTCCCAACCTGGGGTCCATGGACCTCTCCCTTATTGGTCCATAGAATAAAAAAGGTTGGGAACCCCTGTTCTAGATTTTTTCCATTTAAATCAGAGTATAAACAACTTGTGCGAGCCAAATCATTGTAAGTAAATGCCAGAAACAAAACTAATAGTGGTCTTTATTTTTTAAAAGATTGCTGAATTATCTATCAAGCATAGCAATGGACTAAATGCTCTGATGATTCCATGTGGCTACTACCTGCAGGCATTAATAATGTGGACCAGGAGCACAGTATAGTTTACCTTCCCCTTCACCAGATAGCTTATTGCTGTCAACAACTTTGTTAGTAAATCAAACACAAGAGGTTCTGCAGATGCTGGAAATCCAGACGAACAAACACAAAATGTTGGAGGAACTCATCAGGTCAGGCAGCATCTATGGAGAGGAATGAAAAGTTAATGTTTCGGGTCAAGACCCTTCATCAGGACTGGAAAGGTCACTTCCCAACTTCACCCCCGCCCCCCCCCCCATCTTCTCTCTCACCTGGTTTCACCTATTGCCTGCCAGCTTGTCCTCCTTTCCCTCCCCCTACCTTCTTCCCATTCCTTTCCAGTCCTGATGAAGGAAGTCAGCCTGAAACATTGACTATTTATTCCTTTCTGTAGAAGTTGCCTAACCCACTGAGCTCCTCCAGCATGTCGTGTGTTAAGTTAATGTGGTCCAGAAGTATTGTCAGACATGCCAAGAAGACTCTTGTAGTATTATCAAACTAATTTGGAACCAGAGACACATGATAAAGCACAGTGGGGCCGTGGCTCCAATGCTTCCTCACAGATCCAAGCCACAGAGTGTGAGGTTAAACTCATTTCCACCACACAGGATCAGAAAGAGCTGCAGTGAGTTGTAGAGTCAGCTAGTGCTATTATAGGAACCCACACCATTAAGGGCACCTTCAATAGGTGAAGCCTCAAGAAAGCAGCATCCACTATTAAGCATCTTCATCATCTAGGATATGACCTCTTCTCATTGCTACCCATCAGGGAGGAGGGTACAGGAGCCTGAAGACACACACTCAATGTTTTAGGAACCGCTTCTTCTCCTCCACCATCAGATTTCTGAATGGACATTGAACATTACCCCACTTATTTGCACTACTTATTTATCTTTTTATATTTTTATTGTAACTTATAGTAATCTTTTATGAATTGCACTTCACTGCTGCTACAAAACAACCAACTTCATGGCATACATCAGTGATAATAAACCTAGTTCTGACTTCCTGAAGAATGACTTTTTAAAAAAAGAGATCTCCCTAGCAAAATTCTCCCATGGCTACCTAGTACATTGCCCTCTTGCCTCATAACTGTCTATTCAAGTCTCTGTTGAGCCTCTAAAATGTGTATTCCCAAACTATCCCATCACTGAAGCATCCGGTCTTTAAACAGAAGCATTGAGATTCCTAGTTTTATTGAGCTGTGCCCCCTTAAAGGCCAACTGCCAGTATGGCTGAGCCAAATAGTCAGAACAATAGCAACTACAAAATACAAAACCATTCTGTGTATGGGGCTTTTAAAACAGTTAGGGTTTTTAATGTCATTTAATACTGCTAAACACAATAAAACAATTTCCAAACTAGGGTGGAGACTACAGGTGCCGTAGTGGAGAAACACACAAAATGCTGGAGGAACTCAAGTCAGATGGCATCCGTGGAGGGGAATAAATGGTCAACCTTTTGGGCAGAGAGACTTCATCACTGCTGGAAAGGAAGAGGGCAGAAGCCAGGATAAATGTGTGGAGGGCAGGGATGGAACATGAGCCAAGGGAGAGATCATGAGGTTGGGGGAGGGAAAGAGAAAGGGTAATGGGACCAGAGGTATAAAGGAATACAAAAGGTAAGCAGAGAGGTGTATTCAGCATAAGTTACAGAAAGTGACGTAGATACCATCAGATTGCAGATTACCAAGACAGAGTATGGGGAATTATTCCAAGCCAAGGTGTACACATAGTCCATGAGTTGTTCAGCACAGAAATGGGTCCTTCAACCCACTGTATCCATCATGGCCTTTTTGCTCATCTACACCAGTCCCAATTCCCTACATTTGGTTTATATATCTTCAATGCCTTTCCATTTAAGTTTCTATCTAAATGTCTCTTAAACATAGTAATTGTATTTGATTCTATATCCTGTGGCAGTGCATTCCAGATATCAACTATTCTGCAAGAAATCTAACCCTTCAGATCCTCTTTACAACTCCTTCCTCTCATTTTAAACTTATGACCTCTTATTTTTGATACCTGTAGCATTAAAAAAAAGATTTTAACCATCTACCCATCTACTCATATCCTTCTCACCAGTCACTCCCTCAGCTCTTCCACTCCAGGGAAACCAAACCCAGTCTACCCAAACTCTGGCTAGGCAAACAACATCCTTGTGAATTGCCTTATACTCTCTCTCTAGCACAACCACATCCTTCCTATTGTTTGGTGACCTGAAAACAATAAGTGCAGTCTAACCAGAGTTTTGAGCTTTGTTCATCATCAATCCAGCCCTTCATTGTAACTGTGATTCAAGAGAGCTGAGGCCAATACTTCTCACTTTCTGTTCAAACCATATTGCAAAGTTAATCAGGTATTGTAGCTCAATAAAAGATTTGTAAACAACGGCAGCAAGCTTTTGCTCAAATGTTTAAGAATCCACCTTTTTAAATGGAGGGTCAACGCAAGCAGAGTTGAGATGAAATATTTGCTTGTTGAGTATTTTGCATCCAGTTTTGTCTCCCTTTTTACACTGACTTCCACATGTACTTCATCTGTTTTGCACTGGCTGATTAATGGAAGATGAAAGCTGTTCAAATTCATTTTTGGTCTAACTTTTATTGTAACAAAGTACAGGCAAAACCTTCAGGACAAATTTATGTTAAATTGACCCCATCCTCACCATTTAAATCCAATAGCCTTCAAGTAGATCTGGGTGGGACTAAATGCAAGTAATCAGGAAAAAGAGAGAGCAGCTAATTGGAGAGGGAGGGGAAAGTGTTGTATTTCAGGGATACAGTGTCTCATGGCTCCACATTCAGGTTCAGTATCACTAAGGATATTTTTGGTGCCAGCTGTTCAAGGACTGTTGGCTATGCCACATTGAAGTTCTGTCAACACAGACAGATCCTTGGAGTAATATAATTTATCCCAATATTATTACCAGGAACAACATGAGACAGAACCCCAGATGATTTTAAGTATGTTAACTCTGAGTTAAATAAATGGTTTCTATGTTGGATTTCGGACCCCTTGAAATGGGAGATTCCTAATGATTACATCTTGTTCTCTACAAAATCACTGAAATAGGATTCATTACATTAATAGCACTGAAGATCACAGAACCTGCCACAGGCTATTACAGATTAGGAAAATAAGTAAATCATTTGGGCACCATTACCACAGCTAGCTATGTGCTTGTCATATTTAAATACAAGCATTCTTGCTCCTCATGTAGATTCAGAACATTTACTCACAAACAGGTGGTGCTGCTAGCATCAGGCCTGGCCATTCTGAGAGCTCCTCTCTTTGGCTTACTGTGCTGGGAAAAAAAACCAAACCTTCAATTTTAAAAAAACTCTTGTAGTCAATACATGGTCAGAACACACCCACACACCCAGATCAGAGAATTATAAGGTACTAATTGACTTGTCAAATTGATGATAATACCTTTGAATATACTGTAAGTGAAAGAAATTGCAACAAAATCAAAAAAATATATATTTTCACATTCTGGATCTTTTTGAAGTTCAAAGTAAGTTTATCTAAGTACATATATGTTACCATACAATACCTTGAGATTCATGCCCTAGTAGACATTTACAGGGGAAGTAAGAAATACAATAGAATTTTACAAAAGAAAAACTATACATGAACAGGCAAAGGCTGACAAACGCCAATGTGCAAAAGACAGAGTGCAAAATAAAAATAATACTGGGAGCATGAGTTGTAAAGAGTCCTTGAAAGAGAGTCTGTATGTTGTGGAATCGGTTCAGAATAGTAGTGAATAGAATCATCCACGGCAGTTTAGGAGCCGGGTGGTTGTAGGGTAATGACTGTTCCTGAACCTGGTGATATGGAACCCACCCAAAAGCTGCTGAAGATGGTAGTAGCAAGCAGAGTATGGACTGGATGGTGGGGGTCTGCGATAGTGAATACTGCTTTCTTTTGGCAGTGCTCCGTGTACTGTAAATGCATTCAATGGTGAGGAGGGCTTTGCCTGTGATGGCTTGTATCCACTACTTTCTTGGCCTTTTCTGGTCTTGGGCATTGGTGCTTCCATACCAGATTATTATGCAACCAGTTAGAACAACCTCCACTGTGTTTCTATAGATATTTGTCAGGATTCTTGGTGAAACACAGAATCTATGCACACTTCTAAGAAAGTAGAGGTACTGCTGTGCCTTCTTTTTGACAACAGTTATGTGCTGGTTCCAGGACAGATCCTCTGATGTATTGATATCAAGGAATTTAAAGCTACCAAGTCTTCTTATTACTGTAGTTTATCTTTCTGTGCTAGTATTCTCCTTGTACCCAGAAATCTGCCTTTTTTTGGGAGGTCAACAGGTGGCAAGGGCCTGAGAAATCACGAGTCTTTGGCTGTATAGTGGTGCAACATCAAGCTACTGCCTCACAGCTCCAGAGTGCAGAGTTCAATCCTGACTCGGACGCCATCTGTGTTGAATGTGTACAGTACACATGACCGTGCAGGTGCTTCACTTTCCACTCACATCCCAAAGACGTGGACTAGGTAGAGGCAATTTACACAGGTCAGTTGGTGCACAGGTGTGTGGTGGAATCTTGGGAGTCGTGATGGAATGTAGGAAGAATTAAATGAGACTGCTGTAAACAGATAATGGATAGTTTGCTTGTATCAGTGGCCAACATGTATTTCTTGTTCCACTTTGTAAATTCCTGGAACAAGTTTGAGAACTGTGGAGAGGAGTAACCTGAAATGTCCTCAAAGCTTCAGCTTGAACTCACTTTTTACTACACCTACTCACTTTTTACGACATGTAGGAGGTCCTGGTAAAAACCATTATGCTGTCCTGGTAACAATTAATTGAAGGGCAGAGCCTCTACGCAGTACTTTGGTCATTGACACCCAGTAGAGCTCACTATGCCATGAAATCTGAAGTTTGTCAGGCAGGAAGTGGACCTGCTAGTGAATTCCAAGCAAAGAGAGTGGCAATGGGCACCTAACAAAGAAACCGGCCTACTAAGACTGACTTCAGAGCCCAAAAAGGTATTAATAGACCATCTCTAAAACATCTTCATTATTTTTAAAGATTGCTCAGACTGTAGCATTTATTTTCTGAAAATATTTAAATTTTCATCAAGTTCTTCTGTCTGCCAAATACATATTTGGAGAATATTGTAAAAAAAAAATCGATACTTACTGAAAATGAAGTATGATCAAATGAGGAAATGAAAAATGTCTTTTTCTGCTTGGCTTTATACAACTGCGATTCAAGGACAGATAGGCTGGCAGATAATTGGTCCACCAGAAACAGTTGCTGAAGAACAATCTAGAGTTGTGTTATACCAACCTGAAAAATCAACAGATAGCTTACCAATTAACAAACTTAACAATAGCCTTCCCACAAAAAGGCTTTGATGATATAAATTATTTGTTTTGATAGATCCGAGAAAGGAGGATAATTGCTACAGGATGTCATGGCTATCCCTCAAGGTCAAGGATGATGGTCTTTGTTCCGTTTCCACAGAGCGAAGACGCCTGTGTGTGTATTTGTTTAACGTGTACTTGATGTTGCACTCTAAGAAGCACACGATACTTCACAAATCAACCAACTGATTCCAATGGCATGGAAACCACGATAATTAGAGCTGATGGATTTGTTGCAGCCTTCATCCACCTTCACAGCCACTGAGTTCCAAGTAATTTTGTCCGCCTGTTCCACTTTTGAGGTTTTGGTTGGATTGTTCTTTGTCAGGGACCTCACGCTCGACCTTACCGCTATGGGTGACCCTACCGGGAGCAAAGCTCCAGATGGCATCGCTCTTGGGATCTCAGGACCACACAAGCTTCTCCACCACGACAAGGTGACAGTCCACGGAGAAGTACAGGATGTATCTGTCATATTAAGGAAAGAAAATGTGTCATTGTAGTCCATAATTATCGCAGTGTATTGATCGTGACTCTGGTGATCTTCAGCACAAAGATTCACATACATCAGCACCATATCCATCCTTCAGTGGAGCGTAGTAAAAATAATACCTTCTTGTTTTGGACAAAAATCTGGCTTTGTTTATGTACTGCAGTTACGTCAATGAGCTAGGTAGGCAATGTTCAAATGTCTTGGCTCCTCATTCAACTGCAATGCAAGCTTGCAGTCACACTCTGTTCTCTAAATAAAGAGTACAAAGAACAATAAATTTCCAACAATTGCGATCTTTAATGAATTAAATAGCACACATATCAGCACAAAGATACCAATTTGTATGATACATCAACTTGCCAAAACAATCATATACTCCGGTGTATAGGATAAAGTGCTTCTAAATGCACAAAACTGAACACAGAATTTAATTATTTTACAATATAGAATCAATGCACAATTTATTAAGAAATGATCAATTAGCCATATTTTAGAAACACAAAAAGATTAAGTAACACAACTGAACGCCACACCAACAGTACAATGAGAAGAACCCACTGATAAACACTGTTAGTATTAACTGGAAGGGACTAGCAAAGGTAACTGTTTATTTATTTAAATCATAGAATTCTCCATTGCTGAGCAAGACTGTGCAATCAATTCATCCCCACGTTTGAGCTAATGTTACTCTTCAGACCTATTGTTGTCCATTGTCCTTCTCACACTGTCAACAACTGCCCTGTTGTGTACCTACATGTACATACTTATAATGTGGGGAAAAAAAACTAATGTCAACCTCTGAAGGATCACCTTCCTTTATGCTTATTGGCTTGCTAAAATATACCCTCAAATCCAACATAACATGGGGCAATGGAAAGAGGAAGGTGATGAAGCTGTTTAGAAGGAAATGCTGAATGAAGAAAAGGTACCCTTTTTAAAAATCATACTTAAACACAAATATTGAACAGATGTTTATTCCATCAAACCATTGCGCCGACACCAATGTTCCCTCTATTTTTTTTAATATAGCTGCACAAGCCATTGCTCTGAGTAGGAAATTTTTACACGGCCTGAAAACTGTGGCACTTTATATTAATGCAGCTCAAAGGGACCAGTGGGCTGACATGATAGGCTGTGTTTTACTTTTTAAATACTGAAGTAAAATCCTGGTGTAACCCATTCCTGTGTGTTGTACCCAACCCCTAGCAATCTAGTAGCTCATTCCTGACTGCAACACCAGTCACTAAACAACAGCTGGGTGACACCTGTATCTTCATGTCTTCCTAAGGTGGTGGCAATCCAAAGTTGTTAAGTATGCCATTTCTGAGGGAGAGCTCCTTATTTTAAAAAAAAAACTTTGTCAAAAGATGTAACAATGGTTCAACCCTGCATGATCATTAATAAACTTTGCCTACTTCTATGTGAATATTTTCAATCCCAGCTAATTTATCACACCTAATAACAATTTTCAACTCCAACCCAATAATCAATGTGCCCATTGCCACCAACTGAGAGTAAATGTGATCAAAATTGACAAAACACAATTTTAAACCAGAGATGATATATTCAACCAGAAACTTAAAAGACTTCAAAGTATTGCACACCAAACACACTGGGCTGAATGTTCCACAATGTGCCATGTGGTTGCTGCCAGCAATGACAAGGCCACTTTCTGACTGGCTCTGGCAACAGCTGCCTATTCACTGGTTGTTACAAAGCGTTAGGCATCAGGCATCTTTCAGGAGTTACATAGGTAGCAGCCAGTTAATACAAACAAGAATCCCTCTTCAATCTAGGACACAGATATATTAATAAACACCACTGTATGCTAAGAGAGAGACATTTCACAGGGCATTAATAAAAGATAACCATTTTGTGTGATTGACTAGTCAGAAATATCTTGTTAGTTGAAACATGCTCCCACTGTAAAGGCTCATTTCTGCCGAGCTACAATATCTGCCTACACCCAGAATGTTGAAGCGAACTATCAAAACTCAAGTATTTAGTCACCTGCTGATACTTCTGTGCTCAAAGAGTATATATACTTCCAATATAGTTGAGTTCATGTTGATTCTATAGAGAGTTTTTTCAGGAAATTCTCCCACCAGGTCACTGTCCACCTGTGCTGAATAAAGAACCATTACAAGCACAGCTCTGGTCACCATGTGGCACATTCAAAGTCACAATGACTAGCACACAATTCAAGAGCCTGTCTGCAGAGCTGTGTCTGGCAAGGAAGATCATCACTTTAACATTTCAGATGTATTTCAGTATTGTTTCATCCTTCATCTATGTTTAGTCACAAAGAGATGCAGCACCGAAATAGATTCTCCAACTCACTGATTCCATAACAACCATCAAACACTAATCCTACCATATCTCATTTTGATTTTCCACAATCCACCCCACCCCCAAGGTTCTACCACTCATCTACACTCCAGGGGCAATTTTACATCAGTCAATTAACCCACCAGGTTTGTGAACATAGGAAGACATTGGAGCCCCTGGAGAAAACCCATACAGTCACAGGAGATGTAAAGCAACAACTCTACCACCTGTGCCACACCAAAACTACAGCATTAAGCGTTTACCTTGCTTTCCATCCTGGTTTTCCACTAGAACAGGCAGGGTGGTAATCAAATTTCAAATAATCAGCAAAATATCAATAATATAGTATGTGTTTCCAAGTGTCACAAGTCCATAAGATCATAAAACATTGGATGAAAATTAGTCCACAGCCCATTGGGTGTGCTCCACCATGAGATCATGGCTGATCCAATTCCCTTTCAACCCCATTCTCCTGACTTCTCCTTGTAACCTTTCATGCCCTGACTTATCAAGAATCTGTCAACATCCGCTTTAAATACTCTCAGTAACCAGGCCAGCTACCTGCGGCAGAGAATTCCACAAATTCATCACCCTCTGGCTAAAGAAATTCCTCTGCATCTTCAGAATAGACTATTCTGAGGTTGTGCTCTCTGGTCCTAGACATCCTCTCCAAATCCACTCTATTTAGGCTTTCATCACTGGATAGGTTTCAATGAGAGCCCCCCTCATTTGTGTAAATTTCAGCAAGTACAGGTCCAGAGGAATCAAATGCTCATATGATAACCCTTTCATTCCCAGGAACATTCTCATGAACCTCCTCTGAACCCTCTCCGTCAGCACATCCTTTCTTAGATAAGGGACCCAAAACTGATCACAATACTCCGAGTAAGGCCTCACCAGTGCTTTACTAAGTCCCAACATTACATCCTTGTTTTTGTATCCTATTCCTCTTGAAATGAATACTTACATTGCATTTGCCTTCCTCACCACCAACTCAACCTACAAGTTAACCTCATAGGAATCCTGCATGAGGACTACCTAGTCCCTTTGCACCTCAGATTTTTTTTAAATTTTCTCTATTTAGAAAATATTATATGCTTGCATGACCATACATTTCACAACTATATATGCCATCAGCCACTTCTTTGCCCATTCTCCTATTTCTGAGTCCTTCTCCAGACTCCCTGGTTCCTCAACGCTACCTGACCCTGCACCTATCTTAGTATCATCCATCAACTTGGCCATGAAGCCATCAATTTTGTTATCCAAATCATTGACATACAACATAAAAAGAAGCGGTCCCAATACCGACCCTTGTGGAACACTACTAGTCACCTGCAGTCACTTTACTCCACCACAATACTGATTCATCTGACTTTAGCTTCTCCTTCTCAAATTGCAGGGTGAATTCTATCATAGTATGATCACTGTCTCCTTAGGGTTCCTTTACCTTAAGCTCCCTAATCAAATTCGATCCATTACATAACACCCAATCCAGAATAGCGCATCCTCTGGAGGGCTCAACCATAAGTTGCTCTAAAAAGACATTACATAGAAATTCTATAAATTGCCCCCTTGGGAACCAGTACCAACCCGATTTTCCCAGTCCAGCTTCATATTGAAATTCCCCATGTTTATCAGAACATTGTCCATTTGACATACATTTTCTATCACATGTTGTAATTTGTAGTTCACATCCTGGCTACTGTTTGGAGGCCTGTATATAAATCCCATCTGGTAGTTCACATCCTGGCTACTGTTTGGAGGCCTGTATATAAATCCCATCTGGGTCTTTTTACCCTTGCAGTTCCTTAATTCTACTTACAATGATTCTACATCTTTCAATACTATGTCACCTCCTTCTAAGGATTTGATTTCATTTTTTTAAAACTAACAGAGCCACACCACTACCAATCCTTTCAATATAATGTGCATCCTTTGATTCCAACTACAATCTTCTTCCAAGACTCAGAAAACTGGCAGATATGATGTTGTGGGAATCACTAACTGCTCTATAAGATCATCTACTTTATTTTGTATTCTATATGGATTCAAGTAACACCTTCAGAAGAGTATTCATTACCATTTTCAATTTGTCCCTGTTATACTGCAACTCATTCCACTGATTGCAATTTGACCCTATCCTGTCCTTCCTGACAGTCTCACTACACCCTGCATCTGCTTTATATCAACTACCCCGTCACTCAGTTTCCCGTCCCCCTGCCAAATCAGTTTAAACACTCCCCATCAGTTCTAGCTTGAATATTGGTTCCCCCACCCCTCACCCCCAGGTTCAGGTGTAACCGATCCTTTTGTACAGGTCATACCTTCACCAGAAGAGATCCCAATGATCAGAAATCTGAAAACCTGCCCCTTGCACCAGTTCCTCTGCCAAATCATTCTATTTTTACCCTGACTGGCATGTGGCACAGGCATTAATCCAGAGATTACTACCCTGGAGAAGCTGATTTTCAGTTTTTTTACCAAGCTCACTAAATCCACTTACTCCTACAGTCCTCTTCTCCTCACGTTCCTTCTGAACCACTGCGCCAGACACAATGCCACAGACCCAATCACTGTGGCTTCCCGTTAAGTCATTCCTCACAACAGTATCCGAAGTATATTTATATTGAAGGGAATGGCCACAGGGGCACTCTGCACTGACAGCCCATTTCCTTTCCCTCTCCTGACAGTCACCCAGGTACCTGCCTCCTGCAACTAAGAACCAGCCACCTCCCTGTAAGCTCTTATCTATCACCTTCTCAGTTTCCCCAAACGTCATCGAGCTGCAGCTCCAGTTTCTTAACACGTTCGCTGAGGAGCTGCAGCTTGGTACCCTGGTGCAGATGAGGCTCTCTAGGAGTCTGGAAGTCCTGAATAAGCAGAACATGGCTGACAACATCTACATTAGCTTTTGTACCTCCTTATACCTCTCCTTTATTACACCACTGGACCAGGTGTACTGTGAAGGGTTAACACAACACTATCCTATCTACCGATCAAAAACCGCTGCCGTCGCATTAGCTATCCTTTGAAGAACACTGCAGCCCTTCCATTGGTTACTTCTGGCACCACAGAACTAGCTTTCAGCAAAGTATCACCAGTATATAAACGTTGCATATGTGGAGCCCTCACTCTCTGGATCTCTGATTAAACGTGGAGCACATGAACAGTGCTGCAGAAAGTCTGGAACTGTGCTGCAGAAAGACGATCTGAGCAAAGTCTTGAAAAACTGTCAGTCCAAAACTTTAACTATTTATTCATTTCCATAGATGCTGCCTAACCTGCTGCATTCCTCCAGCATTTTGTGGGTTGATCTGTGTAACTTGAACATTTTGATTTGTCTGTTTTGTTGATAAATAGTTAAAAACTTACCCATCGTTGCCTTTATCAAATCTGCAAACTTAAGTCCTTGCAACAATTGACATAGTTGGCAAGGATTCAGTGATCAAGCAGATTAAAATGTTTAAAATCTTTAAAAGTGAAAGTAAGAAAACCAACCCCTCCCTGCCTCCCATCCCGTGTGAGGAATGCCAAATCCTGGGGTGGATGATAACTGTGCAGGATTCCGACGTCTTGCCAACACACTGCCAGACCACAGTATGCTGGTGGACTTGTCAGACAAGTTGGACAACTGAGGGGTAAAAACAGGACACCACATGGTGCCTGTGCTGAACAAAGTAGAGTTCCCATTTAGGAAGGGGTGCCACAGAGGAGCTTTTTGGCTGCTGGCTGCCATCGTAAAGGAACAATGTGAGAAAATTTCATAGAACAAGCAGGAATTAGAAAGTCTTAAAAACAAGGTGGAAGCTTTGAATCAGTACTGTATCGCCAGAGGAGAAAATAATTGGTCAGCACAGATCCTGGCTAAGACAGTCTATCAGCTTGTAGATAGACAAAAGCCTCTGGCCATGTGGCTATTGAGGATATGGGATACAGGAGGTGGTAGAGTGACTTTATCTAATAGAGAGATTGTCATCTGGGGGCAGGAGGGGCTGTTGACCCAAGATGCAATAAGTAACCCATTGAGCATACCACCCACTTCCTAAGGGGATCATAAATCTCTATGGGATCAAGTGACAGTGGCTGTTAAGGTTAGGTACCTCTCCTTTCTTGAATGGGATTTGAAATCCTGGGAGGAGTGAAGTACAGTAGAGGAAAGGTAAGGCCATTTGCCAGTGGACTTTGGTCAGTGTATATGATGGTGGCGGTGACTGGCCAGAGGACTGTGGACTTGCCACAACCATGGTGGGATGCTTCATTAAAACAACATAGGTGGCTAAGATTTTGTTAATGGCTTAACGCTTAAGAGCGAGTCATTTTCTGAAATGGCTTAGTATGAATGGTTTGTATGTTTTGATTGTTACACAAGGTGTGGCACATGTAATATCACTTGAGAGCAAGTGCGAATGCAAAGGTTGTCATGTGTTTGCTCAAATCGATATTCGAAGTTTGAATTAATCTTATGCATCAGCAGAAAAGGTGACATATTGAAATATTTCACCACCCTGAAGTGAATTTGCAGGAGCTCATTTGCACAGAGGTTGTTCCTTTAAGCGGTTGTGTGAGTGTGTTAATTTGTCAGGGGTCCTCACCCAGTCATCTTTTCTTTCCCTTTGTTATTTGACAAATGTGTTAAATTTTTCACTTGTTGCAGTTACTTGGGAAGGTTCTGAAGGAAGAAAAGTACAAGCATAGATTTTGTTCTGTCTTGTCTGTGTTTTTAGTTTGTTTCTTTCTATGGTTTCATTTTAGAGAGAGACCCAGATTCCACAGTAGCCATGTGAAATCTGGGTTAAGGGGATGGAAATCTGTACACCTCTATTCCAGATAAGAGATGTCTATTGGACATCTGGGGAAATTACTCATTAGTGGACAGTTAAATTGGGAATTTGGAATTGATATTTTTAGGAGATTGACATATTCAGCGAGAATCCTAAAAGTTGTTCATTTTGCTAACAAGACTGCTTTATGTTTAAACATCCTACAACCAATCAGGAGGGAATGAATGTGCGTCTCCCTACATTGCAGAATGGCAGAGTGGCAGACACCGACGACAGTGGTGTGGGACCCCTATAACACGTGGAGGAACAAATACGCAAATCGCACTAACATTTCGGATTACTGGAAACATAGGAATACTCCAATTCATACAGTGGAAGGGGTACCACCTATACCAATCCCTTTGATGAAAAGGAAAGGGACTGTTGGGAGGAACTTGTCTACCTTCTCCATCATTTTGTTTTGAGGAAGCAAGTAGGGTGTAGTCCATTCTAACCAACTCACCTCATGGTAACCCCAGCGGGGCAGGTGTTTAAGTACTGGCATTTCCCTGCTTATGATTCATCTAATTGAAAGGTCCCAACTCAGTCAACAAGGAAAAATAATGTTGGTGTAGGCGATCTTATGAGCACAGGTCCAATCAGTCAGTGGGATATAGCAAGTGTGAGCAGGAACAGTATCCTGGGACGACTGTATCTACACCAGATGGTGCTGTGAAGGTGGGCACTCCCTGGACACTGAATAATACTTACTGCATATGCAGCTCCCAGGCCTGCTCATGGCTCCTCACTGGGTGGTATGGCTGCTGCTATCCAGGATCATAGTGACCTGGATGCACATCCTGCCCATGATGGTCAGTGTAGTAAAAGGCGTTTCAAAAGCAAAAAGGGACTGGATGATAGCCTTCACCCAGTATGGTATGGCCAGGCTATCCCAGGAAAAGATAGTCATGGCCTCTTCCATGGAGACTCTAATGTTCAAGCAGGCAAAGGATGTGCTAACCCAAGTACCAGCCGAAATGGTAGCTAAATGGACAGTTGTGTTGCTGAATCAAATGGCCTTAGATTATTTGCTTGCAGAAAGGGACGATACCTGTGCTGTTATTGGCTGAGAGTGCTGCATCTACGTTCCAGATGAGTCAGGGAATATTACTCACTTGACTGACCACATCTAGCAGTCAATGAATTAGGTTATGAAAATGTGGGACAGTTCCATGGCTACTATACCCAGGGGTGGAGGGAACTGGTGGGCTTTTGGAGCACTAGGAAGTTGGTGGACTGAGGGCGACAATTGGCCCCATTGGGTATTACATGTATAGTTTTACCTCTTATATATAGCATATTGGGGCATCCACAAGAAGTATACTACCCTGATGGTCGGCAGTCACATGTCCTTTGAAGGGTGGAAAGTCATGTGAAGGGTTAACTGTGTTTTAGTTAACCATCGGCCGGTTTGAAGAATGCTGCAACCCTTCCATTGGCTGCTTCTGGTGCCACAGTACTGGCTTCAAAGTACTGCTGGCGTATAAATGTAGCTTGTGTGGAGCTCTCACTCTCTCTTGGTCACCAATAGACTATGGATCGCATAAACAGTGCCACAGAAAGTTTAGATGTGTGCTGCAGATAGAGGGCAGTACACACAATTTAGTATTTATTTTATTCAGAGACACAACACAGATCTGCTTTAAACTCAGCATTATTTGCAGTCTTGACAGGATCTTCTCGGATTTTTCAGGTTCATAAATCCACACTGACCATAAGGCCCTTCAAGCCGCACCGCCCAGCAACCCTGATTCAACCCTAACCTAATCACAGGACAATTTATAATGACCAATTAGCCTACCTGGTACATCTTTGAAATGTGGGAGGAAACCAAAGCACCCAGAGAAAACCTAGGCAATCCACAGGGAGGACATACAGAGACTCTTTACAGAGGACACTGGGACTGAACTCCAAACTTTGACACCCCGAGCTGTAATTGTGTCATACTAACCATCCAGTATCTGTGTAACTCGAATGCTTTAGTGTCTGTCTTTATTTTGTTGACAAATGGTTAAAAATCTACACATAGATGGTGTCTTCTGTCCCCTTTACTGGCCCCATGAACCCAATTCCCTACACCACCAGGCTGCTACCACTACCTTCGATGTAGCCCATAATGAGCTTCAGTAATATTGCAATATATGGAGGATATTATGGTCAGTGTGGATTTATGAACCTGAAAAGTCTGAGAAGATCCTGTCAAGACTGCAAATAATGCTGAGTTTAAAGTAGATCAATGTGACATGGCAAACAATGGAATTTCCTCTTGAAGAACTTAAAAAGAGGATCAATTGCAGCTTGAGGAACAAGAAGCCATCAACACAAAAACACCACTGATACAGCTCTCTATGAAAAGGACTTCAGAGACATTCTTCCACAAGAAGCACACAATAACCACCCTCAAACAGGAAAATGCTAACAAGTGTGGCCACATGATAGCTGTAAGGAAGGATATCTGAAGAAAAAGGAAAGCTATTCAGATTTCTATTGGAGCCTTAAGTCTTGCTCTTCAGCTACTTAGGAAAAGTCACTCGGAAGAGCCTTGCCATCAATGCCACAAAGTCCATCGAGCTCAGATTCATCACTACCATTGTATAAGCTCCAGTAACAGCTCTGCCTCTCATCTCTGACTCTACCTACTCAACATTCAAAGCCAGCATCATTATTACTACTACTAATACTTGGTGCAGAGCCTATAAAAGTACATTTGCTTCATTATCTTACATTTTAACTTAATTAAATAATTCATTAATGTATATTATGAGCTTAGACTGGTTTGATCAAATTTTCTTGAGTTTTGTAGTGCCACCCATATTTTCATCTTTAAACAAAATTTGGAAAAATGCTTTTTTGTTAACTTTCTAGATCTTGTTCCAATATCTCCTTGTAAATCAAGGAAATACTGCAGTAAAGAACGAACCAGAGCACATTAAGAGATGCAATTACAGATTAACTTGGAAAGGAACTAATGTTTGACAATAACTCAGTTTTGTAAGGGGCCATGCTCAGTGTTTTCAGAAAAAGCCATTGCAACCTTGTATCCACGGAACATCTAATGGACAAGTCCACTGTTAGTCCATCCAACACCTAGAGCATCTAGTTGCGATGTGTGCACCTGATAAAAGTACACACTGCTCTCCCAAGTCCCTGTTATGCAAATGGTAACTAATTCTGAACAAGCAATGCAATGATTTAGAAGAGGAACTCATTAATGGACCCTTGTCCAGCAAGTTTGACCAAGGCAGCCGACATGCCAAAATATAAAAATTCTAAAAATTCAGCACAAACAGCAAATCCCCTCAAAAATCGAACTAGGACCCAAACCATGCAAGCAGATAAATGCTGGCCTTGCCAATTCAGTTACATCCTGTAAGTACTTAATATAAAGAAAGATGAAACTTACTGTATTGTACCTGTTAGACCTGTTTATCCCATTCCTTGTGCCTAGCTTCAAACCAAAGCCCTCAGAGAATAAGGAGTGTGTTGACCAATTTTGAATAGTGAATTTGTAAAATATTTCAAGAGGATGCCAAACAAGGTACCATCAATTTCATAATTAATTATATCTATACCATTTTGTATCTCCAAGAACTTCTTGTAAAATGAATTGGGATTAATCTAAATGTACAATAGCTGAAAGACAGCTAATGTTACAGTTAATACATCTGCTCCTGTCAAACAAAACTATTCTGCCTGTTCTGTCAGGTATTACCTACTGAATATTTCTGGAGAGACACAATATTGTCAATGAAAAATAGGAATCCATTGGAGTGTTTAGTTGATGTCAAGTACAGCATTAGAGAGTTTGATTAACCTACATACTTTTACAAAGGTCTATTGATACCTTAAATTCACTAAGAGGTACTGGATATTACATGTTGTCTATAATTGGTAAACACTGTTGTTGATGGAGGACATAATCATTTCTTCGAGATTTCTGTTCTTCTTACAAATGCCAGTGATATTGCACTCCAAGAACCTTAACAGGATAAATCTTTTGACCTGGCTAATGAAGAATAGCAAATCAACAACTCACTCTCCAAGATACATTACATCAGTCAAGTGAGGCAGAAACCTGAATTTCCAATGATAGTCCAGCCCCAGATAAGCATAGTGAAGCTTCAGTCCAACAGAAATCATGCAGAGCAGTAAAATGTAATCTTCCTTCAAGTATCGTCATGTAACAGGAAGATTTTGACTGTGTCTGGTATAGGCAGTGTTTGGATCAGATTAAGACGAAACTTCCCCAGCGCTCTCCTAATGACAATGCGACAGGAAGATGTCAACGCCCTGGGAGTACCTGTTCAGAAAGAAACATTCTTTTAATGAGCATTCCATACAATTTGTAGTAAATGTTAAACCACTGGCTTCTAGAGAACACAATAAATCAAACCTCCATTACCAACACCAGTAAACAATATAACAGCAACATGTACAAGTCCAAACATTCTAAACTAGAAGACAGGGAACATATTGAGGTAGGAAATGTTCCTTTATGTTTGATACTCTACTACATTAAGGATTCTTGAGCACAAAAGTTGCTGAGACTCAACATACCAGGCCCACACAAGTATTAGATTTTGCTTTTGTTGATTGTTTAGGGGAGATTTTCTTTTCTTTTTGAGAGGTCAAATAAGGGTAGGACATATATCATAAATGGCTATGTCCTAAAAGGAACCTTAGTTGTTATGCCTAAAGTTCCCCAAAAGTAATCAAGCACATCTAGATTAGATGGCAAAGAAGGCATGCCGTCATTAGAATAAGAGCAGGGAGTTCTAGGTAAAACTTAATGAAATATCGGTTAGAACAACAGCTTGATTAATGTGCGCAGTTATAGTCACTATAATATAGGAAACAAGTTCAAAGTAAACATATTATCAAAGTATGTATATGTTACCATATGTTAGAGAGGAGGAGGAATAGAGGAGACATGACAGAGGTATACAAGATATTAAGAACAGATAAGAGTGGACAGCCAGCGCCTCTTCCCCAGGGCACCACTGCTCAATACAAGAGGACATGGCTTTAAGGTAAGGGGTGGAAAGTTCAAGGGGGATATTACAGGAAGGTTTTTTCACTCAGAGAGTGGTTGGTGTGTGGAATGCACTGCCTGAGTCAGTGGTGGAAGTGGAAACACCAGTGAAATTTAAAAGACTACTAGACAGGTATATGCAGGAATTTAAGGTTATATGGGAGGCAGGGTTTAAGGGTTCGCACAGCATTGTGGGCCAAAGGGTCTGTACTGTGCTGTATTGTTCTATGTTACCTTAAGATTAATTTTCTTGCAGGCATATACAGGTAAAAACAATAAATACAATAGAATTTTACAAAAAACATACTTAAACAGACAAAGAATGACAATCAATGTGCAAAAGACAAACTGTGCAAATAAAAGATACTGAGAACACGAGTTGTAAAGAGTCCTTGAAAGTGAGTCTGTAGAGCATAGAATCAATTCAGAATAGTGGTAATTGAAGTTATTCACGCTGGTTCAGGAGCCTGATGATTATAGGATAATAACTGTTCCTGAACCTGCTGGTGCTTCTGAACCTCCTGCTGCAGGATGGTAATAGTAAGAGGGCACAACCTGGAGGCCGGGGGTGGGGGGTGGTGGAAGTGGGCAGGAGGGTCTTTGATGATGTTATGATGTTGAGGCAGTACTCCATGTAAATGTACTCAATTATGAGAAGGACTTTCATTCACTACTTCCTGTAGATTTTTTCCATTCCAGAGCATGAGGCTGTGATGCAAACGGTTAGTATACTCTCCACTATGCATCTATAAATGTTTGTTCTATAGAAGTTTGAATCTACAAAAGAAATTACTGCAATGAACAGAGTGCAGAAGGGATTCCCCAAGTTGTTGTCTGAATTAGACTACTTCAGTAACAAAAAAGACAACACTCTAGGTTTGTTTTCCTTGGCACAGAAGAGGCTGAGGGTAGACCTGATAGAGATATATAAAATTAGAATAGCAATAAATATGGCCAAAATTAAAAATCATTTTCCCCACGGTAAAGGTGTCTGTGGCTAGAGATTGTAGATTTAAAGGTGATGTGTAAGAAGTTTAGAAGGAATGGAGGAAGTATTTTTCCCCTACCTGGCAGGTGCCCACAATCTGCAATGCAATGCCTGAGGTGGCAGGTACTCTCTCCACTTTCAAGCTTATGGATGAGCACTTGGATTGCCATGGTGTAGAAGGGTATGGACCAAGTGTTTCATATGGGACTGGTACAGACAAGGATATTGAATTGTCTAAGGTGTGGGAAACAAGTAAGGAAGTTATGGAACCTATGACAATTAAAGAGGTGGAGGTACTGGCACTTTTAAGAAATTTAAAAGTGGATAAATCTCCGGGTCCTGACAGGATATTCCCCAGGACCTTGAGGGAAGTTTGTGTAGAAATAGCAGGAGCTCTGACGGAGATCTTTAATATGTCATTAGAAACGGGGATTGTGCCGGAGGATTGGCGTATTGCTCATGTGGTTCCATTGTTTAAAAAGGGTTCTAGAAGGAAGCCTAGCAATCATAGACCTGTCAGTTTGACATCAGTGGTGGGTAAATTAATGGAAAGTATTCTTAGAGATAGTATTTATAATTATCTGGATAGACAGGATCTGATTAGAAGTAGCCAGCATGGATTTGTGCGTGGTCATGTTTGACAAACCTTATTGAATTTTTTGAAGAAGTTACGAGGAATGTTGACGAGGGTAAGGCAGTGGATGTAGTCTATATGGACTTCAGCAAAGCCTTTGACAAAATTCCACATGGAAGGTTAGTTAAGAAGGTTCAGTCGTTAGGTATTAATGCTGGAGTAATAAAATGGATTCAACAGTGGCTAGATGGGAGATGTCAGAGAGTAGTGGTGGATAATTGTTTATCGGGATGGAGGCCGGTGACTAGCGGGGTGCCTCAGGGATCTGTTTTGGGCCCAATGTTGTTTGTAATATACATAAATGATCTGGATGATGGTGTGGTAAATTGGATTAGTAAGTATGCCGATGATACTAAGGTAGGAGGTGTTGTGGATAATGAGGTGGATTTTCAAAGCTTGCAGGGAGATTTATGCCGGTTAGAAGAATGGGCTGAACGTTGGCAGATGGAGTTTAATGCTGAGAAGTGTGAGGTTCTACATTTTGGCAGGAATAATCCAAATAGAACATACAGAGTAAATGGTAGGGCATTGAGGAATGCAGAGGAACAGAGAGATCTAGGAATAACTGTGCGTAGTTCCCTGAAAGTGGAGTCTCATGTAGATAGGGTGGTGAAGAGGGCTTTTGGAACGCTGGCCTTTATAAATCAAAGCACTGAGTACAGACGTTGGGATGTAATGCTAAAGTTGTACAAGGCATTGGTAAGGCCAAATTTGGAATATTGTGTGCAGTTCTGGTCACCGAATTATAGGAAAGATATCAATAAATTAGAGAGAGTGCAGAGACGATTTACTAGGATGTTACCTGGGTTTCAGCAATTAAGTTACAGAGAAAGGTTGAACAAGTTAGGTCTCTATTCATTGGAGCGTAGAAGATTGAGGGGGGATTTGATCGAGGTATTTAAAATTTTGAGAGGGATAGATAGAGTTGACGTGAACAGGCTGTTTCCATTGAGAGTAGGGGAGATTCAAACTAGAGGACATGATTTGAGAGTTAGGGGGCAGAAGTTTAAGGGAAACACGAGGGGGTATTTCTTTACTCAAAGAGTGATAGCTGTGTGGAATGAGCTTCCTGTAGAAGTAGTAGAGGCCAGTTCAGTTGTGTCATTTAAGGTAAAATTGGATAGGTATATGGACAGGAAAGGAGTGGAGGGTTATGGGCTGAGTGTGGGTAGGTGGGACTAGGTGAGATTAAGGGTTCGGCACGGACTAGGAGGGCCAAGATGGCCTGTTTCCGTGCTGTGATTGTTATATGGTTATATGGATATAAGTATTTGGCCCAGATAAACACAGTGATTAGGCTGGTTGGTGGCGTAGTGGCATCAGCACCGGACTTTGAAGTGAATGCTCCCGAGTTCGAATCCAGCCCTCCAAAAACCTGGAGAGGGATGAGCTCTGCCAGGTTTCAGATGCCCAAGACACACTGTACGATGAACAATCACCAAAACGATCAGTGCAAAAAAAACCACACACACACACACAGAGCTAAAGAGCCTGTTTCTGTGCTGTATTCCACTACAGCTCTGCAACAAATCTCCCATTATTTCAATCAATACCTGTAGGTTTTTGATGAGCAGTCTGAGGAGGTTTTAAAGTCACTGGGAGTAGTCCCCTTCTCATCAACCAATAACATGACATATTACACTGTATCTCCAGAATAAATCTCTTCTGTATAAACATCAATATGTTTACACCCAAGCAATAATTATTACACACTGTTGAGTCAGAGGGGGAAAGAAACCCTTTATACTTTTATGGAAAAGACGAGATCTTTCAGCTATAAACTCAGCGATAATGGACTTGGGGGGGTGGGGGTGCAATCATTCCACTTGTCTTCCAAAATTCCTTGGAGGGATTTTTCTCATCATAAAAAGGATAATTTTTTTTTAACATTAAAGGAATCTAGATGTTGCGCAATTGTGGTTCTGTTTTTTAAATTCTCAGACAACAGAACATGATCAATTATTTAAAGCAATGTTGTCAGGCAAATCTCATCTTATGAAAAAGATAAAACATACATATGGAGAGTGTTAAGAAAATTCCCCATTTCCCCCACCACAATGTGTTAGCATCAGGCAGCATCTATGGAGGGAAGTAAACAAGCAAGGTTCAAGATCGAGAGGGTCTCAACCCAAAGTATCAACTTCCACTTCCTCCATAGACATTTCCTAATACACTGAGTTCCTTCAGTTTTATACACTGCTCAAGATACCAAGACCTGCAGTGCATCATACCTTGCAGTAGGACCTGTCAGAAAAACAACTGATGTCTTATAATGTTGGCCTCCATCTCTGTCCCTGTAGGCCAGTTAACAGGACTGAGTGCAGTGGCAATGATGGGTGGAAATGTGGTTTTAGAGCTTGCATCGAAGAGATCTGTATGCTGTGTATAGTTGGCAGCAGGAAACTTTTGCTGTTCCTTATCACGTGCAAGGCTGCCACTCATCCGTCTTAAGCTACCAACAAATTGCCAAAAGAGAAAGAGAGAGCCCAATGGGAAAAGAACGTGATTCTTTTAAGCACAAGTAAACCACCTCTTGTATTTTAATTAACGTACCTTCCCTGTTACAACTAACATTACAAATTAATTTCCCTCACTTTTGGCTTGAACCCACACCTAATTCAATAAGTAATCATTTCCTTTCGTTGCTCTCTCCGCTCATTTTGGATTTGCAATTTCCCTTTTAATGGTAGAGATTTGACAAGAAGTCGGTGTTCTGTGCTTACGTACAACAGACCAGCATTCTAGAGAGATTACTAACCTGACACATTAACTGTTTCTTTCCACAAATGCTGCTTTGGCTCTAAATCAGTCTAACTAATGTGCTGGTGATTTTGTTCCACATAAACCTCTTGGTTCTACTTATCCAAGCAGCTCATCTGAAGAGGAAGACAACCTCCACTGTGCCACATACTGGAACCACACATCTGGTGAGGAGTGATAACTGCATGCTGCATATTAAAGAGACTATCAATATGGATGGTGAAGTATAACACCACATTAAATTATTCATTGATGGCATTAACCAGCATTGAGCCACCATAATACATACCAATGGCATTTTAGGGTCCAGGACACAGAATAATGTCAACTCTAATAAGCTGGACCAACAATGCCACTTAATTGAGGAATGTGTGTAGTCTTCAAAGTGGGTTGTCTCCAACAGAAAGATCCAAAAATCGTATCTGCAAAATCTGCTTTCAAGACAGCAACAATCTTAGATATTGTGCTTTGCTCAAGCATTGCAATCAACTAGCCAGTGTTGACACTAATTCACCTGAGCAGCTGGGTTCACATCTGTTGAGAAAGACAGAACCTAACTTTAAGTTGCTCATCTTCGCAAGATGTCTCAAAACACCTGATAACCAAAGAACTACATCCATTATTGTAACACCAATTTAATTAATGCCCAGACTCTCTGCTCCTTCAGAGCTGCTGGTTGAAGGATAAATATTTGCCAAACCATCAGAAAGGACTGTGTTCTTATTCAGATTACAATGTTGTATATTTTACATCTATCCCAAGAGAGCAGATAGAAACCTGGTTCAAAAGGTATCAACTGCAACAGCGTGGCACTCTGAGAACTATACTAGCAACCCAGATTAGGATCTAAAGGCCATACAACGAATCGTCAACCTAAGTCCTAATCGGGCCTCAAACAGGAATCACTTAACATACATCACATCTAAATGCTTGGAAGGAAAAAGAAAATCATAATACTAGTAATAAACAATTCTCAAATGCAAGAGATTAGAATCAGTGAAGAACAGTTAATTGGATAAAATTTAGGAATAAAACTTAGATAAGGTTTCATTTACATCAAATTCTGTATCTGAAATTAGGTTAAGAGTAATATTTCAGAAATGTTGCCAGTTCAGGAATTTCAACTGAGACTTGATTTATGATCTTACTTTTTGCTGCTCTGAAGACCTGCAATGCCTCCTCCTTCACCTTCATGCGACTCATTGTTTCCACGTCCAGTCCTTCCCAATTAACTAGATTTAAGTTAGCACCAAAGTCGATCAAAAGTTTTACAAACTCCACATCGCATCCATGCCGTAGGACAGCATCCAGAATGCAGGTCGGAGATCCTCTAGGAAAAGCCTTAACATCCACCTGGCCCCAGTAATTATAATCCGGGTTAGCTCCGGCTTTCAGTAACAACTTGAAACACTGGAGATGATGATAGGCAGAACTGATGTAGAGTGGGCACACGCCTAGTGACGTGAATCGCCGAGCAGCTGGTGCAGAGATACGACTGGCTAAATGGTGATCAACATCAACATCAGCACCATATCTGAAAGCAGAGAGTAAACAGGGTCATAATACTGCAGGGACTTCTATAGAAAAAAAAAATCTATTCACTGCTTCTCACATAAAAACACAATTACATGATGGTTGTGTGCCTTGAAACACCCAAGTTCATAGTTGAAATACTTGTTCTCAATCCAGTATGAAAGGTTAAGGAGAAGTGTACTGGGTGGGGGGGGGGGGGGGGGGGAAGAGGGAGTATTCAAGCTAGAGTAGCGGGGGGATAGAAACAGAACAGATAGAGGAGTGACTGTGGAGAAAGATGTTGTTAAGCCTACAAAGTCAGGAATCAAAAGATTGAGCATCACAGGCCTAATATGTTCTGAGTTGTGTATATTTCAGTGCAAGGAGTCCCAGTCAATTTCCACATATTGACTGGGACTCCCACACAGTGAAAGGGCTAGTTGGCTTGGAGTTTTGTCAAATGTGTTCAGGAAAGCTTTCTAAATCAATATATAGAGGTAACTACAAGAGAGGACGCAACACTTGATCTCCTATTTGGGAACCAGACAGGTCAGGTGACGGAACTAGGTATAGGTGAACATTTTGGGTCCAGTGACCATAATGTCATTAGTTGCAAGTTAATTATGGATTAGGATAGGTCTGGTCCTCGAGTTGAGGTTCTAAATTGGAGAAGGGCCAATTTTGTGGAAATGAGAAAGCATCTAGGAAGAGTGGATTGGGATAAGTTGTTTTCTAGCAAGGATGTGTTAAGTAAGTGGAAGGCCTTCAAAGGTGAAATTTTGAAAGTGCAGAGTTTGCATGTTCCTGCCAGGATTAAAAGCAAAGTTAACAGGCAAAGAGAACCTTGGTTTTCAAAGGATATTGGTGATCTGGTTAAGAAAAAGAAAGAGCTATATAGCAGATATAGACAACAAGGAACAAATGAGGTACTTGAAGAGTATAGAAAATGTAAGAAAATACTAAAGAAGGAAATCAGGAAGGCAAAAAGACATGAGGTTGCTTTGGCGGATAATGTGAAGGTAAACCCAAAGGGTTTCTACAAGTATATTAAGAGTAAAAGGACAGTAAGGGACAAAATTGGTCCTCTAGAAGATCAAAGTGGTCGTCTATATGTGGAGCCTCATAAGATGGGGGAGATCTTAAACAGTTTTTCTGCATCAGTATTTACTCAGGAAACTGGCATAGCGTATATGGAAGGAAGGGAAACAAGCAGTAGTGTCGTGGAACATACAGAGATTAAAGAGGAGGAGGTGCTTGCTGCCTTACAGTGAATAAAGGTAGGTAAGTCCCCCGGACCTGACATGATATTTCCTCGGACCTTGAGACAGTATTGTAGGAAAGGCATACGAGTTTAGGGCACAGATCAGCACCTGGAATTATGACATTGTAGGCACTTGTGAAACGTTGCAGGAGGGGGTAGGACGGGCAGCAATATTTCTTTTGTTGTTTTAGATGTAATAGAGCAGGAGGGATTAAAGGGGGAGGAGTTGCATTACTTAGCAGGGAAAATTCACAGCAGTGCTCACACAGGACAGACTGGAGAGCTTATCTACAGTCTACAGGGATTGAAATGAGGCATAAGGAAGGAATAACCACATTAATGTGATATTACAGATCCACCCAATAATCCACAGGATTTTGAGGTGCAAATCTATACAGATTGTAGATTGTTGCAAGAAACACAAGGTGGTGATAGCAGCCGATTTTAATCTTTCATATTGATTGGGACGCCCACACTGTAAAAGGTCTGGATGGGATAGAGTTTGTCAAATGTGTTCCTTAATGGCGCCAGCAAACAACGATTCCTTGGGTGACACCTTCCGGATAACAAATCTGTTAAATTATTTCAGTTTTTTCAGGTCTTCGGTTTGTTCTTTTTTGTACTGTTTTGTTATGGAAACTGTTGATGTCCGAGACATATGGTTTGGATCTCGATCAAAGGATCCAGCACTAAGCTATGACAGGAGAACTGCTTCATGGAGATCAGAGACGAGAAGCCAAAAGGGGCCGAGAACACAAGCTGACATGGGGGATAAAGAAACCAAGACAGGACATGGGATCACCAACAACTCCATCTCGAAGCTGTGAGAAAGATTGAAGCGTCGACGTTAAAGCGTTCAGACCCGGTCAGTGATTGCTCCCAATAGAGGCCCGAGGACCAGCGATTACTCCCAACAGAGGCCACCACTCGGACCAGGCTGAGTTCTGAGTTATGGAAGAACTATTCAATATTCTGAGATTTATGTGACTGTTTTGTACTTTATATTGGTCCCTTCAGTTTTCCAGTGTTTTCTTTCTTGCGGTTGATCAGTGGGTGGGGGAATGGGATAGGGGATTTTTGATGCTACTGTCACTGTTCCTTTTTGTAAGTGAGGAGGCTAGTCAATTATTTTTTTTGCTCGGGATGGGATGGAGTGTGTTGCTATTGTCACCATCTTTATTTCTGCAAGTAAGGGGGTTGGGGATTGTTGATATTTTTTTCTCTGTGGGAGGGGGAGGATTCTGGGGTCTGAGTTTTGTTTCTTTTCCTTTTTCATGTGTCTTTTATGGCTACCTGGAGAAGACAAATATCAGAGTTGTATTGTGCATATACACTTTGACAATAAAATGAACACTGAACCTTGATACTAGATCTATTGGTGAATGAGACAGAGCTGGAGACACAAGTTGGTTAGGGGAACACTCTGCATCTAGTGATTGCAATGCCAGTAGTTTCAAGATCAATATGGAGAAGGATAGGTCTGGTCCATGGGTTGCAATTCTAAATTAGAGGAAGGCCAATTTTGATGGTATCAGAAAGGATCTGGCAAGTGTGAACTGAGACAGGTTGTTTTCTGGCAAAGGTCTATTTGGTAAATGGAAGGCTTTGAAAAATGGCATTTTGAGAGTACGGAGTTTATACATTCCTGTCAGAATAAAAAGGCAAGGGTAACAGGTTTAGGGAACCTTGGTTTTTGAGAGCTATTGAGGCCCTGATTAAGAAAAAGGAGATGCATAGCAGGTATAGGCAGGATGGAAGATGAGGTACTTGAGTACAAGAAATGCAAAAGAACACTTAAGAAAATCAGGAGGTCAAAAAGAAGGCACGAGGTTGCTCTAGCAAACAAGGTGAAGGAGAATCCCAAGGGCATCTACAGTTATGTTAAGAGCAAAAGGATTACAAGGGAGATCAGAATAGTTATCTATGCATGGAGCTGAAAGAGATGGGGGAAATCTTAAACAGATTTTTCTACATCTGTATTTACTTTGGAGACAGACACATTCTATAGAAATGAGGAAAAGCAAAAGTGAGGTCAGAAACCAACTACAGATTACAGAGGATACAGAGGAGGCATTTACTGTTTTGAGGCAAATTAGGGTAGTTAAATCCCCAAGAGCCGACAAGGTATTCCCTCGGAACCTGCGCGAGGTTAATGCAAAAATTGCAAGTGTCCTAGCAGAGGTATTCAAAACTTCCTTAGCAATGGGTGAGATCACTGAGAATTGGAGGACAGCTAACATTGTTCAGTCATTTAAGAAATGCTCCAAGAATAAGCTAGGAGAGCCTGACATCAGTAGTAAGTAAATTATTGGAAGGTATTAAGGAACCAGATGTATAAGTATTTGCATACACAAGTACTGATTAGGGATAGTCAACATGGCTTTGTGCATGGTTGGCAGTTTCTAACCAATCATAAGAGTTTTTTGAGGAAATTATCAGGAAAATTGATGAAGACAAGGCAGTGGATGTTGTCTACATGGAATTTAGCAAGGCCTTTGACAAGCTCCCACATGGATGTTGGTCAAGAAGGTTCAATCGTTTGGCGTTTAAAATGAGATAGCTTCTTGGGAGAAGTCAAAGAGTGGTAGTAGATGGGTTACTTCTCTATCTGGAGGCCTGAGACTAGTGGCT
The DNA here is from genome assembly GCF_030144855.1 of Hypanus sabinus. Taxonomy (NCBI): domain Eukaryota; kingdom Metazoa; phylum Chordata; class Chondrichthyes; order Myliobatiformes; family Dasyatidae; genus Hypanus; species Hypanus sabinus. The sequence continues at coordinate 56,558,998 of NC_082709.1, forward strand.
TGCCACAGTGCTATGTTCATTGGTGTTTGTCATTTATATCAATGATCTGGATGATAACGTGTTACACTGGATCTGCAAATGTGCTGATGACATCAAGATTGGAGGGGGGGGGGGGGGGGTGGGTGTAGTGGACCATGAGGAAGACTATCAAAACTTGCAGCAGGATCTGGACCAGTTTGAAAAATAGGCTGAAAATGGCAATATGGAGTTAATGCAGACAAGTGTGAAGTGTTGCACTTTGAGACGATAAACCAGGGTAGAACTTACACAGTGAGTGGTAGGACAACAGAACAGAGATCTGGGAATACAGAGCCATAAATCCTTGAAAGTGGTGTCACAGGTAGATAGGGCTATGAAGAAAGCTTTTGGAACATTGGCCTTAATAAATCAAAATATTGGGGTTCCGGTGACGTCATTGTCGAGAATGGCAGCTTAAGTCACTAGCTCCTCCGGAAAAACACGTATTAAGCCCAGTTAACCCATCAAATATAGTATTTTTTGAAAAATATTTGAACTGAAAAGACGGGCAAGAATGGGGAAAAGGAATGGAAATTAAAAAAGCGACACTGTGGAGCCTGTGTCCAAGAGGAGTGCAGCAAGCGGCTTTCCTACCGGACTAGCTAGCGAGGTGGCTGCTGGGCCTCGTTCAGGAGAGGCAGCGAATGTCTTCGAAATCCTGAAAGAGATAACGGAGGTCCAGAAAGATATAAAGCAGCAGCTCCGTGATATTAAGTCAGAGCTAAACTTCGAGTGTTTTATGACAATGGGACGCAGTTGTACCTGACAGTGGAAGGGGCAACTAAAGACATGAAGGCCAGAGGGTTGCCCGTCAGCGTGACCAAACCGAGCAAAAGCCTGGCTGAGGAATTATCCCGCTCCGCTTGGGAAATAGTGTGAGAATTGAGAAGGCAGGAGATGGGAGGAGGCCAAGAGAAATATATCAGGAAGAGACCGGGAGATTCCCAAAGACAGTCCTCACCCCCTTCAGAAGAGCCATAAGGTTTGGCTAACTTTAAAAATGTTGAGAAGCTAAATGAAAGCAAAAGTACAAGGTGATATACCTATCTCGAGAAATACTTATTATAATGTGGATTTTATATTACTTAGTTGTTATTCTTTATTCGCTCACTTACTCCTTTCTCCCCCAAATTGAATATGTATATGTACGTATGTATGTATGTATATCACACACACACACAGTTATATAGGAGTACACAGGGAAATCTTTTCTGTGTAATGGATTTGTTCACTGACTTTTATGAATACTGCAATGGAGGCCCTCAACTCACAAGTAGGAGGGGTTATCCCCCACAGCTAGACATTTCCTCTAGTTCAACACAGGGTCATCTACTAGAGACCTCAGCCTTGGAATCAAACACTCGTTGCCATTTTTGTTATTATTTGTGTTTCTTGGTTCTTATTTGTTCAGGGAGTAGATCGATTAAGTTTTATTCTAATTTCAATGATACATTGACAGATAAATACAGATGGCTAAGGACAAGGTAAAATTCATTTCTTTTAATGTCAATGGGCTATTAAACCAATCAACTACATAATGCCTCATAGGCCTGATTTTATTCTCACAGATCAATGAATCTGTTGTAAAAAAAAATCACTCCCTACTTGTACATAGTTCTTTCATTTTTTTCTTGGTTTTTCTTTCCACTCTTTTCTATAAGCGTGTACCTCAGATAAATACTTTGTGGAGATTTGTGATACATATGATATATAGGTACAATGTCTGAAATACATCTTATGGAAATGTTTGTTTGTGATGAACTTCAATAAAAAAATAAATTACAAAAAAAATCAAAATATTGAGTACAGGAGTAGGGATGTTATGTTGAAGTTGCCTAATTTGGAGTATTAAGCGCAGTTTTGGTCACCTAACTAGAGGAAAAAGGTCAATAAGATTGAAAGAGTGCTGAGAAAATTTGCAATGATGTTGTCAGGATTGAGGACCTGAGTTATAGGGAAAAGTTGAATAGGTTAGGACTTTATTCCCTAAAGTGCAGAATAACAAGGGGAGATTTGATAGAGGCACACCCTATCCTCGTTTATATGCGCCTTCAGACAATGTGGATTCACAGTTATGCGAGGAACCTATTTCTACCAACATCTCCTTATATGTGTCCAAATCTCAGTTATGCGAGGAGCACTGCTTTCCCACCAAGTCACATACACGTGCCTCAGTCTCACTCCTGCCAGCCTCGCATTGGTTTTGGCACGGTGTGGATGTGTGATCTTGTGCTTTTAAACTTATGTTGGTTTTACCTATGGTGCAGTGATTTTGTGCTTGAAATTTTTAACTGTACCTTCTAAGCATCCGATGTCATTCCTGGGCCATCAGCCAAGCGGCAAAGAACCACTTTAACACTTGAAAAAAGTTGGAAATTATAAACAGCGCGGCATCAGCTGAAGGTAACACAGCTCTGGGACGCTACTGCTGGAAACAGAATCTTGCCTTTAAAGTTCTTTTGTTGCTTGACAATGCGCCAGCCCATCCTAAACATTTGGACAGCATTCATCCTAACATAACAGTGCATTTCCTTCCATCTAACAGAACATCACTGAGTCAACCACTCAACCAAGGTGTGATCCACATTCAAGGAATTTTCTTTTTATTTATTTGTTTGTTTGTTTATTTATTTATTTTTAGACGACGAACTATCTCTCAGATGCTGCAAGCAACAGGCGATTTTGAAAATCCCAGGAGGTTACCAACGGTGAGGGAATGGTGGAAGTCGGAACACTTGGCACAAATGGCGATGGACACGGACCCAAGATTAGAACAGTCAGCATTTCAGTCATTCCCTTCCATCAACCCTTCTCCCTTACAAGCAAATTTATGCTTAAAAACAAAATGCTGCCAAGCAAACAACCCTCACCACTTTCTTCAAACCGGTGTCATCTCCTGCTGCCAGCAGTTCTACGAGTTCTATGAGTCTTTCTTCACCCCTTGCTGTGCTTGGTATGATCCCGACACCAAAGCAACCACTCATCTCCCGGAGCGAACACACCTGCCAATGTAGGTGAGTACTGTACACCCTAGTATGTTAACCTTCTATGATTTATTACGTTGAATATTACCTTAAATTGCTGAAATATAATACGAATGTTACCTTGTGGTTCTGCTTTTGTGTCGTATTGGTACGAAAATATGAATAAATTACAGATGAAACATATTTAGGAAGCCCTTTGGAATGCATCCCTATTTTCTCAATTTAAATAATTATTCACATTATGCGTCGACTACGAGGTATGTATCCCTCGCATATAAAGAGGATAGGGTGTAAACAAAATTATGAGAGGCATAGATAGGCAAGCAGGCTTTTTCTACTGAGGTTGGGTGAAACTAATATTAGAGGTCATGGGTTAAGGGTGAAAGGTAAAATGTTAAAGTGGAGCATATTGGGGGAATTTCTTCACCCAGAGTGTGGTGAGGTTGTGGAATGAGGAGCCAGCAGAAATGGTGGAGTCAGGTTCGATTTCAACATTTAAGAGAAATTTGGATAGGTACATGGATAGGAGGGGTATGGAAGTTCTATGGTCCAGGTGCAGTTCAACAGGGCTAGGCAGATTAATAGTTTAGCATGGTCTAGATGGGCTGAAGGGCCTGTTTCTCTGCTGTAGTGTTCTATGACTCTAAGAGTACAACTCTTTCATTACACTTAAACGTAGCCACTAGCACAATGCTTTACAGTGCCAGCTATCAGATCAGGGTCTGATTTCTGCCGGTGTCAGAAAGGAGCTTGTACATTCTCCCCATGACTGCATGTGTGTTTCCTCTGGATGCCTCAGCTTCCTCTCAAATTACAAAGATGTACGGTTAGCATTAGTGAGTTGTGGGCACGGTTTGTTGGTGCCAGAAGCATGGTTACACTTGCAGGCTTCCTCCAGCACATGCTTTGCTAATTGACTTGATGCAAATGGCACATTTCACTACAGACTTTGATGCATATGTGACAACTAAAGCTAATCTTCCTTATACTTTATAACACTATCAAAATGCAATGTACAGACAAGTGTTAGGAAGCTTGTAGAAGGAAATAAACAAATTCTAAAAATCAAACCAAATCAGGATGAGACGTGCTTGAGAAACACTCAGAACACGTTCCCTTACTAGAGATGGATAGATGTTGTTGTACAAGAGCACTGCCTCCAAATAAGAGAAATAAATGGAACTGAGACACAGATTAATGACAACAAAAATGATATGAGCAGCTAAAATACCTCATCCTGTCCCTACACTTTTTCAAAGTTAATAAACAAAAAAACAGGCATTTCTTTAAAAAAAAATTCATTTAACCAAACCCAGTCTTGTGTACAACTGACATTCACCCATGCAGAGGCGAGTACAATTTCCACATTGAGAGAAATGATTCTTAAGGAGTCCATTTAGAATGTGCTGACACAGAAAGAACGTGCAAAGCAACTTGCAGGGCAACGTATAAACCAATTTGCAAAATCAGGATGAAACAATAGCTTGCTGATTAAAGAAGCGATACGGGTAACGGGAAGACATGCTTAACGGTTGAACAATAACGGTGTTAATGCGCTGAGGCTGATAAGTGGGCCAAAGGGGTAATCACATTTGTAATTTTGTAATGAGATTAAAGAAGAATGTAGGGTATAAAAAACTGTGCAAAGTGTAATTCGGCACTCAATCTAGCAGGAGCTGGTTGGGTCCGACTCTGCAGACTCGAAAAATAAAGTTTACCGTTCTGCAAATTGCTGAGACTCAGTGTGTTTCTGACACACATTATGTTCCAGCCAAGAGAGACGTTATTACTTAGCATTCACAGCTGGATGAATATGCTATAAACTGAAACTGAAATCAGCTACATGATGATCTATTCTTTCATCATGTCAGTCACAGTATATAGGATAAAATACAAAAAAACAGTTTTTCTACCAAACTCAAAAAAAATGTAGCTAACACAGGATGAGCAATCGGAGCTGTGCCCAACTTATACAGGATTACATTTGATATACAGTCCAAACAGGCCATTCAGCCCAAACAATTCACCCTGTAATTATGGTCCACTCAAGCCTCCTGCAACCTTTGCTTATCTAAATTTGATGGTTTAAGCTTCTGCTTTATTTTCCTTCATGTTTACACCAACTGCCTCTTAAAATGAATCTGCAATATTTGCTTTAACCACTCTCCATGCTAAGAAGTTCCACATTCTCACCAATCTTTTTGTAAAGATTGCCTTATATCACTTCTATACTTACGATCTTCCCCCATAAGTGGAAACCTTCTCTTTGCATCCTCACTGTTAAAACCCTTTTCATAATTTTGAAGACCTTTATCATGTCATTCTTCAACCTTCCTTACTCAACGGAAAATAGATATAGGCAGAGAATTAACTTCTGATGTATAGATCTTCACATTTCCAGTTTCCCCACAATAAATCTTGTCTGCACCTGCTCCAGTCCCTATACATTGTTTATTTTTTAAAAGAATACACCAACCAGAGGACAGAACGGGGGCTTAGCTAGTACAGCCACCAACTCCCAGTGCCAGACACAGGATTATTTCTGACCTCAGGTGCTTACTGCATGAAGTTTGCATGTTCTCCCCATGACCACATAGGTTTCCTCTGCTGCACCAGTTTCCTTCCACACCCCCGAGATATGCAGGTTGGTAGGTTAAATGGCCACTGCAAATTTAACGGACAATTGATAATTGGTGCAAATTCAATATACTGAAAGTACTGTTACCATGCTTTCTCTCTCCGAGTATACCTACAATCAGTACTTAATGTGGATCTAATGAGTTTGACATAGGTTTAGTGCAGCTTTCCCACTTCTCAATTCTATCCCTCTAGCAATGAAACCTTGTGCTCATTGTTATTTTAAAAGCATGATTTTAATGGCTAAGAAAAGTTTTATGATTTGCATTATATGCCCCAGGATTAAGACTTTATATGTGAGACCCAACCGTGCCCACCCCTCCCCCCAAACTTACTTGATTAGTTCTTTGAGGATGTCTGCTCTGCCCACCCGCGAGGCATGATACACAGGCGTGCTGCGGTGATGGCAACTTCCATTCGGATCTGCACCCGCTTGTACGAGGATGCGGGTACATTCCACGTGGCCATTCAGAACAGCCACGTACAGTGCAGTCTGTCCCTTGACGTCAACCAAGTCCACCTCTGCCCCTTGTTTAAGCAGGTAGTCCGCACAGTCAGCATGGCCCGCAGTCGCTGCAATCCGCAGGGGTGTGCAGGGCAACCATCCGCAACACCAGACCGACTTCTCATTGATTCTCCTAAAGCACACAAAAAAGGCCTCTCTGAATAACTGACATCACACCAAATTATCCGGACACAATGTGCATGACTCCCACAATTAGACACAAAACAATGGGAATCCCCATTAATTTGGGAAGAATTCATCACTGCTCTAAATTTTGTTGTATTCTTCTCCAGCTTTAATCACCTCAATTTCAGAGCCAAGAAATTAAAAGAATCACAGGCTTTGCAACTGCAAACAAGATTATTTGGTCAGTGAGTGGATGGGAGCCATTAGAAAGTGAGAACATAGACAAAGGATTGAAGGAGTGCAGAGTGGAAAGATGTGCCTGGCAGGTCAGACTAGGCACACAACCATCCTCCAGAGAAGAGTGCAAACAAGCTGAACCAATATCATATGAATTACGGAAACAGACAGAGAAGTCAAGTTCCTCAAAGTAGTAAAATTCAATATTGAGTTCAGAGACTGTAACATGCCCAGATGGAAGCTGTTCCTTAGGCCCTATTGTAACTGTACAGAAGGCCGCAGAGTGGAATAGGGGATTGAAGTGGCAGGCAACAAGTAGCTCTGGGTCATTCCTGTGGACTGAGTGTAGGTGCTCTATCTAAAAAAGTGACCACCTAGCCAAATGCACACTGGTTTTTGTCTACACTCTAATTGTTCCAATTCACTCATTGACAAAATAACCTTGTTCTGTTTATTCAATGATCACCTTATCATACTCCTTCTCCTTGCCCTACCTTCCTTGCCGTTTAACAAGCCAATTTTCTATCCTTCCCCACTTCTGACAAAAAGGTATTCAACCTGAAATGTTTTTTTTAATATTATTTATTTATTAAATTTTAGAAATTACAAAGAATAAATGTAATAAAATAGTAAGAAAAATAATATTGACCCTCGCCCTCCCCTTAACCCTCCCCCCCTTAACCCTTATCTAAAGAAAGGAAAAAAAAGGAAAGAAGAGAAAGATTGCCTGGATATCGGAGGATCCCCACATGTTCCATGGAGTTCAAAATAATTTTGATATTTATTTTTACTTGCCCCAATTACTATAATTTTATCTTCAAAGGACCTATGTATTTAATCCTATTTTTTGTAAGTATGGGAACCAAATTTTCAAAAATATATCTTATTCATTTCTTAGATTATAAGTAAATTTTTCAAGTGGAATACAACTTTTTATTTCATTATTTCAACAATCCATAGTTAAATATAAATCAGATTTCCAAGCAACTGCGATAACTTTTTTGGTTACTACCAATGCAATTTTTATAAATTTTTTCTGATACTTATTCAATTTAAATTTCATTATTGTCCCTTCAATATATCCTAATAAAAATAATAGTGGACTATGTGGGAGTTGTACTCCAATAATTTGTTCCAATAAAAGTCTTAAATTTATCCAAAATGATTGAATTTTAAAACAAGACCAAGTAGAATGTAAAAAAGTACCAATTTCTTGATTACATCGAAAACATTGGTCAGACATATTTGAATTTAATCTATTTATTTTCTGTGGTGTTATATATAATTGATGTAAAAAATTATACTGTATTAATCTAAGTCGAACATTTATTGTATTTCTTACACTATCAGAACATAATCTTGACCAGTTTTTTCCCATCAATTTTAACATTCAGATCAAATTCCCATTTTGTCTTGATTTATGAATTCCTAATTTAATTGTCTGCTTTTGAATCAAAGTATACATACAAGATGTAAATTTTTTAATTTTTCCTTTCTGAATTAATATTTCTATTTCACTAGGATTTGGCATCAACATTGTTTGTCCCAACTTTTCTCGTAAATAGGCTTTTAATTGAAAATAACAGAAGAGTGTTATTTGATATTTTATATTTTTTAATTGATCAAAAGACATCAATATACCTCCTTCAAAACAATCACCTATATATTTAATCCCCTTTTGAAACCAATTATGTAAAAGTTTATTATCCATTGTAAAAGGAATAAGCCTATTTTGAATTAAAGTTCTTTTTGCTAATAAAGATTTCTTTATCTCATCGTCCATATTTACCTTATTCCATAAATCAATCAAGTGTCTTAATATAGGAGATTCTTTTTTCCCCCATATCCATTTGGATTCCCATTTATATATAAAATCTTCTGGTATATTTTCTCCTATCTTATCTAATTCTATTCTAATCCATGCTGGTTTTTCTTAAAAAAGACGCAATAAATCCAAGTTGATTTGCTTTATAATAATTCTTAAAATTTGGAAGTTGTAACCCTCCTAAATCAAATTTACATGTCAATTTTTCCAATGATATTCTTGATACCTTTCCTTTCCAAAGAAATTTCCTTACATATACATTCAGTTCTTGAAAAAACTTCTGAGGTAATTGTATTGGTAAAGTTTGAAATAAATATTGCAATCTAGGAAATATATTCATTTTTACAGCATTAACTCTACCTATTAATGTTATTGGTAACATCATCCATTTATCAAGGACCTCTTTTTTTTAATAATGGCAAATAATTTTGTTTATATAAATTTTTTACATCATTATCAACTCTAATACCTAAATATTTTATCCCATTTATTGACCATTGAAATTGAGTTACTAATCGACATTGATTATAATTTCCTTTGGTAAGGGGTAAAATTTCACTTTTATCCCAATTTAATTTATAGCCTGATACTTTCCCATATTCTTCCAATCTAAAAGATAATCTTTGCAAAGATTGCAATGGGTTTGTTAAATAAATCAAAACATCATCAGCAAATAAATTAATCATATTCTTCTTGATTAACTCTAAAGCCCCCAATATCTGAATCTGTTCTAATTAATTCAGCTAATGGTTCCATTGCCAATACAAATAAAGCAGGTGATAATGGGCAGCCTTGTCTAGTTGACCTCGTTAAGCAAAATGGTGTTGAAATCTGACCATTTGTAACTACTTTAGCTTGAGGATTAGTATTTAAAGTTTTAATCCATTGTATAAAAGATTTTCCTAACTCATATTTTTCCAATACCTTAAATAAAAAATCCCATTCCAATCTATCAAATGTTTTTTCTGCATCCAAAGCAACTGCCACACTCATTTCCTCTCTTTTTTGTGCCAAATGAATTATACTAAGTAGCCGGGTTATATTATCCATTGATTGTCTATTTTTAATAAAACCTGTTTGATCTATATGTATTAATTTTGGTAAATATTTAGATATTTTATTAGATAAAATTTTTGCTAGTATTTTATAATCTGTATTCAACAAAGAAATAGGCCTATATGATGTTAGTTTTAAAGGGTCTCTATCTTTTTTTGGCAATACAGTTATGATCGCTATTAAAAAAGATTGTGGGAGTTTATGCATTCTTTCCACGGTGTATTGATTCCATAAAAGGAGGAATTAATAAATCTTTAAATTTTTTTATAAAACTCAGGAGGAAAACCATCTTCTCCTGGGGATTTATTACTTCGAAGTGATCCTAAAGCTTCTTCAACCTCTTTTAATGTAAAGGGCATATCTAATCCTTTCTGTTCTTCCAAATTTAATTTTGGAAGAGTTATTTGTGATAAAAATTTATCTATCTCAGCAATCTTATTTTTTGATTCTGATTGATATAGTTCAGTGTAAAATTTTTTTAAAGTTTCATTAATTTCTAAAGGCATATAAGTAACCTTATTTACACTTGTTCTGATTGCATTTATTGTTTTAGAAACCTGTTCGGTTTTCAACTGCCAAGCAAGAATTTTATGTGATCTTTCACCTAATTCGTAATATTTCTGTTTAGTTCTCATAATTACATTTTCTGTACGATATGTCTGGAGTGTATTATGTTGTAGTTTTTTTATTAACAAGATGTCTTCGTTTCTTTTTCTAACTTTATGATATCTTTTTCCAATTGATCTATTTCTGCTGTGTATTCCTTCTTAATTTTAGATGTATAACTTATAATCTAACCCCTTAAATATGCTTTCATCACTTCCCATAATACAATTTTATCCTCAACTGAATGTAGATTTGTATCCAAAAAAAAATGAATTTGTTTTTTCATAAAATCACAAAAATCTTGACGTTTTAATAGAATTGAATTAAATCTCCATCTATAAATCGATTCCTCCTTATCCATCATTATCATTGTCATTATCAAGGGGGAATGATCTGACAGTATTCTTGCTTTATATTCCACACTTTTCACTCTATCTTGAATATTTTTTGATAATAAAAAAAGTCAAACCTTGAGTAAGTTTTATGTCTATTTGAATAAAATGAATAATCTCTTTCTCTTGGATTAACTTTTCTCCATATATCAATCAAGTTTAAATCTTTCATTAATGATAAAGTTAGTTTTGTTACTTTTGATTTTGTAGCAATTTTAGTTGACCTATCCAAAACTGGATCTAAACAAAAATTAAAATCTCCACCTACCAATATTTTATCATGTGCATCAGCCAATTTCAAAAAAACTTCTTGTATGAATTTTGCATCATTTTCATTTGGTGCATAAATGTTCATAAGTCCATAATTCTGAAAAAATTTGACAATGTATAATCACATATCTCCCCACAGAATCAATTAGTACATTTTGTATTTTAATTGGTAAAGATTTATTAACCAAAATTGCAACTCCTCTCAATTTTGAATTAAATGAAGCTGCAATAACATTTCCAACCCAATCTCTCTTTAATTTCTTATGTTCTGTTTCTGTTAAATGTGTTTCTTGTAAAAAAGCTATATCTGCTTTCATTTTCTTAATATATGTTAAAACTCTTTTTCTTTTCACAGGTCCATTAATTCCAATAACATTAAAACTTAATAAATTAAGTAAATTAATCATTCATAGTACCTTGGGAACTTTAAAATTCTCCATGTTGCTATGAATCTCTCCCCAACCATCCAGGCAAAAAAGAAGAAAAATAGAAGATAACTAATATATAAGAAAAAAAAACAAAATACCCCCCCCCAATAATGTTGCAAATAAAAAGAACACAACATTACCCCCCCCCCCCATTTTACGGGTCATGGCAATCGCCATGATTGTACACGTGAAACTCGCAGCCATCGATCAGGAGCTCCTCCAGCTCCACCGCAAAAAAAAAGAAAATATATTATTGAAGAAGAAAAAAAACAAATAATTAAGGTCTCTACTCCCAATTAATACTCCTCGACTATTTTTTTCCCTTATAAATGTCCATCAAGTCCAACCTTGTTTCAGTCTTCATCATTAGTCCATTTCTATAATTATTTACTCCTCTTCATGGACATCAGGTAATTCTTGTACAAATGTCTCCGCTTTCCGGTAATCAACGAAAAAACTTCTTTCTCCATTATCCAGGAAAATTATCAATTTTGCTGGGTAGCTCAATAAAAATTTATAGCCCTTTTCCCATAAAGATTTTTTCACTGGATTAAATTCCTTCCGCCTCTTCAGAAGATCGTAACTTATGTCTGGATAAAAAAAAAACTCTTTTCCCTTCTATCAACAATGGCCCATTTCTCTTTTTAGCACCTTGAGTAGCTGCCTTCAAGATCATTTCTTTATCTTGGTACCTTAAGCATTTTATCAAAATTGATCTTGGATTTTGATCTTGTTGAGATCTTGGTCTTAGAGCTCTGTGTGCTCTTTCAATTTCAATTACTTGACTTCCTTCTTTCATTTCCAAAATTTTCGGAATCCATTCTTGAAAGAATTTTATTGGATTTTCTCCCTCAGTACCTTCCATAAGACCAACAATTTTAATATTCTTTTGTCTACTAGAGTTCTCAAGTGCATCCATTTTTTCCATCATCCGTTTTCTTTCTAATGTCCAGGCAAGATTATTCTCTTCTATCTTGTCTATTCTTTCAATTGTTTCTTCCACTTTTACTTCCATCTCTTTAGCTTTATTATCCATCTTCTTTTGTTTTTCCACCACATTATCAAGTGTATTCTGCATCCTTCTTACATCTGTTCTTATAGCTTTTAATTCATTCGTCATATATATCAGGATATCTTTTATGTCTCCTTTAATCTCTTCCTTCTTTTCCTCTTCTTCTTCCTCTGAATTTCCCAAAGAGTCTGTTTCTACATACGATCCACTTCCAATTTCACTTCCAGCCGCAGTTGGTATTTGTAGTTTTGTTAATATCTGTTCATGCATACTTTCGCGCTTGTGTCGTTCTTGCCGTTTCTTCTTAGAGACTGCCGACATTGCTGCAACTTCCTTTCCCGGATCATCGGAAGTGCCATGCACTTCGCCGGGAGGAGATCCAACTTGAGGCTTCGCCGAGACGGTTTGGCCTTTTTCCCCACCAATTTGCAGAGTCTTCGAAGTAGTAGCTTTCTTCTGTTTCAGTTTAGGAGCCATATCAAAAGATAATCCTGAGTTGCTTATTAATAGTTTCTAATAGATATTTGTTAACTCTTCTTCATTTAAACTCTATTTCATTACTTTTTACGAGGGAGCTGGATTCCCAACATCTCGACCCTACGTCATAACATGACGTCCCCCCTCAACCTGAAATGTTAACTCAATTTCTATTCCCAGAGATGCAGCACGACCAGCTGAGCATTTCCAAAATTTAAGACTCCTCAAGCTCCAGCCTCTTGTTCATCCCTATTTTGGTAACTTCATGAATGGGATTGGACCTTGGGCTCTAGAATTCCTTCTCTAAACCTCTCTCCTACTTTAAAACAATTCTCAAATTCAATTCTCATCTACTTTGAACTTTAAACTTTGAAAAAGTACCATCTGTCCTTCAATACAATTCAATATGACTTTTTTTGTTGTAATTCTCCTGTTCACTCCTTTCTCCTTGACATTAAGGCTATGAGACTGCCCCGGCTGCGAGCTTCATGGCGATTTACCCCATTAGTATGAATTGAGATCAAGGCTTAGGCCTCTGGGCTGCTCTGAGGATTTGGATCTAAGGTCTCAATTTGGTTCGGATTGTTATTGCTCATTTCTATTGTTTGCATGATTTGTTTTTTTTTCTTTCTCTGCACATTGGCTGCAGATCTTTTTTTAAAAAAAAACTGAATTCTGTCGGGTTTCTAGCTTTGTAAGCAGACAAGTCTACATTCTTTGATAATAAATGTACTCTGAATCTTGAAAAGAGCTTCCTCTCCACCAACAAATTTCTGTACAGTTTACGAATTCTACCCTTCTACTGTAAATTACAAAATGAGTAGTGCAAAAGGAGAATAATGCTATGCCTTAGCATAGTACTGCTACCACAAAACAACATATTTCATATCAAATAAAGCAATGATAGTAAATCTCATTCTAATTAAATTTCACAGTTAAGGACAGTTCAAGATAGGTTGATAGAGAGTATCATATTTTTCTTCCAGCCAAAATAAAAAATAAAGTCTTCAGTCAAAATAATGGTGGTAGGCACTGTAAAGTTTGACAGAGAACTCTAAAGTAGCAACTTCCACTTAAAAATGTAGGCACTTTTTTCACAGGATAATTACTGGTCAATATTTGCAACACAGCCAAAAGATTTGGTCACTGGCAATCCCTCTGATCAGGTGAAAGCTTACAGTCCTCAGCCGCTCTGATGACAGACCATGATTTCTTCAGAGCAAATAAATGGTCTGTAACTCCCTTCTCTTTCCTACTATTCATATGCTGGCATGAGTACTTTTCTTTCAATCTAATAAACAACTTCTCAATTAAGAGATCAGTAGAAAGCTTTGCAATGTCCTCACCTCATTACACTAAACCCCCAAGATGAAAACCAGAGGGTCCCATGGATGCAGTCCTTTACTGCATTCTTCATTTAGTGTAATTTTATTGATGTATATTCATATTGGCCAACTCCCAAAGTTTCAAGTTGTCTGGCACAATGATATCTATGACAGAAATTATCTCCGACACTCCTCTATTTTCATATTATAATATCATTGTCAACTTTAAAGGGGCTTACAAGACTTCTGACAATCTCCTCTCCAAAGTAGATTTTCATATCCTTTAAGTTCTTTTATTTTGCAATTGTTTCATTAACCTTCATTGCTTCTGCAAGTAGTCTTTTTTTAAATTATGCATGTTTGTTTCCTTTACGTTTTATGTTGTTCTTTATTGATCATCCATAAAAGATTATTTTAGCAAGTAGAGCTTTCGGCCCTGATGCTACACATCAGCTTTGCATCACATTATTTTTAAACACATCCTGTTGATACTCCAACGTGTCACCCATCAACAAATTGATGCAGTTTCTCATGGGCAGTTTATGTCACTACATTGTCCCAACTCAGGAACTTAGTGGCCATTTAAACTTTATCAATTTCAAATACTCCACTGGACTTGATTAGCATTAAAACTAAACATGCCTTTTCTTTTTATAAGTTCTGGAACAACAATCATCAACATGCAATTGGAGTTCATCACCTTCCTGAGCACAACTTTGCTAGTTTGTCCCATACCAAAGTTAAAATCCTCCATATAGACCTCTCCCTTTGCTTTATATAATCTCAGTTACTATAAAGAGCCTAATCTCATCTGGGAATTTTTTTTTTAAACCAAAGTTAGTTACTGCTTCCTCTGCAATCCGATCTCTCTCCATCCATTCCTCCCCCCACAAACACACCACTGAAAATCATGTCATATCTCCAAGTTGAATTCACATCAGTTATTCATCCAACAACTTCCTTCCATGTGTCTATCATGAATGTTTATCTGGCCACACATTTCATCTGTCCATTTTTCATTTCTTGTTTCTTTTAGATTCTTTTGTCATCACTAAAATACACTCTGCCACTCCTACTCCACCTTTTGGACCCTCCCCATCACTGAGCACATTTACCAGGAGCACTGCAATATGAAAGCAGCATCTACCATCAAGGACCCTCATCATCTACGCCATGCTCTCCTCTCACTTCAGACAGGAGGTACAGGAGCCTTAGGTCCCACATCACCAGGTTCAGGTACAGTTATTACCTTCAACCATCAGGTTCCAGAACTAATGTGGATAACTTCACTTACCTCAGCACTAAACTAACCCCATAACATTTAGGCTCACTTTCAAGGACTCTACACTCAAATTCTCAATATTATTTATTTACTTTTTTTATTATTTGAATGTTTTGTCTTCTTTTGCACATTGGATGTTTATCAGTCTTGGTTATTTTTAGTTTTCCTAAATCCTATTGTATTTCTTTACTTTCCTGTAAATGCCTGCAAGAAAATAAATCAAGGTACTTTGATAGTAAAATTTCTTTGAACGTTGTTGTGTCCTATTGTTATGAATGTACCACAGCTCTGAGGGGCCGAAGGGGCGGGAGCAGCCCCCTCCTTCCGGAGAATCGCAAGATCACTATTAATTCGGGTCTCGGACCCAGGAAATGAGAGACAATGCAATGGTTTTGACCATTGTTCTTAGAGACACCTGTGTGAATTGCATGTTCCTGCTACGTGACAGCTACCAGGGACATGGACATCCTCGGGCAATGTGGGGGTGGGGATTGCATCACCCTACTTTGATGGACATCTACAACTCTGCAAGTCAAGATAAAAGGGGACTGCAGGAGGCGGTACCCCAGCAACGCACCAGAAGGACACACCATCGCTCAGCGCTCCCGTGTTAGCGGGAAGCCATTCAAAGCCACGTGCGTTCCGTTCTCCTTTGCCTGGGGAGCGGGTGGCTGATAACACCGAAAAGGACTTCAAACTAACAACGGGGAACCAACGCTCCCCTGATTCAACGGAGTTGCTTCATAAAGACCCGGGCAAGTTTTCCTTTTCTCACCAATCTCTCTCTCTCAAACACGTGAAACCCAGCGATTCCCAAAAGGCTGAAGCCTGCAGACTTCTGAGTGACTTTTATATTTCCAACGGACAATATATTATCCCCTAGACAACAGTAGAGCTTATTTCTTAATGATGATTATTACTATACCCGTGCTTTAGATTGAGTATTGACGACGTATATTATCTGAATGTTTGTATTAACCTTACTTTTGTGCCCCCCTTTATAAATAAAAACATTTGAAAATAGTACCATCAGACTTCAACGGACCTCTCTATCTTTGCTGGTAAGTGATCCAGTTATGGGATACGTAACACTTTAAAACAGTAAGACTGAAAATGGAGGATTAGACCATCCAGCACTAGGAGTCTGTTTCAGTATTTAATATGATTGTGGCTGATATACACTAAATGGCTACACACATCATGGCTGATATATATCCAAATATAGTAACCTATTCAAGCTTTCTCCCCATCTCTCTTTACATCTGCACCTCTAATCTGCCTGACTCTTTGCCAATTCACACACTGCTCAATTAATAATCAGAAATCTGAAATAAAATGGGGAGTACTCAGCAGACTAAGCAGTCTCTGTGGAAACAAACTCAGAGTTAACATTTCAGATCAATGAGAAGTACTGATCCGCATCGATTGGAAAGTGTGTAAAATAAAATCTGTGCAGTTAACATCTCAAGTCACATATTCTTATTGGCATTTGCTCTCCAACAACCCATGGTCCAAAAGAACACAAACATATCAGGGTTAGTCAATCAGAACAACAAATATGAGAATTCCCAGAAAATTTGAGAGTGAAGTGCCATGTATGGAATTAATCTTTGACACTGAACAGTGGAGTACCACCTCCTTTTTCATCTTGGTAACCTCCAATCTGATGGCATGAACATCAAATTCTCCTTCTGTTATTTTCCCCCTTCCCCTGTTTCCAACACAGGCCCCTTTCCTCTTCTCATCTGCTTATCACCTTCCTCTGGTGTCCCCTTCTTCCTTTCTCCCATGGTCCACTCTCCTCTCCTATCAGATTCCTTCCTCTTCAGCCTTGCCCACCCACCTGGCTTCATCTATCACCCTCCAGCTAGTCCTCCTCCTCCTCCTCCTCTCACCACCTTTTTACTCTGGCATTTTTCCCCTTCCTTTCCAGTCTTGAAGAAGGGTCTCAGACCAAAACATCAGCTATTCATTCAGTTCTTCAACACTGTGTTAATCTGGATCTCCAGAATCTGTAGAATCTCTTGTGTGATTGAATAGTGGATGTTTATGAAGAAACCAAGTCCAAAGTGAATTTATTATCGATTTACATGCATGTCAACATTTTCATGCAGGCATTCACAGTAAATACAAAGAATCAATGGAAAAACCTCATACAAGACTGACAAACATCCAATGTACAACTGACAAACTACAAATATAAATAAAAACCCAAAATACCAATAAATAAGCAATAAATAAATAACAAGAACATGAGATGAAGAGACCCTTGAAGGCAAGTCCAAAGGTTGTGGGAATGGTTTAGTGCTAGTGTGAGTGAAGTTATCCTCTCCGGTTCAAGAGCCTGATGGTTGAGGCTCCTGTAACATCTCTTCTACTATTTAAGTGGATAAAGCTTTGGCTCATCCACAATTTGTCTGACATTTATAACAAAATTCAGCATAACCCAGCTTTCATAAATTACTGCAAAACCAAAAGGTGATTTAGAGGCCTCATTTTTTCAACCACAGTCAAAATACATACCACAGACAAATATTCCAGATTCTTCCTACAGAAAAACCATTAATAACCTGGAGAGGTTGAGCAAGCAACTTAAATAAAAGTAATGGAACAGTTTAAACATTACATTTAAGTAAGGAGCAAACAAATCAGAATCCGGTTTAATATCACTGGCATACGTTGTGAAATGTGTTAAATTCGTGACGGCAGAACAATGCAATACATAATTATAGAGAGGAAAAAACTGAATTAACAGTTAATATATATATATAAAAAATAGTTAAATAAGTAGTGCAAAAATATTAGAAATAAAAAAAGTAGTAAGATAGTGTTCATGGGTTCAGAAATCAGATGGTAGAGGGAAAGAACAATCCCTGAATCTTTGAGTGTGTGCCTTCGGGCTCCTGTACCTCCTCCCTGATGGTAGCAATGAGGGCATGCCCTAGGTCGGGGGTCGGCAACCCGCGGCTCCGGAGCCACATGTGGCTCTTTTACGTCTGTGCTGCGGCTCCCTGTTGCTTTGGGAAATAATTGGTTGTGGCGACCCTTTTCCTGGCACATCCGAACCGACTCACAATAAGATAGCCTACGGGGGTTTGTGAGTACGTGTCTTTTGCAGCATCCGCGCCCATGGGGGGCGGGTTGAGGGAGGCTTAAAAGCAAGGCTGTTTAGTTCGAATAAAGCTATCTTTGACTGCAGTTTACTGACTGCGTGTAGCAACCGCTACAACGTGTTTTTAATCGCTGGCTGTCCAGAGGGGAGGTGCTGAAACGCTTTGTCACGCGTCTGGAAGAAGTGAAAACTTTCCTGGGCAGCAAAGGGCTCAACTTTCCTGAGCTGGAACAGCCAGAGTGGCTGGAAAAGCTACACTTCATGGTAGACATGACAGCGCACCTGAACACGCTGAACACAGCTCTTCAATGGGGTAAGGACGTACAGCCCTGCACATGTTGGAGGATGTTTTGCATTCGAGCGCAAGTTGACGTTGCTTGCCAGAGATTTACAGAAAGGCACATTGTCTCACTTCCCCAATTTGAGAGAGTTCAAACAATGTCACGACATGATAAATTCGGAGTATTTACATTCTGCAATCATCGCAATGCAAACATCGTTTGGGAAAAGCTTCTGTGATTTCAGAGAGGAAAAAAAACACATTATCCTTCCCGGTCACTCCCCTAAGCATCGATCCATCCCTACTGAATACGACTGCATTGTCAGGTGTGAGTCAACCTGAAGAAGTATGATAAATATTTTAATTGCGTATTATTTTACGTATATTCATATGTTTTCATTGTTCAGTGAAATAGTCCTTTTATTTTTCAGGTTGACAGCTGGCTGACGTTATTTTTGGTTTGCTGCTGGCGGCAAATTTAAGTTTGGCATTTTTCATAAATACAAGAAGGACTCAAATAGACGTTGAGTATTTTACTTAAAAGTAACCTTCAACCCAACGTCTTTTTTTCGGAGTTCAAAATGTTTTTGTTGCATGCAGAAATGTAATTTCGTTTTCTCTGCAGGAGTTCATCAATTTCATAAATGCAACACATTATAGTTTATTTATACATAGCATAAAGGCAAAACAAAACGTTGTATGCAGTGTTATTTCATTTTAAATGTCAAACGGGTTTTGCGGCTCCCAGTGTTTTCTTTTCTGTGGGAAACGGGTCCAAGTGGCTCTTTCAGTGGTAAAGGTTGCTGACCCCTGCCCTAGGTGATGAGGATGTCTTTTTGAGGCACCGCTCCTTGAAGATGTCCTGGATACTATGGAGGCTGGAGCCCATGATGAAGCTGACTAATTTTACAACTCACTGCAGCTTTCTTTGATCCTGTGCAGTACCCACCCACCCCCATAACAGATGCTGATGCAGTCAGTTAGAATGCTCTCCACTGTACATCTTTAAAAATTTGCAATGTTTAGGTGATACACCAAACCTCCTCAAACTCCTAATCAAATATAGCACCATCTAACCTTCTTTATGACTGCATCAATATGCTGGGCCCAGGTTAGGACCTAGGAACTTGAAATTGTTCACTCTCTCCACTTCTGACCCCTCTATGAGGACTGGTGTGTATTCCCTCATCTTACTCTTTCTGAAGTCCACAATCAGTTCTTTGGTCTTACTGACGTTGAGTGCAAGGTTGTTGCTGTGACACCACTAAACTAGCTGGTATATCTCACTCCTGTATCCCCTCTCATTACCATCTGAAATTCTCCCAACAAGGGTTGTATCGTCAGTAAATTTATAGATGGGACTTGAGCTGTGTTTAGCCACACAGTCATGGGTGTAGAGAGAGTAGAGCAGTGTGCTGCGCACACATTCCTGAGGTGCACCAGTGTTGATTATCAGCAAGTGGGGATGTTATTTCCAATTCACTTAGATTGTGGTCTTCCAGTTAAGAAGCTGAGGATCCAGTTGCAGAAGGAGATACAGAGGCTTAGGTTCTGGAGCTTTCTGATCACAGCTATAGGAATGGTGTTAAACATCGAGCTGTAGCTAATAAACAGCACCCTGATATAGGTATTTTGTACTGTCCAGGCAATCAGAGGTCATGAGGAAAGTCAATGAGATTGTGTCTGCTGTAGATCTATTATGGAGATAGGCACATTGCAGTGGGTCCATGTCCTTACTGTTTCTAGCTATAACCAACCTCTCAAAGCATTTCATCACTGTAGATATGAATGCCACTGAATTATAGTGGTTAAGGCAGCTCACCTTGCTCTTTTTGGGCACTGTTGCCCTTTTAAAGCAGGTGGGAACTTTTGACTGTAGCAATGAGAGACTGAAAATGTCTTTGAACACCCCCACCACGCCAACCAGCTGGGGCCTGTCATCTTGCAAGAGTTCACCCTCCTGGACAGCTGAACGTTGGCCTCCGAGCCAGAGAATACAAGGTCAACATATGTTAAAGTTAGTGCATTTAGGCAAAATAGCTCAATGGCAAGATCAGTATTTACATGGCCATCTCTAATTTCCCTTGGTGCTAACACATATTCTTGAATCATTGCAATTCTAAAGCAATGGTATAATCAGGATTGTATTTCTGACACCTCCTTTCCCTTTCTCAATCTGTTCCCATCTCTGGAGACAAACTATCAACTGACATCTTTTATAAACCTATTGATTCCCGTAGCTATCTTGACTATCCCCCTCCCACCCTGCCTCCTACAAAATTGCTATTTCCTTTTCTCAGTTCCTTCGCCTCTGCCGCACGCGTTCCAAAGATGCGGCTTTCCTTCAGGGGTTTCCCTTCCTCCACCACTAATGCTGCCGTCACCCGCATTTCTTCCTTTTCCAACCACTCACGCTAACCCCATCTTCCTGTTGCCTTAAAGGTGATAGAACACCTCTTGTCCTGACCTACCACCCCAAGAAAGTTTGCATCCAACACATCATTCTCTGCAACTTCTGCCATCTCCAAAGGTATCCTACCACCAAACTTATCTTTACCAACCCCACCTCCGCTTTCTGCAGGGGTCACTCACTCTGTGATTCCCTTGTCCACTCACCTTTCCCCACTAATATCCCTCCTGACACTTACCTCTAAAAGCAGTCAAAGTTCTATACCTACCCATTCATCTCCTCCCTCACCTCCTGTCGTAAATTGGGGACTACTCCATCGAGTACCTCCACTCCAACCACATGGAATTTCCCAGTGGCCAAACATTTTTTAAATTCTGATTCCCATTCCCGCTCCAACAAGTCAGTCCATGTCCTCCTCTTGCGCCATGATGAGGGCATCATCAGGGTGGAGGAGCAGCACCTTGTATTCTGTCTGGATAGCCTCTAACCTGATGGCATGAATATCAATTTCTCCTTCCAGTCAAAAATTCCCTTTCTCTCCCTCTTCTTCTATTCCCCATTGTGCCCTCTGACCTCTTCTCACCTGCCCATCACCTCCTCTGGATCTTCTCCTCCTCTCCTATTAAATACTTTCTTCTCCAGCCCTTCATCTTTCCTATACACCTGCCTTCACCTATAATCTTCTAGCCATCCTCCTCCTCCCACTTTTTTTTTTAAATTCTGTCGTTTTCCCCTTTCTTTTCTAATCTCAGGAAGGGTTGCGACCCAAAACATTCACCGTTCATTCATTTCCATAGATGCTGCCTAATCTGCTGAGTTCCTCTAGCATTGTGTGTGTTGCTTTGGATTTCAAGCATCTACAGAATTTCTCATGGATATAATCATGACATCCAGCATAGATTCAGTTTGTAAAACACCACTTTCATAACAGAGCAATTCTTCAGTGCCTAGAAACCTGATCCATCCATAAACTCCACCACAAGCACCTCTGGAAAACTGTGAAGATCCCAGACAGCTCTCCATCCTGTGCCCATATTTGGTCCCTCTCTTCAGGGTTCTGATGGTGCCAAGGCAAAGTTATAAAAGGAGGCCTCCAGACCGCACTTGAATGTGCAAAAAAAAAGAGATGATCTAACTGAAGTGCTTTCAGGGTTGATAAGGTACACAAGAAGAAACAACTCTGCTACTTGAGAAGCAAGGGATTTTAAGATAAGAGCTCAGCAGTTTGGGAATAGTCTTCAGAATCACCATTTGAAAAATGAAGAATGATGCAAAATTGTGACACTCACCCAAGAAAAGCAGTTAGGTGAAAGAAAGAATTGGGGGTGTGCAATTGAAAGTTTCAGCACAGAAACTGATAGGTTATTGTTAAATAAGCTTTGAAAGGGTTACAGAAGCAAACATAGCTGAAATACTGATCAAGTTCACAGTGCTGAATAGTCACCTCTTTTGCTACACTTCCCTAGACAGTATTCAAAGTTCAAAATAAATTTATATCAAAGCCATATACATCACAATATACTACCCTGAGATCATGTACTGAGACCCTATACTATACTATCTGCCTCAATGACGATCATGCAGTAGCACTTACATTCACTGTGATGAAGTATTTTCAAAGGCTGGAGATGAAATCAATCAACTGCTGCCTGAGCAACAACTTGGATCAGCTCCAATTTGCCTACCAGCACACTCCATTTCATTGGCTTTTCACTCAACCCTGGAATATGTGGACAGCGAAGATGCATGCATCAAGAAGTTCTTCATTAACTACAGTTCTGCATTCAATATTATCATCACCACAAAAATAATCAATAAGTTTCAAGATCTAGGTCTCAATACCTCCTTGTGCAACTGGATCCTCAATTTCCTCACTTGCAGACTCCAATTCGTTCGGATTGGCAACATCTCCTTTACAATCTCCATTACTTTATACTTATGACTACAAGGCCAAGCACAGGTTCAATGTCATATTTATGCTCGCTGACAGCATCACTATCTTAGGCCGAATCAAAGGTAGTGACGAATCAGCATATAGGAGGGAGATTAAAAATCTGGCTGGGTGGTGCCACAACACCAACCTCTCATTCAATGTCAGCAAGACCAAGGAGCTGATTAATGATCTCAGGAGGAAGAAACCAGAGGTCCATGAGCCAGTCCCCATCAGGGGAATCAGAGGTGGAGAGGTTCAGCAACTTTAAATTCCTCAGTTCTATCACTTCAGAGGATCTGTCCTGGGCCCAGCATGCAAATGCCATAATGAAGAAAGCATGGCAGTGCCTCAACTTCCTTAGGAGTTGCTGAAGATTCAGCATGTCATCCAAAACTTTGACAAACTTTTATAAATGTGCAGTGGAGAGGATATTGATTGGTTGCATCACGGTCTGGTATGGAAGCATTAATGCCCTTGAAGGGAAATGGCTATAAAAAGTAGTGGATACAGCCCAGCGCATCACAGGTAAAACCCTCTCCACCACTTGAGCATATCTACACAGAGCGTAGAAAATACAGGAACCTCAGAACTCACACCACTAAGTTCAGGAACAGTTGTTTCCCCTCAACCATCAAACTCTTGAACCAGAGGAGATAACTTCACTGGACTGTTCCCACAACCTATAGACTCACTTTCAAGGTCTCTTCATCTTAAGTTCTTGACATTTATTGCTTTTTTTGTGTTTGCACAATTTGTTGTATTTTGCACAGTTTGTTTATCCATCTTGCTGGTCTATTAGAACTGCTGCAGACTCTCAAAATCACAATCCTAAAAAGTTGTGACATGGTTCATTCTGTCCATACAATCTTAAGGATGTAAGTTCCAATCTTCCTCCAGACACTCAAAAACCAAACTGGTGCAGAATTGAATAACTTCTAAACTCAATACTGGTGCTCTTTTTCCAGATACGTTTAATAGCAGATGCTTTTAGGTGAATAGCTCTTAGGTGATTTTAAAAGATACCACAACGCTGTTTCAAAGATGACAGCAGAGTCATTTCTGTGAACTGACTAATACTAATCCCCAATCAACATAAACAAATGAGCTTGCCTGGAAATTATCACTATGCTATCTGTAGATATATCAATTGTCATGTTCTTTTGAGGTTCCTACAGCAACCTCAAAAGAATTTCATTGTGTGATGCTCTGAGATGCCAGAGCGACAAAAAGGAAAATCTACTGCAATTCCAAATGGCCACCATACCCAAATTCCTATTTGCCTTCTCCACCACTATATCATGTATAATTATTACTATCTACAAGATCCATGGAGCATTTCCCAGACCCACAATCTCAACCACCTAAAAGGCCAATGCCAGTAGGACCTCCAGAACACTACCAACAATGAACTCTGTAAGCTGCAAACCCTTGTTCATCAATGGTTTCCTGTAGAAGTACTTTCACCATTAGTGCTAGGAAGGTTCAATAAGGTAGCCCACCAAATTCAAGAGTAACTGGGTTGTAACTATTAAGTTGCAAGAATTCCATCAGAAACACAACTCCAAACGCAACGATTTGATAAGAATTCTGAACATTTTGTAATGTTATAATAGGAAAAGTATTACAATTACAGCATAGCATGTTAACATACGGGTAAAGCGGGGAAAACGATCCTTTCCAAACGCATATATTTAGAAGTGGTTATGCCTACACCAGTTATCCAGTTCAATTATTGGTCTTGATTGAACTAGGGTCTGCAGGTATTTGTGCAATGGAGGGGGGATGGCGAATGAGATACGGCTTGCTTTGGTATACATTATCGACACTGGCAAGTTGGCTGCCTGCACAGGGAACGATGTTAGGGTCGCCGTAAAGAAAATAACAACCGTCAGATTAGATTGGCGGTAATATTTTCCAGAGAATGACTGCATTAAAATCACCCTGCTCGCAATGTAATACAAACTGCCGCGTTAAATGGAGACTGAGGGCTCAAGTTTCACGGACAGCGGTTTTCTGAATTACGAACAATAATAAGCGGTGGGACTCCGCTCACCTCCTGAAGTTGTCCTCCTTTAGCAGGGTGGCGATGGTGGCCAGGTCTCCCACGTAGGTGGCATCATGCAGCCGGGTGTCCTCCGACTCCTCCGCGGTACCGTCGCAGAACTGTTCCCGCAGCCACTCCTTCAAGTCGCGGCCGGCCCTGGTACCAGCGGCCGTCGCTCCCTCGGCCTCCTCCCGGTACTCGGCGCCGGGGCTCGGGGGAGCGGCGCCATCGCCTTCGGCTGAACGCCGCTCGGACATGGCCGCCGCTCTTACTCTGTGGCCGCCATTCCGCGGCGGAACAACTGAAGCGAGAGCGCGGCCGCCTCCATTGACCGTATCCGAGGCTCAAGCCCGGCCCGAGTACCGCCCGCGTCGTCGGCGCTTCCCACAGCCGCCGCGTGCACGCGCGATGCCAATCGGCCGCGCGCATCCGGGCACAGCGCGGCGAAGCCCTCAGTGTCGGCGCCGGGGAAAGAGGTTGCAATTCTTCATTAGTTATCTTTTGTGATGCCCATCCCTTGTTTCAAGCGGTTGCATTTCTTTATATTTCGCAAAACTTAACTGTTGATCAATTGGTTGTAATTCTTTATTTATCTTTTGGAAACTCAATCTTTGTGTAAATGTTTCCTTCCATCCCAGGGTTGAATGGTGTTTTTTTTATAAAT
This sequence comes from Hypanus sabinus, assembly GCF_030144855.1. Classification (NCBI taxonomy): domain Eukaryota; kingdom Metazoa; phylum Chordata; class Chondrichthyes; order Myliobatiformes; family Dasyatidae; genus Hypanus; species Hypanus sabinus. Next base: position 56,584,621 of record NC_082709.1, read on the forward strand.
AAACTTACCTTAAATCTGTATTCTTTCATTAACATAATAGGTTATTTGTTTTGCGTGATGCAGTAATTGCAATTAAGAACAGCAATGAATGCCCATTCGTAACCGCCCTTGATAAACTGGTGATCCGCCTTGGTAAGAGAGTGTGGTTGCGAAATAAAGTGTTGGACTTGCACCTATTGCTTTAGAACAGTGGTTTTAAAACGTTGTCCCAATTCTATACATATTTTTGCCACTCCAAATGTGGTGGTTTGCTGTTTGGACTAGACCCTCAACGTTGCTACTACTTGTGATTTTAATTAATACAAACCATCAACTAGTTAGATATATAAAATAATATCATGCACTGTTTACTGAGGAGAGTTTCAAAGGGTCATTTTATTATTAAAGTATGTATGCAGAATACAACTCTGAAATTTGTCTTCTCCAGATAGCCATAAAATACAGAAAATCATGTAAGTAGTTGAAAGAAAGACATCAATCCCCTCCCCGCACCAAAAGAGAAAGAAACAAAAACTCGCAAACCCCCAACACCCCCACAACCTCTCCCTTGTGCAAAAACTAACAGATCACCCAAACCCCAGCCTGCCAGTCTGCAACAAGAGTGGGCGAGAACATGAAAAAACAGCTTTGAACTGAAAGAGACCAGTATAAACTACAGTTAATATGAACTACAGTCCAATCCGTAAATCTCTGAATTTTGATAACATCTCCGAGAGCATACGGACACAATGGCCCCTCCAACAGCAGTGACCCCTCCGAGGGCAGTGGCTCGAACCAGTGGCCCCTCCAACATCAGCGACTCGAACCAGCGGCTTCTCAGAGGGAAATGATTAATGTAAATCAACCCAGTCTCTGGATTTTTGACCGTAAAACTTTAGAACTAATATTAACATTACCAAAATATCTACTCCATGCACTGATTACTGGTAAGAATGACCTCCAGAGAAAAGTGTCAAACACACCAAGTCTCATGCACGCTATGTCCAATTTAAAAAATAAGAGTCTTTCAAGCTATGGAATGCTATAGTTACCATGAACTTGATCACATAATCCACTTTGGTTTTTCTGATGTATCTCTCGAAATCGGTCCCTTTGCTTTCATGCCGCCATGCATCCTGACTTCTTCCCCTAGTTCCCACAGGCACCAGCCTTTTTCTATTTCTCTCAGCCCTTGACAAAGATTATCAAAGGGGAACAAAGTGGGTGTGTACCAGAAATCCAGGTATGATTTGCAGAGGGCTATTTCAAGGGCAAAGAGACAATTTTGAACAAGGTTGGAGGCGATATCAGATGCATGGCAGCTCTGGCAGTGTTTGCAAGACATTACTTCCTACAAAGTGAAACGCAATAGTATGAATGGCAGTGATACTACACTACCAGATGAACTCAACGCCTTCTATGCACACTTTGAAAGGGAGAACACAACTACAGCTGTAAAGATCCCTGCTGCACTCGATGACCCTGTGATCTCCATCTCAGAGGCCAATGTTAGACTGTCTTTAAAGAGAGTGAACCCTCGCAAGGCAGAAGGTCCTGACGGAATACCTGGTAAGGCTCTGAAAAGGTTTTGCCAACCAACTAGGGGGAGTATTCAAGAACATTTTCAACCTCTCACTGCTTTGGGCAGAAGTTCCCACTTGCTTCAAAAAGGCAACAATTATACCAGTGCCTATGAAGAATAATGTGGCTGTCTTAATGACTATCACCCGGTAGCACTCACATCAACAGTGATGAAATGTTTTGAGAGGTTGGTCATGACTAGACTGAACTCCTGCATCAGCAAGGACCTGGACCCATTGCAATTTGCCTATTGCCACAATAGGTCAACAGCAGATGCAATCTCAATGGCTCTCCACACAACTTTAGACCACCTGGACAGCACAAACACCTACGTCAGGATGCTGTTCATCGACTATAGCTCAGCATTTAATACCATCATTCCCACAGTCCTGATTGAGAAGTTGCAGAACCTGGGCCTCTGTACCTCCCTCTGCAATTGGATTCTTGACTTCTTAACCAGAAGACACAATCTGTGCAGATTGGTGGTAACATCTCCTCCTCACTGGCACACCTCAGGGGTGTGTGCTTAGCCCACTGCTCTACTCTATGAATACACCTGACTGTGTGGCTAAGCATAGCTCAAACATCACCTATAAAATTGCTGACGATACAACCATTGTTGATAGAGCCTCAGATGGAGACGAGAGGGCATACACGAGTGAGATATGCCAACTAGTGGAATGGTGTCGCAGCAACAACCTGGCACTCAACGTCAGTAAGACAAAAGAGCTGATTGTGGACTTCAGGAAGGGTAAGATGAAGGAACACATACCAATCCTCATAGAAGGATCAGAAGTAGAGAGAGTGAGCAGCTTCAAGTTCCTTGGTGGCAACATCTCTGAGGATCTAACCTGGTCCCAACATATCGATGTAGTTATAAAGAAGGCAAGACAGCGGCTATACTTCACTAGGAGTTTGAAGAGATTTGGCATGTCAACAAATACACTCAAAAACTTCTATAGTTGTACCATGGAGAGCATTCTGAGGCTGCATCACTGATATAGAGGGACTTCTGCAGAGGACCGAAAGAAGCTGCAGAAGGCTATAAATCTAGTCGGCTCCATCTTGGGCACTAGTCTACAAAGTACTCAGGACATCTTTAGGGAGCGGTGTCTCAGAAAGGCAGCTCCATTATTAAAGACCTCCAGCACCCAGGGCATGCCCTTTTCTTGCTGTTATCATCAGGTGGGAGGTACTGAAGACTGAAGGCACACACTCAGTGATTCAGGAACAGCTTCTTCCCCTCTGCCATCCGATTCCTAAATGGACATTGAAGTTTTGGACACTACCTCACTTTTTTAATATGCTCTATTTCTGTTTTTGTACATTTTTAATATCTATTCAATGAGGTCACCAGTGAATACAGGCCCAAGCTATTAAATGATTTTCATATGACAAGCCCATTAATCATAGAATCATTTTCAAGAACCTCCTTTGAACCCTCTCTTTTCTCAGCACATCCTTTCTGAGATACAGTGTCTGTAAAAAGTATTCACCCCCACCCCCCCCCCCACCCCCAGAAGTTTTCATGTTTCATTTACAACATGGAATCATGGTGGATTTAATTTGGCTTTTTTGAGACTGATCAATAGAAAAAGACTCTTTTGTGTCAAAGTGAAAACAGATCTCTAAGTTAATTACAAGTATAAAACACAAAATAATTGATTGCATAAATATTCACCCCCATTTAATATGACGCACCAAATCATCACTGGTGTAGCCAATTGGTTTTAGCTATCACATAATTAGTTAAATAGAGATCACCGTGTGCAGTCAAGGTGTTTCAATTGACTGTAGTAAAATACACCAGTACCTGGAAGGTCCAACTGTTGGTGAGTCAGTATCCTGGTAAAAACCACACCACGGAGACAAAAGAACACTCCAATGAACTCCGTGAAAAGGTTATTGAAAAGCACAAGTCAAGAGATGGATAAAAGAAAATTTCCAAGTCACTGAATATCCCTTAAAGTACAGATAAGTCAATCATCAAGAAATGGAAAGAATATGGCACAACTGTAAATCTGTCTAAAGCAGGCCATCTTCAAAAACTGAGTGAACATGCAATAACGGGACCAGTGAGGGAGGCCAATGAGAGATAGATGATAACTCTGTAGGAGTTACAAGCTTCAGTGGCTGAGATAGGAGAGATGCACATACAACAACTGGATGCTTTACCAGTCGCAGTTTTATGGGATAGTGTCAAAGAGAAAGCCATTGATGGAAAAAACTCATATCAGATCTCAGCCAGAGTTTGCCAGAATGCATGTGGGGGACTGTGAAGTCATCTGGAAGAAGGTTCTATGGTCTGATTAAACTAAATTTGAGCTTTTTGGAAATCAGACTAAATGCTATGCACATCATCAAAAACACACCATCCCTACCGTGAACCATGGTGGTGGCTGCATCGTGCTGTGGGGATGCTTCACTGCAGCAGGCCCTGGAAAGCTTGTGAAGGTAGAGGGAACAATTAATGCAGAAAAATACTGGTAATCCTGAAGGAAAACCTAATGAAGTCTGCAAGAGAATTGAGACTTGAGAGATTTTTTTTTCCCTAGCAAGAGATTAACCCCAAGTATAAAGCCAAAGGAGAGGCTTACAAAAAACAAAGTTTAATGTCCAAGTCAGAGCCCAGACCTCAATCCAATTGAGAATTTGTGGCTGGACTTGAAAAGGGCTGTTCACTCACGATCCCCATGCAATTTGACAGAACTTGAGAAGTTTTGCAAAGAATGGGGAAAAATTGCAGTGTCCAGATGTGCAAAGCTGATAGAGATCTATCCACACAATTTCAATGCTACAATTGTTGCCAAAGGTGCATCTACTAAATACTGACTTGAAGGGGCTGAATACTTATGCAATCAATTAATTTGTGTTTTATATTTGTAATTAATTTAGATCACTTTGTAAAAATCTGTTTTCACTTTAACACAAAAGTCTTTTCCTGTTCATCTGTGTCAAAAAAGTCCAATTAACTCCACTGTGATTCAATATTGTAAAACAATAAAATATAAACACTTCCAAGGGGGTGGGTGAATACTTTTTCTAGGCACTGCACATGGCCCAAAACTGCTCACAATACCCCAAGTGAGGCCTCACCAGTACTTTATAAAGTCTCAACATTACATACTTGCTTATATATTTTAGTCCTGTTGAAATGAATGCTAACATCACATTTGCCTTCCTCAACACAGACTCCACCTGCAAATTAACTTTAAGGAATCCTGCACAAGGACTCCCAAATCCCTTTGTGCTTCAGATTTTTGTATTCTCTCTCCATTTAAAAGATAGTCTACCCTTTTATTTCTTCTACCAAAGTGCATGACCATACACTTACTGTATTCCATCTGCCACTTCTATGCCCATTCTCATAATTTAAGTCCTTCTGTAGCTTCTCTAATTCCTCAGAAATACTGCCCCTCCACCTATTTTTGTATTGTCTGCAAACTTTTAGCAAAGCCATCAATTCCAGCATCCAAGTCATTGACATATAATGTAAAAAGAATTAGTCCCAACACAGAATCCTGTGGAACACCATTAGTCACCAGCAGCCAACCAGAAAAGGCTCCTTTTATTCCCACTCTTTGCCTCCTGCCAATCAGCCACTCCTTTATCCATGCTAGAATCTTTCCTGTAATACTATAAACTCATTGCTTGTTAAGCAGCCTCATATGTGGTGCCTTGTCAAAGGCCTTCTGAAAATCCAAGTAAACAACATCAGCTGATTCTCCTTTGTCTATCTTGCTTGTTATTTCTTCAAAGAATTCCAACAGATTTGTCAGTTAAGATTTTCCCTTGAGGAAACCATACTGAATACAGCCTATTTTATCATGTGCATGACATCTTTAACAATCAATTCCAACAAGTCTGAGGTCAGACTAACTGGTTTATAATTTCATTTCTTCTGCTGGTCTCTCTTCTCGGAGTGACATTTGCAATTTTCCATTCTTCTGGAACCATTCCAGAATCTAGTTATTCTTGAAGGATCATTACTAATGCCTCCTTAATCTTCTCAGCCACCTCTTTCGGAACCCTGGGAATGCACACCTTCTGGTCCAGGTGACTTCACTATCTTCAGAGCTTTCAGTTTCCCAAGAACCTTCTCACTATTAATGGTAACTTCACACACTTCATGACCCCTGACATCTGGAACTTCCACCTTACTGCTAGTGTACTCCACAGTGAAGACTGATGCAAAATACTTATCCGCATTTCTTTCTCCCCCATTACGACCTCTCCAGCATTGTTTTTGAGCAGTCTAATATCCACTCTCACCTATCTTTTACACTTTACATATCTGAAGAAACTTTAGATGTATTTTTTAATGTTACTGGCTAGCTTACTTTCATATTCCATCTTTACCTTCCTAATGACTTTTTCAGTTGTCCTCTGTTGGTTTCTTAAAACTTCCCAATCCTCTAACTTCCCACTAATTTGTGCTCTATTATATGCCCTCTCTCTGGCTTTTATGTTGGCTTTTACTTCCCTGGTTTCATCACCTTGCCTTTAGAATACTTCTTCTTTGGGACATATCTATCTGGTCTCTTCCGAGTTGCTCCCAGAAACTCCAGCCATTGCTGCTTTGCCATGATTCCTGCTCATGTTCCCTTCCAATCAATTTTGGTCGGGTTCTCTCTCATGCCTCTGTAATTCCCTTTACTGCACTATAATCCTGATCTTCTCCTTCTCAAATTTCGGGGTGAATTCAATCATATTATGATCACTTGCCCTGAAAGGTTTTTCTTTACTTTAAGCTCTCTAATTAATTCCAGTTCATTGCACAACACCAAATCTGAAATAGCTGATCCTCCAGTGAGCTCAACCACAAGCTTATCTAAAAAGCCATCTCATAGGCACTCTAGAAATTCCCCTTCTTGGAGTCCAGCACCAACCTAATTTCCCAACCTACTTGCATATTGAAATCCTCATGGCTATTGTAACATTGCATTTTTGGCATGCATTTTCTATCTCCTGATGTAATTTGTAGACTATTTCCTTACTACTGTTTGGGGGTCTTTATATAAGTCCCATTAGGATCGCTTTACCCTTGCAGTTCGTTAGCACTATCCACAACAATTCAACATCTTCCAACCCTACATCACCTCCTTCAAATGATTTAATTTCATTTTTTACCAACGGATCCACACCACCCCTTCCGCCTTCCTGCCTGTCCTTTCAATACAACATGTATCCTTGAACATAAGCTCCCAACAATAAACCTCTTTCAGCCATAATTCAGTGATGCCTACAACATCATACTTGCCAATCTGTAATCATGCTACAAATTCATGGACTTTATTGCATATTATACACACATTCAAATATAATGCCTTTAGTCCTGTATTCACCCTTTTTGATTTTGTCTGCCTTTTACATTGCAACTCACCCTGTTGACTGTAATTTTGCCCTGTCATCAGCCTCTCCTTGTTAGGAGTCTCACTCCTCATTGCCTCTATCTGTAAACCAACTACCTCATCTTCAGCACTATCACTCCAGTTCCCATCCTCCTGCCAAATTAGTTTAAACCACCTGAACAACTCTAGCCAACCTGCCTGCAAGGATATTGGACCCCCTCGGGTTCAGGTGTAACCCATCCCTTTTGTGTAGGTCATACCTTCCTCGGAAGAGATCCCAATGATCCAAAACTCTGAACCCCTGGTCCCTGCACCACGCATTCACCTGCCAAATCATTCCACTCTTACCCTCACTGGCACATGGCACGGGCCACATATTACCACCCTGGTGGCCCTGTTTCTCAGCTTTCTACCGAGCTCCCTAAAATCTCTCTGCAGGACCTCCTCACCTTGTCTACCTATGTCATCGGTGCCAATATGCACCAAGACCTCTGGCTGCTCACCCTCACCCTGGAGAACACTATGGACCTGAGATATCCCTGATGCTGGCACCAGGGAGGCAACATACCATCTGGGTGTCTCTGTGTGCTCACAGAACCTTGTCTCTGTTGCTCTGACTACAGAATCTCCTTTCAACACTGCAGTCCTCTTCACCTCTCTGCTCTTCTGAGCCACAGCACCAGACTCAGTGCCCGAGACCAAGTCACTGTGACACCCCACCCCTGGGTAGGCAATCCCCTTGAAAAGCATCTACAGTTATATGCCTATTACTGAGGGGAACGGCCACAGGTGTACTCTGCACTGGCTGTGCATTTACCCTCCTTCTCCTGACAGTCACCCAGTTACCTGTCTCCTGCAACCTAGGGGTGACTACCTCCCTGTTGCTCCTGTCTTAACACATCCTCTGTCTCCTGTATGAGTTGAAGGTCATCGTGCTGTAGTGCCAGTTCCTTAATACGTTCTGTCAGGATCAGTAGCTCAGTACACCTGGTGCAGATGCGTTTATCAGGGAGACTGGTGGTCTCCCAGACTTCCCACATCCCACATGCAGAACAAAACACTGCTCCTGAGCCATTCTCACTAACAGATGTGGAATGAACGGAGAGAGTAACTTACAAGACAAAGTACCTTGCCCAAACTTGATCTCATCTAAACTGATGAGCCAAAGCCACTCCAAAGACTGGCACACTCCAAATGAATGGCCATTCCGCTTGAACTTGAACTATTCTTATTGGCCCGTTCTAATAAATCTCACTTGCTGATTGATTACTCCTCAAATCAGAAAAACTGCCACGAAACTCTGCTTTTGAAATCTCAATTGCCGCCTTGATTAAAAAGTAGCTCTTTTCACGCACTCCTGGTGTGGATTGTCCAACTCAAGAGGAAACTAGCTGGAAAGGGTCTCGGTCTGAAATGCCGATTGTTTCTTTCCTTCCTTCGATACTCCCTGACCTGCTGAGTTCTTCCAGAATTTTATGTGTGTTGCTCAAGTTACCATCCAGCAATTTTCAAGAGACAGACTTAGCTGAATAATAGTTATAGTAGCATGCTTGTAGCTGTTTTTTGCGAGAGGAGGGGTTGGGGGTTTGGGGTTTATGATGTTCTAGCTGCTGTTTGTCCGCATGGGGGATGTTAGTTTTTTGTGCGAGGGAGGGGGTTGGGGTTTTGGGGTTTGATGTTCCAGCTGTTGATTTCTGTGTGGGCGATCTGTTAGTTTTTGTGTGAAGGAGAGGTTGTGGGTTTGGGGTTGATGGTTCAGCTGCTGTTTTCTGTGTGGACAATCTGTTAGTTTTTTTTGGGAGGGAGGGGTTTTGGGGTTTTGTTTCTTTTTCTTTTTAGTGTGGGGGTTGGGTAGTAGATGTCTTTTTTTTTCAACAACTCCCATGGTTTTTCTGTATTTCATTGCTAAATGGAACAGATGAATATCAGAGTTGTATTGTACATGCATACTTTGAGAATAAAATGAACCTTTGAAACTCTGAATCTTCTGCATGGTTTTAGAGATGCATAATAGAGTTGAGGTTTATATAATGGACGTTCAGGAATTTGGGTTTGGAAAGGATAGAAAAAGCAATATATATTTTAATCCATTGAAAATGAACGGGGCTACAACCTGAGGACCATCAATTTCCTGGAAAAAAATATGATACAAAAATAAAGCACAACCTAAATACTGATGGGAGAGAAAGAACTTATGTGACTAACCTTACAGGCTTTTTGAGTAAATAACACCAGAAAGTGTTGTGGAATTCATGCCTCATCAATGGTTCCTTTACACAATACCAGTGGATATCAAGAGTAAGTAGTGGCCAGCAGCCATCTAAAGTATGAAGTAGAGCATAGTCAGTGTGGACCTAAATGATGAAGAAAGATATAGGGGTCAGTTGTTCCCAACCATACAAGTTCACACTTTGTAAAACCCATGCATCCTCAGTTTCATTGCCCATAAATACTTGATTATGTCTTGAGCTGTTGAGGAGATTGATCTGTCCTGGTGATTTCCAATGACTTTTGGTCGCCCTTTGTCCAGAAGCTGAGCATAGCTTGTTTCCTTTCAGGGCATTTTGTGAACTTTCTAACTGGTTGACCTCAATATTATTAAAGCCTCACAGCTCCCCTGTGATCTTTGCCACATCTATTCCCCACAGAGCCTAAGAAGACACCCGCAGGTTGGAACCAATGCTCTAAATGACTGTTGTTTCCCTGGCAAGTGTCAACAGCTCAGACTGGGAATGCGGAGGAGACTGTCACGGGCAAGTCAGCAAGCTGTCGCTCTAGGTCTGCCAGTGACAAATGAGTTTCAAGTGGAAGAACACATCCAGGTGGAATGAGCTGACCATATGTGGACTGAACTCACAAGCAGGCAAGCTGAAAAAGAGATTTACTGATATTAACTTGCACTTTCTAAACTATGTGCAACACCAATAAAGGGAGCCAATAGAATTTTGAACGGGATTGTACAATAGGTTGAATTTGCTTCCCTCAACAACGTGAGGACTCCCTCTCTGAGTGAACTTCTGGAGTACTGCACTGAGACCTGTCATCCCTGCTTTAGTAAAAACTTCCGCATCCAACAAAATAAGTGTTTCCAGAAAGAAAAACGCTCATAGAAAGAGAGAACTTGCATTTAATTAAAGTCTTCCAAGAGATGCCTAATCATCTTTATGGTAATTTAAGAATTTTTACTGGAAATCTGAAGCAACACGCACAAAATACTGGAGGAACTCAGCAGCTCAGGCAGCACCTTTGAAATTGAATAGATAGCCGATGCTTTGGGCTGAGACCCTGCTTGAGGACTGAAGTGGAAGAGGGAAGATGCCAAAATAAAAAGGTGGGGGGAGGGGGGAAGGGGGAAAGGGGGAGGAGGACGATCAACATCTTTAAACAACAGCTGATGACTGGCATTGAACAGCTGATTATTGCCATGGAAAGTCAGTATGATTGTTAAGATCAAATGGGCAAGCACACTTTCAACATCCAAAGTCGTTCTGGGCACTAGCTAAATGTGGGAAAATAACATCAAGGTAAACTGATCACACTATGTTGATCGTGGAACAAAAGCAGATAGGAGAAAAGTATTTTCATTAGTACATGATGTCTCAAATGAATGTAATCAACCCATTCCCGACAACTGAGACAGAGGAAATCCACGCCGTCAGATCAATCCAGTTAAAACTAATGGTCAAATAATAATAATGGTCTTATTGTTACCAATTAATAAGATGCAACAATACATAGAGGGTCGATCAACAAGGGGTTACATTTGACATATTTGAGTGGAATTCTATACTCACACAAAGTAGCTTGCCACTTGTCAAACCTTCACAATATGACTCCTCTCAGATTAACTGAATTTAAATAGTACAATTGGGATAGTGATTTAGACTAAATAAGTCTTTTAAGTCCCTAATATAAATGATGGGGAGTCCAGAGAGGGCTAGTGCCTCTGGTGAAGAGGCTTGTCGTGTCGAATCCAAGGCAGCTCACCCACTTCTGTTCCCCACCGGACACTCAGCTCTCACCTATCGCTCCAACTAGCTGTTTGCATGTGACAGTGACCACACCCCAGTACACCACTTCAACAGGTGGGCTAAACCAGGGGAGGGTAGCCAGCAGGTCTCACACCCAGTGAGGTTGCCATGTCTGTCCTAGCTTGTGAAGTCAGCTCCAAAGGACTGGGTCAATGAGATCTCCAGTGAGATCCAATGGCCAGGAAGGTGGTTCTGCAACGCTCCACGGAGCATGACAAGGCACAGAAGTAGTCATGGTCATCCACTGCACCAGGGGAGACCCCAGTTGTGTCGTCTACTTATACCACTGGACCGGGCTTCTGAGGCTGAAAGAGTATAACTGCCCTAGTCCAACGACTTTTCTACTTTAAAAACTCTCCCACAAAGGTTTCCTGTCGTCATCAGATACCACGGACAACCACCATAAATGATGAGACTTGTAATCATGTCATCAAAGGCATTCCCTTAATTCATCTTTCAGAGATAATGATTCTTTTGTCTTATTTTGTCTGTGCCAATGGAGAAGAACTTGCTGAAAATTGGTAGAACTGACTTGTTATGCTGCACAGACCCGGGCTATTAATCAGGAACACATGAAGTAAAATGAAGCAGATTTTCCTTACTTTAATAAAGTACCTTGAGGGGCCAGTGCAGTGAAGCCTGAACCAATCTGAACCTACGCTTTGTCACCCTCAGGCTCGGGATACCATATGTGGTTAGGCTTTAGCGGGAGAATCTCATCAACCGGACATGAATATCTTCTCTTCCAGCAGCTATGGATATAAATAATGGAAAGGATGAGTTCCTTTCCAACGGGATTGTCCTGAGAAATGAGCTCCAGGCCACAGTCAGGCACTTCTAGCATGCATCTGGAGCTTTCTCCAAGTACTCAAGTACAGTCTATGAGGACCATCTGACTGTGGCCTTGGATACCAGTGGTATCTCGGCAAAGGCTGTAATGCAGGCAACCTGTGGGATGCCATGTATTTCAGAAACTTGGGAATGGTTCTGAAGCTGGGAGGTTAACAGCAAAGTTGATCCACTCCTTAAGAGTTTCTGTTCTGTACAACTCCTTGACTTTATAAATGGATGTACACTGCTGAGCTTTGAGTCAGTGGGGAGAGAATAATACCAGTGGGAAAATACTCCTGGAATTCTTTCAGGCAGTTCAGGAAAATATAAATACATTAGCAAAAGAATAGTCAAGTTTTTGGTTGGTAAGAATAGGGACCTGAACCTCAATGCGGGTGTCAGACTCCCGACCTGCCATCACTCACCACAAGTCTGAACTGATTCCACACTCCTGTTCCCAGTATTATTTATTTATCTTCCTTTTCACATCGGTTGTTTAACGTCAGTCTTTATTTGTGTTTAGCTTTTCATAAATTCTGCTGTATTTCTTTATTTTCCTGTAAATGTCTGCAAAAAAAAGAATCTCAAGGTTAATATACAGTAATATAAACATACTATGACAATAAATTTACTTTGACTTTGACCTTGACCTTGACTTTGGACAGATCGACATTCTCCACGTCCCATTGGAAGGAACAGCAACAGAAGTCTGGTGTACTCCTGTCAACCTGTCAGGTTGCTGAGGAGCTCCTGAAAGAAACGGAGAGACACAGCCAGCTGGCCGCTCGCCGCTTTAACTCCTTCCATTAATTTCAGCACCGACTTTTCCTGCCCTTTCTTCCTCAGGCTCTCCAAATTGTGCAAATCCCCTGTAATTAACTATCTTTTCTTTTGGAAGTTACCCTGCAGCTGTTTTGCCAGTTAATTGAAGTCCAAGAGCTATTGATTAGCGACAATGAAAAAGACTGTGATAGATTTTTTTAACAAGAGGGATAGGAAGTTATTGAAAATCCTCAAAAAAATCAACACTGCTGCAAATAGATTATTAATGGGCTTCAGATTCGAATGCCATTCATGTCCCAGGCTGCACTAGCAACTGTTGCCTCTTCAATGGTATGGATACTTATTTTTAATTCCCTTTCCGACCATCGTGTAAAGCAGCACTTAGTCACTTAAGCTGTCCTTTCTGTCATTATGTCATTGTTACACAGTTTAAGTTTTATATTCTTTCATATAAATCTCTACTAATTTGTTAATGCTTCAACAGTGAGTTCTCAAAAACATTTACTGATCTATTTTAAGGCCATAAGACATAAGAGCAGAAGTAAGCCATTTGGCCCATTGAATCTGCTCTGCCATTTCATCGTGGCTGACTCATTTGGTTCCCTAGCCAACTGAATTGACTCCAGTCTCTCACGTTGTTTCTCATTAATCACACAACTCCTCTACCCCATGGACTTTCTCTGACTTTGACAATATTTTACACTGTGTTGAAACCCATTATTTAGCAACGGGTGATTTTTAACTGACCTCTTACTCCTTCCTGAAGTAATTCTCAATCCATTAACCCCCCTTCCCCCCCGTCCTTTGTCCACTGCACTACACGTCATGAATGGTGGTGTGATTTTGAAACTGCTTCAGGGGTTGTGTAGTGTACTGAACCAAATAAAAATCTAAATTATTAAGAAATCAGAGCTGAAACTGGTCAGTTGGCCCCCAGCATCTGTTCCCAGCATTCAATCAGATCATAAACAAATCAGTCTTAGCCTCAGTTCCACCTTACTTGTTCCACTTAACACTGGACCCTCCTAGGGAGTCTTTTGTCTTAGCCCTGCCTGACTCAGTCTGCGTATCTGTCCAGGGGAAGCATGAAAGATGAAGTTCCTCCTTGCCTCCATCTTAGCAGACTCAATGGTCTGAAAAGCCTAATTCTACACCTGTGGGCTTAATTGGACAACCCCTTATTCTAAAATCACTGGGGCAATACTCTCTCGATATCTGTATAGTAAAAACCCCCTCAGAAACTTATGCATTTCAATAAAAACATCTGATTTTCCCAAATTCTAATGTCTAGTCCCACTTTCCTAACGAGTCCATTCTGTCACTTCAGTAATGAACTTCCTCCAACATAAAAATATCTCTTCTTAAATAAAGAAAGCAGTATGAACACAGACGTGTTGTCACCATCATTCATCACAGTTGTGTCAAGACTTCTTTTATACTCTTTGCAATGAATTCCAACATTCCATCAGCATTCCTAATTGTTGTACCGGAATCAGAATCAGACTTTAATCGCCAAGTACCTGTACACATACAAGGAATTTACTTCCGGCAGATGTTGTCTCTCTGCTCATAACAATAATAATGATAAATATAAATGAAAATATAGATTATACATACAGGTAGTGCAATCCAAGTAACAGTTAACCGGCAGTTAACTGTTCAGCAAAGTGACCTAACTACACTTCTCATCCACAAAGACGCCCATGTCCCTTTTGATCATCTCCTACCATTTAAACAATGTTCTGCTTAAATATTCCACCTTCTGGGGGATCACCTCACATTCCCCATGCTCTTTTCCCCACTTAAATTCACCTATCTATGCCAAAATAAGAAAATGCTGGGAACACTCAGCAAGTCAGGCAGCATCCGTGCAGAGATAAACAGTTAACACTTCAAGATGAAGACCCATTATCAAACTTGATTTTTTTTAATCTTTCTACATCTCTTTTCAGATCCTTTCTGCCTTTATCATAATTTATTTCTTCACAGCTTTTTATTTGAAAAATTTGGCTGCAATGCTATTGCGGATGTAGATCATAAATAGTTGAGGCTCCAGCAGTGATCTCTGTGACACCCTACTAGTTACGGATTGCCAACCTGAAAGTGCTCCATTTACTTAAACTCTCTGTTTTCTGCTAGCCAATCCTCTATTCCTGGTGATAATTTTCTCCCATCTGTTATTCCTGCCTCGTAATACTTTATGCAATATCTTGTCAATGCTTTTTGGAATTTTGAAGAAAAATGTCTGCACGCTAAGGACAAATTTAAATCCAGGTTTATTATTATATGCACAAGTACATGCATACGCAGGTGCAATGAGAAACTTGGAGCAACATCAGATCCAGAACATCATGAGAGAAACATAAATCATACAAGAAAGAATGCAATTAGTAATTGGACTTGCACAGGCAGTTTCAAAAAGGTTGGTTCAAGCAGATTGATGAGAAGTAGCTGTTCTTGAACCTGATGATGTGGGACTTCACTAATTCTTGTTCATTCGTTTAATGCACCAGATAATGACTCATCTCCTGATCCATCATATCCTTTCTGCCATATACAAGGCACAAGTTACTCTCCATTTAACTGGATGAGTGAGGCCCAGATTACAACAGGACTGGGACCAGGATCAACTGGGAAAGTGGGCCAAGGAAAGGCAGAGGGAATTTTATTCGAATAAATGTGAGGTGTTGCGCTTTGGTGAATTAAACTAGGGAAGAATTAACATAACAAATGGTCCAGCCCTGCAGGTTTTTGTAGAACACAGGTGTGCAGTTCCCTGAAAGTGCTGACATAGGTAGGTCAGGTGAATCAGGAGTTTGTAATGCATTGGTTAGGGCATTGGATTCAGGAGACAGAACATCATTTAGCAACTGTGCAAGACCACACTTGGACTATTGTGTGCAGCTTTGGTTTCCCAGCTCTAGGAAGGATGCTACTAAACTGAAAAGGGTGCTATAGGGACTGGAGAATGGATAAGTTAAAGGGGAGACTGCTACACAATGCCGTAAGTGTCATTACTTTATCCAGAATTTCAGAGTTGACAATTATTTGCTCAATAAAGTTCAAAGCTCATAAACGCGGTACATTTTGGTAAGAAGCTTAAGTATGTCACTCGGGAAGGTGCAAGTATAGGTGGAATAGGAAAAAAGGGATTCTAGAGAATGTATTTGTACACTATCACTTACACTGAATGTATACTGTGTATCAATACGTCTGGAGAAAGTATACAGTACCCCATCACTTATTTAAGTTTGTTTTATTTAATTATTTTACGTAGAGATACTTCACGGAACAGGCCTTTCCAGCCCAATGGGCCACACTGCCCAGCAGTCCATCTATTTAACCCTAGCCTAATCAAAGTACAATTTACAATGACCAATTAACCTGCTCGCTGATAGGTCTTTGGAATGTGGGAGAAAACCCACACATTCACAGAGAGGATGTACAAACTCCTTACAGGCGGCATCAGAATTGAACTCCCAACTCCAACACTTGGAGCTGTAAAAGCGTCGCGCTAACCACTACACTACTGGGGCGCCCTACTGTAGTATTTGCTGATGACACCATGTTATTGGCTGAATAAAAGGTGGTGATGAATTGGTGTATACAGTAGGAGGGAGGCTGAAAATCTGATTGAGTGATGCCACAATAACAACCTCTCACTCAATGTCAGTAAAACCAAAGAGCTGATTATCAACTACAAGAGGAAGAAGCCAGTCTTCATTAGAGGAACTGAGGTGGAGAGGGTTAATAACTTTAAATTCTTTGGCATTAAGGATCAACGTTTCTCTCTCTGAAAAGCGTCCGAGGATTTGTCCTGGGACCCGCACGTAACTGTCATTACAAAGGAAGCACAGCAGCGCCTATACTTCATTAGAAGTTTGTGTGGATTCAATATGTCACCTTGATCCTGACAGCCCTGTCTTTTCAACCTGTCTGGGCTGGCGTTAAAATTCACCAAACTATGGAGCAGCTAAAGGCTCCAGCGTCCTGGGAAGAGCAGCGAACATCGCGCAGAGCAAGTGAAATCAGCAATCGCCTCTGATCTGGGCCGACATTTACGTACCTCACACTAGGACTTGGCTACTGAGAAGGGCTCAGAACCTAGACCACACCACCCAATGACTCGCTCAAGGCCCAGATTTCGCTACCCAGCTCAAAGCCGCTCTCAAGCTCTTCAAATCAGCTCAGCGTCCAGAGCCATGCTCTCACACCCAGGCCAGTTGTACAGACATTGAATCTCCTCTGCCACTTCTCCTCCTCTCGGGCCCAGAGTGATCCAACCTCAGGCATCGGAACTTCTCTGCCCAGGCTCCGACTTCCACTCTCAGTGCCCAGTGTGATCCAACCTTGCACCCGAGCCAGTTGTACAGGCATCGAATCTCCTCTGCCCCAAATTCTCCTCTCCAAATGGCTCATTCCATCTGCATCAATTCTGCAACACACCATCTCATGCTCATGCTCCATACTCGATGTTTGCGATGATAATATACCACAATTTACCTCAGAAAAGTTGTTTTTAGTGACGTTCTTTTCTCGGATTTCTTAACTTTTTAACTATCAGTGAGCTGTTGCATGCGTTCAGTAGCGCCATCTTAGTTAAGGAAAACAGTAGAACATACGGAAAGCATTGGCTGTGTAATGAAAGAATGAAAGCGGTTGCATGCTTAATTCTCATAAGTATTTTTTATTATGAATAAAGTTTATTTTTATATTTAAAATATTGTGTTCTTTTGCACATTGTTGCTTGCTGGACTTTCTGTTTATGTACAATTTTTCATAAATTCTATTTTATTTATTTTTTTAATGTATTTGCCTTCAAGGTGGTGAAACTTGAGGTAGTATATGGTAACATTGAATCATCCAAAGCTAACCTTTAAAAAAGTAAAGCAAACACCCAATTGCAGAGGGATATGATTACGAAATGGGGAAGTTATAATCAAAGTTCAAAGTAAATTTATTATCAAACTACACGTTAGTCGTCATATACAACCCTGAGATTCATTTTCCTGCGGGTATTCACAATCCCCAAGAGGACAAACAATCAACAAAACTGTTCACATACAAAAAGAAAAGAAAGGAAATAATAATAATAATAAATAAACAAGCAATAAATATTGAGAACTTGAGATGAAGAGTCCTTAAAAGTAGGTGCATGGGTTGTGGGAACAATTCAGTGATGGGCTGAGTGTAATTGAGTGAAGTTATCCCCCCGCCCCCGGTTCAAGAGCCTAATGGTTGAGGAGTAATAAAAGCTCCTGAACTTGTTGGACCCTTGCCACTTGTGATCTCTTAATGAGAAGTAGCTCATTTATCTCCTGTTTCCTCCTCCTGAAGTCAATAATCATCCTATAGGTCTTGTGACATTGAGTGACTGGTTTTTGTTATGGCACCACTCAGCCAGATTTTCAATATCCCTCCCGGTGCTGATTCATCACCACCTTTGAATCGGCCGGTGAGGGTGGTGTCATCAGCAAGCTTAAACATAACGCTGTAGCTGTGCCTAGCCACACAGTCATAAGTGTGAAGTGAATAGAGCAGGGGGCAACAAGTACAGAGACTTGTGGTGCACACCTTACATCAATCCTCGGTTAGGCCAAATTCAAAAACGGTGCAGTTCTGGTCACTGTATGGAAGACGCAGAAAGAGTTACAAAGATTAAACCAGGCATGCGAAAGGAATAAATACCTGGAATGGAAGAAGAGAACGGGTCACTTTTCTCTTGAAGCCGTCAGGTGAACTTACAGAGACCTTAAAAGCTATGAAGGGTTATGCCACCAAGAATGTTCCCACTTTGGGAAAGGCACACTATGATATCCAGCAGGTGATTCAAAATAAATGTTCCTCCCCAATGAATGGAGAGAATGAAGACCCAGTTCAGGAACACCCAGCAGCTCAGGAACAGCTTCTTCCCTCTGCCATCTGATTCCTAAATGGACATTGAACCCTTGGACACTACCTCACTTTCTTAATATATATTATTTCTGGTTTTTGCACAATTTTTAATCTATTCAATATATGTATAGTGTAATTTAATTATTTATTATTATTTTATTTTTATTTTTTTCTTTTATATTGAATTGAACTGCTGCTGCAGTTAACAAATTTGACGACACATGCCGGTGATAATAAACCTGATTCTCATTCTGATAAAAGCAAGGATGTAATGTTGAGACTTTATAAAGCACTGGTGAGGCCTCACTTGGGTACTGTGAACAGTTTTGGGCCCCTTATCTTAGAAAGGATGTGCTGAAACTGGAGGATCAAAGGAGGATCATGAAAATGATTCCAGGATTGAATGGCTTGTCATATGAAGAGCTTTTGATGGTTTGGGGCTTGTATTCACTGGAATTCAGAAGAATTAGGTGTGATCTAATTAAAACCTATTGAATGGTAAAAGGTCTTGATATAATGACAAGGAGAGGATGTTTCCTATGGTGGGAGAGTCTAAAACCAGAGGACACAGCCTCAGAATAGAGGGGTGTCCTTTTAGAACAGAGATGAGGAGGAATTTCTTTAGCCAGAGGACAGTGAATCTGTGGAATTTTTTGCTATAGGCAGCTGTGGAGGCCAAGTCTTTGTGTATATTTAAGGCAGAGGTTGATAGATTCTTAATTGGTCAGGGCGTGAAGGGATACAGGGAGAAGGTGGGAGCTTGGGGCGGAGGTGAAATGGCAGAGCAGACTCAATGGGCCAAATAGCCTAATTCTGCTCCTATATCTTATGATCATATAGTGGGGTACCTTGATGATGGATGCTGCTTTCTTGTGGCAGTGCTCTTTGTAGATGTGCTCTATAGTGGGGACTGTTTTTCCTGTGATGAACTGTGCTCTGTCTCTAGGCTTTTCTGTTCTTGGGCACTGGTGTTTCCATGCCAGTCAGGATTATTTCCACCGTGCATATATAGAAGTTTGTCAAAGTATTAGATGACATGCCAAATCTGCGCAAACCTGTAAGAAAATGGACACACTGCTGTGCTTTCTTTGAAATAGCACTTGTGTGCTGGTCCCAGGATAGATCTTCTGATATGATAACACGCAGGAGTTTAAAGTTACTGACTCTGTCCGTCTCTGACGCCCTATAGGACCCCCTATTTCTTCCTCCTGTAGGTTTGAGTGGAGTGCTAATGCTGGTATTGACTGGCTGGGCCAAATGGGCTCTTTATGTGTCTTACATTCTATGTAATGTAATCCATTGGCTCGAAGATGAATGATAGGGTCAGTAATAAGCTATACATATTGGACAACACTTAATGCTCATAGTGTGAGATTTTAAGGAGCTGGTGTATTCAGTTGCAGCAGCTGCAGACACTTCAGAACAAACTACAGTAACTCCATTCATGAAAGCTCTGTTTAAAACACATTAAACTGTTTGTAAACCTTATTAGGCAGAATTTCTTTAAACAATATACTGTTATAGAAAGCAATGAGACAACATTGGCTGTTTTACATTTCAATCAGAAGCCCTTTTCTTCCAAATTTTCAGTTGGGACTCACCATTGTGAAACCATTATAACACTCTTTCAAAATTCATTGACTTTATTTTAATGAATAATTCATTTGTTTAGGAAATGTGGACACTTTACAAGATTTTTGAGAGAGAAAGAGAAGAGACATTTTTTGTGCAAAGAATCCCAGGACTGAAGCACCATGCCTATGTTTAGCAGCAAAAAATGCTTAAAACATCCTCATAAGTGGCACAATGCTGTTTTAAAAAAAAGATTTGCTTGCAAAGTGTCAATGCTTTAAGGCAGCAAATGTCATACACTGTTCAATAGAAATCTAAACAAAAGGGAAGTAACTTGAAAGTTAGAAATGCATCTTCCCAGAGGTCGAGAGTCTATGATAATACCAAGTGATAAAGTAGCACAATCAGACTGCAGACTCTAGAAATCTGAATCAACATACATAAAGTGTTTTATGAACCATCCACATTTTGGGCCAGGACTCTTCATCAAGGTCTTACGTTAATCTTCCATAAAAAGCAAACAATTAATACAATTAATAGAATTTAAAGAGCTGGAAGTTCAGCCCACTTTCTTCTCTACGGCAATGGTAGAATTACAGCAGATTCAGATCTAGTGAGGGAACAATACACCAGAATACCAGCCCCTTAGCCCACGATGTTGTGCTGACCCTTAACCTATTCTAAGATCAATCTACCCTGTCCCTCCCATATAGCCCTCCATTTTTCTATCCTCCATGTGCCTATTAAGAGTTAAATGCCCCTAATGTATCTGCCTCTACCACCACCCCTGACAGGGCATTCCACACTTTCACTACTCTGTCAAAAAAAACTTACCTCTTACATCACCCCCATACCCTCCTCCAACTGACCTTAAAATTATGCCCCCTCGTATTAGTCATTGCCAAACTGGGAAAAAGCTGTCCACTCAACTGATGTCTCTTATCTTTCACACCTTAATCAAGTCACCTCTATATAAATATTAATAATTTATTACATTGAAATTGGATGCAAAAATATATATGGGTGGGAGGGTGATAGTGATTAACTCAGGATATAGTCATTAGGAAAGATGGGGCAGCAGTGCTCACAATGAGGTTCTCCCTACGTGCAGACCCCTCTGTTCAGCCACAGGGGTGACCCTGGACTTGCAGTCCCTTGTCAAATTAGTCAACTCCCTCTCTAAACACTGTGCCTTCCAGATTCCTACACTGTTCAAACTACTTAAATGTAAACTTGGGGAAAACAGCACCTCTTCTTCAACTGAGGCACATCACACACACCAAGATTTAACAATAAATTCAGCAGTTTTAGATAATCAACCAATCCGATTTGTGCCGGGTCTGACCATTCTAATATAAGTTTATCAACCTGCAACATTAGTTCAGTCCTTCTCTCTCCGCATAGCTGCCTAACCAGCTGGGTATTTTCAATATTGTCATTTATTTCAGCTTTCCAGCAACTGGAGTGATTTCTATAGAGAACTCAAAATGCTGGCAGAACTCAGCAGGCCAGACAGCATCTATGGGAGGAGGTAGTGAAAACGTTTCGGGCCGAAACCCTTCATCAGGAGTGAAGTAACATGGGATGGTCGAGGGGGGGATAAGAAGTGGGGGGAGGGATGAAGTAGAGAGCTGGGAAGTGATAAGCTGGAGAGAAATGGGCTAGGGGGAAGGTGGAGAATTATGGGAAATAAAAGAGAAAGAAAGGTAGGGCTGGGGGGAGATTATAGCAAGGGGGGGAAAAGAGAGAGGAAGAGAACCAGACTAAAATAATAGATAGGGATTGGGTGGGGGGGGGGGGGCAGGGGTATCAACAGAGGTCTGTGAGTTGGATGTTCATGCCGGCAGGTAGGAGGCTACCTAGGTGGGAGATAAGGTATTGCTCCATTGACCTGCATGTGGCCTCATCTTGACGGTAGAGGAGGCCATTAAAAGATGTTCATGCCGGATACCCCTGCCCCCCCTTACCCCCATCCCTATCTATTATTTTAGTCTGGTTCTCTTTCTCTCTCTTTCCCCCCCTCCCTATAATCTCCCCCCAGCCCTACCCTTCTTTCTCTTTTATTTCCCATAATTCTCCACCTTCCCCCTAGCCCATTTCTCTCCAGCCTATCACTTCCTAGCTCTCTACTTTATCCCTCCCCCCACTTCTTATCCCCCCTCGAACATCCCATGTTACTTCACTCCTGATGAAGTGTTTCGGCCCGAAAAGTCGTCACGACCTCCTCCCATAGATGCCGTCTGGCCTGCCGAGTTCTGCCAGCATTTTGTGTTTTTATTTATTTCCAGCATCTGCAGATTCACTCGTGTTGCCTTTGATTTCTATTGAGTATTTTTCTCTCTATTTTCACTCACCTCCTGCTGACAGATCGACATCTGTTAACAAACCTTGGGCACCAATATACCAATGCCTGATTGATCTTTTATTTTCACTTGTTGTCTACCCTATCACGGGCATTTATTTCATCCTCCTGCCTTTACCCCGTCTCTATATCTTCAATCAAGCGAAGAGGACGTTAGGAGAATACAGGGAGACTTGGATAGGCTGGGTGAGTGGGCAGATACTTGGCAGATGTCATTCAATGTGAATAAATGTGAAGTTATCCACTTTGGAAGCAGGAACAAGAGGGCAGAGTATTGTCTGAACGGTGTAGAGTTAGGTAAGGGAGAAATGCAAAGAGACCTAGGAGTCCTAGTTCACCAGTCAATGAAGGTGAATGAGCAAGTGCAACAGGCAGTGAAGAGGGCAAATGGAATGTTGGCCTTTATTACAAGGGGAATTGAATACAAGAGCAAGGATGTCCTTTTGCATTTGTACAGGGCCCTGGTGAGACCACACCTGGAATATTGTGTACAGTTTTGGTCTCCAGGTTTAAGGAAGGACATTCTGGCAATTGAGGAAGTGCAGCGTAGATTCACTAGGTTGATTCCTGGGATGGCAGGGCTGTCTTACGCAGAGAGATTGGAGAGATTGGGCTTGTACACGCTGGAATTGAGGAGATTGAGAGGGGATCTGATTGAAACGTTTAAGATAATTAAAGGATTTGATAGGATTGAGGCAGGAAATATGTTCCAGATGTTGGGAGAGTCCAGTACCAGAGGGCATAGATTGAGAATAAGAGGTCAGTTATTTAAAACAGAGTTGAGGAAGAGCTTCTTCTCCCAGAGAGTTGTGCAGGTGTGGAATGCACTATCTCGGAAGACGGTGGAGGCCAATTCTCTGGATGCTTTCAAGAAGGAGCTAGATAGATATCTGATGGGTAGGGGAATCGGGACAAGGCAGGGACTGGGTATTGATAGTGAATGATCAGCCATGATCTCAGAATGGCGGTGCAGACTCGAGGGGCCGAATGGTCTACTTCTGCACCTATTGTCTATTGTCTATTGTCTATCATGCTTGTTTTCTAACTCTTCCTGATTCCAATGAAAGATCAGTAACCCAAACCATTAACGCCATCTCTTTCCCTGCAGATGCTGAGTATTTCTAGCACTGTCTGTTTTATTTCAGCAGATTTGGGAAAGGTAGTGGTGGACAGGAGACACTAACATCATAATGTCATAGATGCATGGAGCACGAAATGGGCTCTTCAGCCCACTGAATCAGTCCTGATTATCAACCACCCGTTTGCACTAATCCCATTCTATTCTCCCCACAATCCCAGCAATTGGCCAGTTTTTACCACCACCTAAATGAAAGGCAATTTCCAGTGGCCAAGTAGTACAGGAGTGATTTCAAACCATGTGGAAATATTTACATGCAGTGTTAGGTGCAATGCGATTCCTTCATCATATGGGGCAATGAAAGATATACAAATACTGAGCAACAAAGGAATGAAGGACAACTCCATCTCAAAGGAGAGGCAGTGGTTTCCCCATCCTTGGAACCACATGTATGTACGTATGTCTAAGAAACTTTAGACTGAATTTATCCTCAGAATAAGGAAGGTGGGATGCCGTCCAATCTGTGCTTGTCCTGAGAAGGTGCTAAATGATTGGTCGTAGAGTAGTTTAAAAGGTTGGCGCATCATGGGCTATACTGTTCTATGTTGCCATGGTCATAATAGCGTGGGGAAGGAAAACTAGGAATTTGCCCAAATGATGATGAAAGAGCAGCAGCAACATTTGTCCAAGTCCAATGTGAATAGACACATGGACAGTGTGACTGAAGTATCGATGCCTTCTCCACTCCATGTAAAACAAGGATAATCCAGTACCCAGCTGTTAGGAATTCCTGCTATTTCAGCGACATTAGTCCAGAATGTGGGCCTAGGTCCGCTCTTTGACCAGGGCATGTCACTGGAGTTGCGATTGGATCCAGAACGTAAGTGTCAGGAACAAGGGCTGGTTTACAGCTGGAACCAGGGTCTGAGTGCTTGTATCTTTCCTGCGCATTCTAAATTCAGCAGGAAATTAACCTAAAGGAAAAGTGAAATGGAAGTGTGTTTGGGTATAATTCCTAAGTACATGACAGCACACAATGTACATTTTACAGATTACACTTTATAAATCTTACTAGAACTAGGTAATTAATAGCGATACAATATTAAAAAAAAGAAAAAGGCACCGAAACTTATCAAAGTTCAATCAGTTCGTGCACAATCACTGAAGCCTTCCGTCCCCATTCAATCTTCTCCGACCTCCTCAACCCGCCGCCCAGGACCAACCTCGGTGGTCGACCAGAGCGTGTCCAGCACGTCCTTCCTCTTTGGTTCTCCTCCCAAAATTCCCGCCACTGACCTCAAGTTCCCACACATACAGATAGAACAACATCGCTTCCATTGGTTAGTTCCTCCATTATCAATAATTATAACCCAAACATTCCAACTAAACAGAGCATTACCTCATCAGTTACATGCACAGAAGCCATTTTATATATGCAGTGGACAGTTAACATTACAGTAAATAATCTGAGAACCCTACACATGTGAATGTATATGGTGATCCTTGAAATAAGAGTGGAGTCTGGAAAATCTGATGGATTATTGGAGATTTATAGGGTAGTGGTTATTGGACTGTGAAACTTCATTGCCTTTGCTTTAGTAGTCAGTCATAGATCTCTTTCATTCCTGTGATTTACGATCAGCGATATTGGCTTAAGTACAATGTTGTTTAATTGGTTGTAAGTAACTCACCTCTGATTCTTATTCTTGTGGATTCACTCAGCTAGTCCAGGACTGAGCCCAACAATCCCAAATGATACCAATTCAGTACTGAGGGAGTGGGCTTCACTGTCAAATGATATTTTGTACTCAGGACCCGTGCTATTTTTCCCTGTAAGATCCATGGTACTCCCTGTTAGAATTCTGACTGTAACTCTATGTTCAAATTGAGTATCTCAGCACTCAGTCAAATCAAAGCATATACCAGTAAGAAGAAAGAAACGGCCAGATTATCAAAAATAAGAGGTACTAGGATAAAGAAGTATGGGTGTGCAAGAACAAAGCTGAGTCTGTGCATTATTTCTGCAATTTGATAACTAATAAATTACTGTAGTTAATCTCATAGTTTAATATTTGACCTTAACAGCCACTTGTCATAAAGTAAAGCACATTTACAATCTTCAATGTTTTAAAAAGTAAACCAATGTTTTTAAAAAGTAGAGAGATGTTATTATGTGCAATTAGTTAATAGATGTTTGGAGTTCTGCTTAAAAAAAAAGCGAATGGACAATATTGTCTCAAATAATTTCTTTTTTGGCATTGCTGAAGACAGCCTGTGGCTCAGCATTTTGTTTATAAGTTGATCACATGGTTAGGATCTGGATCAACTGATCTCTGTTAGAGGTTGGACCTTGATTTTGTGTTTGGAAGACCGTAGAACTTGAATGAGATTTGATGGGACAAATGTAGGTGTGTTCACATTGTGGAGTTCCCGTGCATGTGCTGCCTCTTGTCATCCTTGACCACTGATTTGTGAGGAGTTATCAAGGTCTTGACAAGTTGCTGAAATTTATGTTGCAACTATATACACAATAATGTGGATCATTGCTCCTATAACACAGGCAGTCCAACACTTCTGACTCTAGATCATCCTTCTCAAAGCAAGGTCAGCATCACTGTAAGGAGGTGTGCACTGCTTTATAGCATTTTGTAAGTTGTTCTGTGGATTCAGAGGAAGACGTGCATATATTTTTAAATGTAGAAGGTAAGATATCCTTAAATGAAAGCTGTCGACTGGCACATTCATCTGCAGGAGGGACACTGAAAATTGGTGCTGTCACCACATAGACTCTGTGGGAAGGACCAGGGACTTGTGTAGTAGCCTCCCAGATGTTTCAAAGGTGCATTACCTAATGAGTGGCATTGACACATCAAGTGCATTGAACTGATAGTACAGTGAATATACTAATTATATTTGCTTTGTGTGTATTATGAATAAAGTATATCATTTATTTGTTTTTATTCTCATGTTGTTCTCCTTTTAGACTGTTGCTTCAGAATTGTGGCACAGATGTCTGATGTAAACACTCTGCCATGTAGCCTAAATTAAAATTGAATTAATGATCACCCTTAATGGTGCTATCCTAAATCTTTCTTCCCCCACAAATTAGTCACTGGGTCATAAAGTCATACACTTTGGAGACAGGACCATTTGCCCACTGTGTCCATGTTGAACAAGAAATATCTATCTATTCTAATGGAAAAATCTGGAACATATCCCTCGTGCCCAAACATACACTCAGTGGCCGCTTTATTACTACGACTGTACGCTAATGCAAATATCTAATCAGTCAATCATGTGACAGCATAAAAGCACATAGACTTGATTGAGATGTTCATTTATTGTTCAGACCAAACATCAGGATGGGGAAGAAATATGACTGAAGTGACTTTGACTGTGCAATGATTGTTGGTGCCAGATGGGGTGGTTTAAGTCTTGCAGAAAGTACTAACCTTTCGGGATCCTCATGCATAACAGTCTCTAGAGTTTACAGAGAATGGTGCGAGAAATGAAAAACATCAGTGAGCAGCTGTTCTGCGGGCAAAAATGCCTTGTTAATGAGAGAGGTCAGAGGAGAATGGCCAGACTGTTTCAAGCTGTCTGGAAGGCAACAGTAACTCTAGTAACCATGCGTTACAACAGTGGTGTTCAGAAGAGCATCTCTGAATGCACAGCAAATTGAACCGTGAAATGCATGTGATAAGTGGCAGAAGACCACGAACATACACTTAGTGGCCACTTTATTAGGTACAGGAGGTACCTAACAAAGAAGCTACCAAGAATATACCCGTGGTTTGAGAGCAACGCCTTATTCAAAACTGCAATTACTCATTTTAAATGTAATGTCCACAAAATTAAATAGTTTCTAAATTGCTTTAATAATTTTCTGTTCTTAATGCTGCTTTTGGCAGCTTCCACCTGAAACAGATAATTAGTTCTTGGTATTGTAATTGCTCACATTGATTCTGGCTTCTTCGAACAAAAGTGTAATTTTTTAATAGTACAATATTAAAACATCTATGCTGGCTTTAGACAGTCAAGTTGTTATGTTGCTAGCTCACAAGTTGCATGTGTGATTTAGAATATTTTCACTACACTGAAATTGTTGTTTTCAATTAATAGGGAGTTTGGGTTTCCAATGTTCAAAAGCTATTTGTAACAATAAATCTGTTTGCTAGAATCTCATCCCAGAGCTTGTTGTGGGCAACTCAATTATTACAACAGAGATTACAGTTCCAATGCAACAGAACCATGCCAGCCTCCATTATGATCAAGTAAATAGACATATAGAATCAGAATCAGGCTTATTATCAGTCTTGTATGATGTGAAATTTGTTGTTTTGCGGCAGCAGTATAGTGTGAGATATAAAAAATAATATAAATTACAAAATAAATAATTAGTGCAAAATAAAGGATAACCGGGAATGGCATGAGTTCATGAGCTGTTCAGATTAGAAGGTGGAGGGGAAGAAGCTGTTTCTTAAAAGTTGTGTTTGGGTCTTCAGGCACTTGTACCTCCTCCCTGATGGTGGTATTGAGAATATCCTGGATGGTGATGGTCCGTAGTAACGGATACTGCATTCTTGAAAGTGTCCTCAATGGTGGGGAGGTTTGTGACCATTATGGAACTGGCTGAGTTTACAACTCCCTTGCAATCCTGCGCATTGGAGCCTCCGTTGGCTGCAATCCAACCAGTCAGAATCCTCTCCACCATACATTTATAGAAAACTTGCAAGTCTTTGGTGATGTACCAAATCTTCTCAGACTCAAACCAAGTAGAACGCTGGCATCTCTTCTTTGTGACTGAGAAAAGGTCATCTTGCAGATGTGGAATTCTAAGAAATGCTGGGTGTTGGAAAGTATAGTTTGTCAACCACAAAAATTTAGCTCTACAGAGAGAAGGGTGCAAAGACGTTGCTTAACAGAGAATGGGAAAAAAGACTTGCATTTATAAATCACTTCACAGTTGCTGGGTGCCACAGTAGCACAAACGTTAGCACAACACTATTACAGCTCAAGGTGGAGTTCAGAGTTCAATTCCGGCACTGTCTGTAGCTTCTCCCTGTGATCTCCTGGATTCTTTCCAGGTGCTCCAGTTTCCTCCCACAGTCCAAAGACATACCGGTTAGTAGGTTAATTGGTTGTTGTAAATTAACCTATGATTACACTGGGGTTAAAGAAGTGGACTGCTAGGCAGCACGACTCGCTGGGCCAGAGAGCCTGTTCCGCACTGTATCTCTAAATAAAATGAAAATAAATCTGAAATGTAGCAAGTATTGACAAAACATGTGATAGCCACAGATAATCTACTTTAAATGATAATGTTACCAGAAATTGGAATTGAAATTGAAATTTGTTCATTATTGTCACATATATTGGGATAGAATGAAAATCTTGTCTATTGCTCATCCAGGTCAAATCCTTACACGGTGCATTGGGGTAGAACAAAGTAAAATGATAAAACACCGAACGAAGTGAAACAGCTACAGAAAAACCACAGTTGCAAGATCATAACAAGGTCAAGAGTCCACCTTATTGTTCTAGGGGACCATTCAATAGTCTTATACCAGCAGGATAGAAACTGTCTTTGAGCCTGGTTACATGTATTTTTCAGGCTTTTGTATCGCCTGCTCAATGGAAGTAGAGGAGAGACTATCTGGGCTAGGTGTTATCTTTGATTATCCTGGCTGCTTTACTGAGGTAGCAAGAAGTATAGATAGAGTACATAGAAGGGAGACGTTCTTGTGATGGTGGTGAGCTGGGTCCACAATACTTCCTTGTGCAATTGACTCCTGGATTTCCTCACTTGGAGACCTCAGTCAGTTCAGATTGGCAAAAACATCTCCTCCACGATCTCCATCAGCACAGATGTGTCACTGGGCTGTGTGCTTAGCCCCTGCTCTACTCACTTATGGCTGTGAGGCTAAGTGCAGCCCTAATGCCATCCAAGTTCGCTGGTGACACCACTGCCTTAGGCTGAACCAAAGGTGGTGATGAATCACCATGTAGAAGGAAGATTGAAAATCTAGCAGAGTGGTGTTCTAACAACAACATCTCACTCAATGTCAGCAAGACCAAGCAACTGATTATAAACTACAGGATAGGGAACCAGAGGTCCATGGCCCAGTCCTCATTGGAGGATCAGAAATAGAGAGTTAGCAACTTTAAATTCCTGGATGCTACTAATTCAGAAGACCTGTCCTGGACCCAGCACGTAAGTACACTTGTGAAAAAAAGCACATCAGTGTCTCTATTTCCTCAGGAGTTTGCAGAGGTTTGGTACGACATCTAAAGTTGACAAACTTCTACAGGTGGATACTGGAGTGTATATTGACTGGCTGCATTACAGCCTAATATGCAAACACCAATGTCTTTGAACAGAAAATCGTACAGAAAGTAGTGGATTCGGCCCAGAACATTACAGGTAAAGCCCTCCCCAACCATTGAGCTCATCTACATGAAATGCTGCTGTAGGAAAGCAGCATCCATCATCAGAGATCTCCACCACCCAGGTTATGCTCTTTTCTTGTTGCTGCCATCAGGTAGAAGATACAAGAGCCTCAGGACTCACACCATCAGGATCAAGAACAGTTATTATCCCTCAACCATCAGGCTCTTGAACAAAAGGGGATAATTACACTCAACTTCACTACCTATCATTGAAATGTTCCCAGAACCAATTATCTTACTTTATCTCATATTCTCATTATTTATTGCTACTTATTTGTATTTGCATTTGCACGATTTGTTGTCTTCTGCACTCTGGTTGATCTTTTATTGATCCTGTTATAGTTACTAATCTATAGATTTGCTGAGTAAGCCCACAGGAAAATGAATCTCAGGGTTATATATTGTGACATATATGTATTTTGATAATAAAACATACTTTGAACTCTCTGCAGTTGCCACACCAAGCTTCTGTGCATTCAGTTAGAATGCTTTCTATGGTGCATTGATAACAACATGTCAAATTTCTTTAACGTCCTGAGGAAGTAGAGCCATTGGTAAACTTTCTTGACCATGATGTCTAATGGTTGGACCAGGACATGGTAGTAGTGATGTTCACTCCTAGGAACACCCAGCAATCTCAACCTCAACACCATTCATGAAGACAGGAGCATATGCACTGTCTCTCTTCTTGAAGTCAATGACCAGCTCTTTTGTTTCATGACACTGAGGAAAAGGTTGTCATCATGACACCATGTCACTAGTCTCTATCTCTTTCTTGTACTCCAACACATTGTTATTTTAGATCATTGCCCACTATGGCGATATCATTTGCAAATTTGTAGATGGAGTCAAATCTGACAATACAGTCATGCACGTACAGGGAGTGAAATAGGGAGCTGTGGTCGCAACCTTGAGGAGCACCAGTTTAGAATAATGGTTTCTCCACTCTTCCTCCTATTTCAAGATCTTTAACATCTTCCCAAGCATATGAGGTTTCAGTTTTAACACCTCATTTTAAAGACAGCAGCAGGAAGAACACAGCATCGATCCAGTGAATGTCACTGATGAGGAACTCCAGAATACAATAACATTCACATATACTCCTTAATGTTTTTACATACTAATTGCTTATTTCACACACTCAAGATTCATGGTATACTTTTTCTAATTTTTAATTAGTTTTACTGATTAAGAAATTCACTTCTGCTTGTTAGAACTTTGATGCTTCAACCACTGTGTAAATGTTCTATCAGATTTCACATCAGTAACCTGAAATTTACTTCCTGTACTATTAGAGCTGTTTGATGTCACAGTGACACTATACTGGGTACTCATGTAAGATTCCCCAAATCTACCATTGATTTAAAAGGTTTCAAAGGTTTCATGATAGTTTAAGCAGAGCAAATTTTATCACATATACTTAGACACGTACAGAAACGATACTATTAGGCATGTATTGTAGCCTGTCGTTAAAAAAAGACTATAATCCAAAAGCAGTCAGTTAACTTGTTGCAGAGACGTGATTGAACTCAGAATCTGCCCCGTCTACCTGATTCAGTTTTGCTTTGTATAAGACCTCTGAAGTATATTTTTACGATCCACAATGCAGAGAAATCGTGAACCAGTGCCTCAAGCCAGCCTGCCAGTATTCTTTTATTTCATGCTTTTCCCCCCATTTAAAAAAAACCTTCTTAGGGAGTTATGCAGTTGAGCCTCAGGCTATATTTTTTAAAATTACTTCACATGGCCTATGAACCAAACTTCTAGTATTAGTGTTTAAAATTAGATGAGTTGATGTAATTGAGTAGCCAATATATGACAATGAATCTAATAGCTATGAAACCATATAACAACATTAGTGATAATAAATTTGATTCTGATCAGAAGCTTATAGCTTTATGCTACACTCCAGACTTGAGTTGAAAACTCAGAGCACATAAGAGAATTGGACTTTAAGAGTGCTGCAGTGTTCCAGGTGCTATCCTTTGGGAGGGCTGTCAAAACAAGAGCCAGTGTCTTCTGTAGGAATGACTAGGATCCAATGGCATAATTTCAAAGACAAATAGACGAATTATCCCAGATCTCCTAGCCAATATTTATCTCTCAGAAACATTAAAAACAGATTATCTGGTCATTATCACTTTGCTATTTGTGGGAACTTGCTGTACATCAATTGGCCATCATGCTTCCTATAATAAAAATGACTATGCATCACTAGATGTGGAGCACTTTGTAATGACCTAAATCTATCAAAATCAAAACGTAAATGTAAGCGTATCTTTATAAAAGACCTCACCAAAACTTGGCAATACAAGCCAAGCTACATTTCTTGAAGATATTATCTAATGAATTAAGTCTGCCTAAGTTTATGTTTCTGCAACCAATACTATTATAAATGAATTGTTTTATCTGCAGGATGGAGATTGTTATTTCCCAGCAGAAAGGAAACAGCGCCCTCTACAGGCTGCTGACAAAGGGTGCAAAAGAGAGAAATGTTTTCCTGTAACCTTATTCTTTTTATAACCTAATTAAAAATATGAAAGTGTGTTTGTGTATGTAAAACCTTATAAGCAGAACTAATATTGGGAGAGCAGCTGCTAGATATTTTATTGACTCCTCTTTTCCTTCTTAAAGCCTCCTTTCTAAATTGAAACCTGATCAAATGTTATATACTGTCAATGCATACTGCATTCTGTGCATGTGTTTGAATCAGGTTGTCATTAATAGCTTACTACAGACTAGACAACATGATAGAATCGTTCAAGCTTCCACCAGTTTCCTGTTTCTTATTTCAACAAAACCTGACCATTTGTAAATCATTTTAATCCCATTTCTTGTTGAAGTCTTAGAATTTTAAAAATCCAGTTGCTAAGCTATTCTCTCTCTATAAATGCTGCCTGATCTGCCGAGTCTTCCAGCACTTACTTTTTTTAAATCTCAAAATTACAGAGGCAAATTAAATCTTTGTAGTTAATCCCTATCAATCTAGTTAATACTTTCCAGATCCTCTCATGGTGACATTTCTTCATCTTCACTCAGACTGAATTCTGGAATTCCTGATCCAGGGAGCATCTTCACATGAAGAACTACCAGAGGTTCAAAATGTGACTCTGCACTGTCTTCCCAAAGACAACCAAGAATGGCACATCTTACTAGTGATGCCTCATGCTTCCCTTTTCTTTAATATACGGTATGTATTGGTGTAATCAAAGTCTTCCACCATAATCACTGCTGTATTTGGAGACTTCTAACTTCTAGCAGAAGTTCTCCTCTATCGTCCTTTTGCTGCTTGGTAAATTATAGACTACTTCCACATAGAGCTTTTTTGTTTAACTCCAATCAAATGAATTCTGTCCATTTTCTCCTGGACATTTTTTTTTCAAAAACTTTGTTTTCTAACCGGGAATTTTAAGTGTCCTGTCTCAATCACTATATTTACTCTATTAAGCCTTTCTCTTGCACAATTCTACCAACACATCCAACTTCAGTTTCTTGGATCAGATTCTAACTCAATATATTGTATCTAGGTCCTGTACATGATCTCAAGAGGCTGTTGAGGAATACTGCCTTTTTTTAAAATCACTGGCGCCAGCTCAGAAACATCTCTTCAACTATAATTTGCAACAGACTTCAGCCGAAAGAATAAGCTGCAAAAGGTGCAAGTTCCTGGACTATCCATCTATTTTTGTTGACATCAAATAAAATGAAAGTGTCATTCATTTGCTGTCTTTTTGTCTTAAGCAATATATATTAAGACAATGTTGGTATTCCCATTTTAATAATGTATTCTTCACAGAATTGCCAATATTTGTAATTGACTTTAATCCACAATTCACTTTAGAGATAAAGAGTCAAAGACTTCTTCAGCACAAAAGATGACCCTGGTCTGTCATGCTCATGCTGACCATCTTTACCAATCCCATTTACTTGCATTTGGTCTGATTTGCATGCTCATCTAGATATTTCTTAGAAGTGAGAATATCCGCCTCCACCACCTCCTCAAGTGGTGTGTTACAGAATCCATCCACTATGTAAAAAAAAAGCCCCTCAGATCCCCTGTAAAATATGCTGCCATTACAATTTTACTGTGACATTAGGTTAGTATTTTGAAAATAGAAGCATACTTTGACATTCAGTTGAAGCAATCATTTATCATCCCTTTCTTCTAAATACAGAATTCACCAAGTCAATCTGGCCAGTTAGTTGGGAGCATATTCCCAAGAGCACATAATTTTTTTTAAAGTAGATAACACTAGCAGAAGTTTGACAGGAAATTTATGATTTAGCAACAGACAGTGCAGCGAAGGTGATAGGCTTCCTGCAGGAGCTGCTTCTCAGCCAGTGAATGTCAAAAGCAGAAGAGAAAAGTCTGAAATGTATTCAGGAAGCATGCCAAAGCATTATGAAAAAAATTATTCTAAATCTGGAATGCAAAATCTCCTCGGTGAAAAGCTGGTTTCATTAATTAATCTATCCATATGTTACATATAAAATGGCAGCATTTCAGAAAATCCAGTTTCATTTATTATCTAATCTAATTACTGAATTCATAAGAACACAGCAACAGCACTTTCAATTTTTATGGAGCTAGGGGAAAACAAGGATTTTCTCAGTATATATTCTCCATATTTTAATCATATGCTATTGCTGAGCATTCACAACAGAGTTCAATTGCTAATACAAACACAACACTGAACAGAGCTGCATGTTTTATTTTATTCCACTAGAAAATTAATTTAGCTATGATACAGTAACCAAAATTTACAAAAATATACAGAAGTAATAATTAGCAATGCATCAAGCCCATGAAGGTCCATGGAGAATTTTATTTTGTCGAGATTATTGCAAGATGGTGATCATCTTAAGGTTCAGTGCAAGAGCATTAGCCTCCATTACACATTAAAGTTGGAACGTCCTTTACTGTTGCTATTTATTAGCTTGAGTTTGTTACCTACTCATCTTCAAAGTTTAGAAAATCAATTATCAAACAAATTCAATTCTTGGGGCAATAATTAGATTTACAGTATCTTTAATTCACCTTTAGAAGACACACAAGTTCTAGTTTCCATATGTATTCACAAAAAAGAGATTAGTAACATGTTATATTTTGCCCAATTGAAAAGATTGTATATTGCCTTTCAAAAGTACTCATCCCCTTGGAAGCTTTCATTTTTTATTGTTTTACAACATTGAATCTCAGTGGCTTTAATTTGGCTTTTTTGACACTGATCAACAGAAAAAGACTTTCATGTCTAAGTGAACATAGATCTCTACAAAGTGATCTAAATTAATTAGATATAAAACACAATAATTGATTGCGTAAGTATTCAGCCCCTTCAAGTCAGTAGTTATGCACCTTCGGCAACAATTACAGCTTCGAATCTGTGTGGATAGGTCTCTTTATCAGTTTTTGCACATCTGGACACTGCAATCTTTCCCCATTCCTCTTTACAAAACTGCTGAAGCTCTGTCAAATTGCATGGGGGTTGTGAGTGAACAGCTCTTTTCAAGTCCAGCCACAAATTCTCAATTGGACTGAGGTCTGGACTTGGCTGCTGACTTGCAAGTCTCCCACATGCCTTCTGGCAAACTCTGAGATTTCATGAGAATTTTTATTTTTGCAACAGTGGCTTTCTTTTTACCACTCTGCCACAAAGCTGTGACTGGTGAAGCATCCGGGCAACAGTTGTATGCACAATCTTTCCAATCTCAGCCACTGAAGCTTATAACTCCTGCAGAGTTGTCATAGATCACTTAGTGACCTCCCTCACTAGTCCACTTCTTGCCTGGTCACTCAGTTTTTGAGGAAGGCCTGCTCTAGGCAGATTTACAGCTGTGCCATATTTTTTCCATTTCTTGATCACTAACTTAACTGTACTCCAAAGGATATTAAGTGATTTGGAAATTTTCTTGTATCCATCTCTTGACTGGTGCTTTTCAATAACCTTTTCCTGGAGTTGTTGCCTCAGCAGCAGTTGGACCTTCCAGCTATAGGTGTATTTTTACTACTATTAATTGAAACATATCGACTACTCATGGTGATCTCCATTTAACTAATTATGTGACTTCTAAAACCACTTGCCTGCAGCAGTGATTTGGTGTGTCATATTAAAGGGGTGGGGAGGGTGAACACTAATACATTCAATTATTTTGTTTTATATTTGTAATTAATTTAGATCAGTTTGTAGAGATCTGCTTACACTTTGAGACAAGTCTTTTTCTGTTGATCAGTGTCAAAAAGGCAAAATTAAAATCTGTGATTTAATTTTTTAAAACAATAAAACATGAAAACCTGGGGGTAGGGGATGGGTGGTGAAGACTTTTTATAGGCACTGTATCAGTTCGTAGAGTCACAGAACGGAAATGGATCCTTCAGCCACTTAATTCCGTGCTGACCATCAACCACCCATTTGTACCAATCCTACATTCATTCTTTTATTTTTATTATCTCCACATGTGTCTGCTAAGGGCAATTTACAGTCACCAATTAACTTACCATGGAAAAAGATTTAAAAAGAAAATCTTACTTATGCAGAGAGCAGTTGGTACAGAGAATGGGCTATCAGAGGAAATGAGAGAGATGGGTACAATTATATCGAAAAAACATTCGGACAGGTACAGTATATGGATAAGAAAGGCCTAGAGGTATATGGACCATTGTAGGTAGATGTGCTGTATGTAGAATAAGATTATCCAACAGTTTTCACTGTGGAAAAAGAGTCTAGTGCTTTCCCATCCCATATGAAGAATAAACTCCTTTCAGGCTTCTAGCCTGGTACAGTTATCAATTTTAACTGATATTTCAATGACAAACTCTGCCTCTTCCCTGATTAAGGGTTTCAGCCCAAAATGTCAACTGCCTACTCTTTTCCATAGATGCTGCCTGGCCTGTTTAGTTTCTCCAGCATATTGCGTGTGTTGCTTGGATTTCCAGCACTTGCAGATTTTCTCGTCTTTATACTGCATAGATTAGACTATTTGATGCTCTGGCAAAACCTAATCATGAGCTTTTTTATATCAATTTTTGTTCAGAAAAAAAATCCTTAAGTCTTCAAAATTAACAGGAATTGTAAAAAGAACTTATTTCCACATTTTTCTTCAACTTATTTCCTATAAATGGAGCAATAATCAAAGCACTCATTTTTAAATTGGGATAGGAAGCATCTTTCATTGTTATTCAATATAAGATTATTGGGTCAGGTCACAGGAAATACCAATAAAGAAATACCAATTCTCAAAGTTGTATATTATGCTTTTGGCTTGGAATGTACAAGTGAATAAACAACTGGAGGAATATTTTTATATGACTCTGCCTTTTGCCAGCCTAATATTATAGTTAGCTTTTTTTCTTGTATTAACAAAACTGATCCACTGCTCTGGATTAAATTGATTTAACTGGAGCAGCAATTAATCCTAGATGGTTAAACTGAACATGTCAATGATATTCAATGGATAACCATTTTTACTAAAATAATAATAGTTAAACTTTACAATTTAAAATAATAACACACAAGTGGTTATACTTCCCAGTTTCTCAGAAGCTGGCTGATAATTTTCATTAAAATACTGCTACATTTTACGTTACAGTGGCTTGTGAAACACCAGACAGCACAAGCTTTATGGGTACTTGGAAACTTTTAATATTCATTATTCAAATTTGAAAACAAATTGTAAGTTATGGTCACCAACCTCAGATACAATTGGATTGTTTTTAAAATTGGCCAACAAGTTTGCCACTGATAAATTTAAAAGGTAGTCCCAGGCACCACATTCATGTAATAAAGAGAGAAAATTCCTTTGTTTTTTTTCCATTATGTCTACAATTATAACAGCAGACAGTGGTCATATCAAGAAAGTTTGCTGAAGCAATTTTAGTTTGGTATTCTGCAAAAGTAAAAATGAGCATAACTACAGAATGTATGGTGATTTGGCTTTTTGCTTCATTAAAATCCTTCTTCAACAACCTCAAAATATTACCGAAACAATAGCTAGGGACTCCAATATTTAACTGCCTTTAAAGTTGAAGTAGTAGCTGAGAATGCATCTTTTCTCCTGATAACAGGGCATACTGAAGAAAAGTTATGGCTCCTAGAGTACACTTAATACTTCATTACATCTTTAGATACGTTAATTATGGGCGATGTTCTCATTCAGAGAGCACTGACATGAACCTGTACTCTGTGAAAGGGGTTTCACCATTTAACAGGCCATATATTAGTATTAATGCTAGGGTAACAGAATTGTTCATTGTCAGCATTCCTGAATTTACCAGGTTGCCATGTTGACAGGCTTTCCTGATCTGCATCACACAGATGAGATGATAGAACTAGCCTCTGCTTGTAGTAACTTTGGTAAAACAGTTGCAGTTTATTTAGTAATATATTTTAGTTCTTTGGCCAATTACTACATTAAGTGCCTTAGATAACAGGGTACCCTTTGACTTAAAAGTTACGGTTTGACATTTTAAATTACAATAGCTAAGCAACATGAATCTAAACACCTAGATTAAATTACGGCCTTTAGTTCACCAATTTCACTTATTTTTATAAAAGAACATTAGGATGTTGCATTTCTATTATTTTTATAATGCTATTTTTACATTAGAACTAGAAGATAAAATCTCAACCAGTTGCCTTAACCAGTAAATTACAGGAGACTCAATTACTTTGAGCTATGATCAGATTACAATACACCAAAGGATCAAAAATAATATGAAAAAGATATCAGCATTTTTGAAAAGATACTTCTAGGCAGCCTAACCCATCAGCCTACAATGGTAAAATAAACCCCTGCAGTGTTGAGTGCCATGGATAACAAGCAGGAGGTTGGTTTGCCTGTATGCCTTGGTGTTGAGGTAATTAATGCAATGCTCATGTTGTTGCAGGGAACCTTGAAGCTTGTTAAAAACATTCAGAAATATGCAGAATAAAGAGTAACAATCAGTCAACTATAAAGTGGGTAAAATTCCTCCCTTCAATTTTAACCAGTTCATTTTGTGCACACATTGAATGTTTTTGCTAAAAGTCTTCATGAACTTCAGCAAGCAAAGAAAAACAGTAAAACTAGTGCTTTCAGAACTATTATAAACAATGCTTTTATTTTACGTGCTCATTTGCTTTCTTTCAATGTACAGTATAATAAGCTCTCTAGTGGAATGTAAACGACTGAGAGACTGGAATGCAAAATAATGTTTTGCACCCAATTAGTCTGCTTTGCTACAAGATTCCTCCTAGCCATAATTTCTTCACATTATTAGCTGAACCACATTAATGACTGTGCCAAATGTGCAAGAATCCTTCTGCCTCACGTTCTTGAAGAGAAGTTAATACTTGAAATCATCTTCTGGATCTTATCTTCATTTTTCAGTATGTTTGCCTTGACAGCACAATTCTTATCCTGCTGGTCTTTGATCAGCTGTTCTAGTTCAGCAAGTTCCGTTTTTAATGGCTCCACAGCACTGTCTGTAACGCTGAAAGTGTCAGACAAAAAGCTCAGATTTGTAACATGGTCATTATCAACATTATAAACAGACAAAGGAAACCTTGTACTTTTAAGCTGGTGAAAATAAAAGTTTAATTGTTGTGTTCAAATACAAGCAGCATTAAAATTGTTACATTGTGTTTTATCCTTGCAACCTCTCACATAGCAAACTCCACATACACAGTCCACTACACTGTCCACTACACTAAATAATTCAATGCACAAAGTAAAAAAATTGTTTGCTTTGTTCCAAATTGTCACAATGCTCACGTATGAATGAGTATTTGGGAAACCGGTGGGGTGGCAAAATAAATGGGGAGGGATGTGCTGGCTTCTAGCATCTTCTGCTGGGTTGGGACAAGACATTTCCATATATCTTCTCTTCACCCTCTCCTCCCCTGTGCCCAATGACCCCGTCTGATTTCCCCCTCTCCTTCAGATGAGGGGGGCAAGATGAGTGTATCAAATAGAAGGGTGAAACCAAAGGGTGAGGAATGGGAGATTAATCAGAGAGGAAAACCAGAGAGTGTGAGTGGGTATCCTCATGCTGGGGCTATACAGCGTTGAGGCGTGTCCCCTGGGTGGTGGATGGGGGATCCCTCGTGTGAGGGGTGCACCGGATAATATGGAAGAAGGTGCCGCAAACCAACATAGCCTAGGAGAAGGAACTCCGATTCCAAACCCAGGTAGATAGGACTCGTTAGCCTTGGATGGCAGCCTATCTAGGAGAGGGTAAACTCTGATTTCAAACCCGGGCAGGGTGAGCTCGTTAGCATGGAAATGCCATCACCCAGGGGAAGGTGACCCCGACAGAAAACCCCTGGTCTTCCAGGTTGGGGGTTGTGCAATGGGCTAACAACCCGTTCATGTAAAACAAGCAATTGTTACAGAAACCGTCAACAGATTGTCAACTACTAACCCAGATCTTGGGAAAAGCAGGGCCTCAATCAGGAGGCTGATGACGCGCTGCAACCAAACCCGTCAGGAAGCTGCAGGACTGACAACCCTCCTTTACCCGAGGAAAACCATAACGGAGGTTCCAAAGCTGTTCTCACAGAAGAAATCTATCCTAATCGGAACATGGAATGTGAGATCACTTTGGGAGACAGGTAGGTGTGCACAGGCAGTGAAGGGGATGAACCGATACCACCTCACACTCCTGGGCATGTGCGAAGCAAGGTGGAATACTTTTGATTAGACCAAACTGTAGACGGGAGAAATTCTGCTCTATTCCAGCAAAGAAAAAGAGGAAGACCGGCATGAGGCTGGTGTGGCCCTGATGTTGTCCAAAACAGCAGCCAGAAGTTTGATAGAATGGGAACCAGTGTCCAACCGTATCATCACAGCCAGGTTCGAGTCCAGATTCCAGAAGGTATCCATTATCCTCTGCTACGCCCCAACTAACAACGCAGAGGAAGAAGAAAAAGATCTCTTCTACACCCAGCTTCAAGCAGTAGTTGGAAAGGTACCTAAGCAAGATATGTTGATCGTCATGGGAGATCTAAATACCAAAGTAGGCAGCGATAACACTGGCAGGGAGAGGGAGATGGGCCAGAATGGTTTGGGGAATATGAATGAAAATGGAGAACTCCTTACCGACTTCTGTACCTTCAATGAACTGACCATTGGAGGTAACTTCTTTCCCCACCGACGCTGCCACAAGATAATCTGGGTCTCGCCTGACCATCAAACAGAGAACCAGATTGATCACGTCATAGTCCGCCAGCGCTGGAGAAGTTCATTGCAAGATGTGAGAGCCAAAAGAGCAGATATTGGATCTGACCACCATTTGGTTGTTACAAAGCTGAAGATGAAGCTGTCAGCCAAGAAGAAGCAACAGAACTCGTGAATAAAGTTTGATGTTAGAAAACTACAGATGGAAGAGAACAAGAAAGATTTCCATATCGCCTTGCAAAACCGCTTTGGGGCTCTTCAAATAGAGGAACAAGATGAGAGAACAGCGGAACACGCCTGGATTACCTTCAAGCAGGCCACTGTAGGAGCCTGTGAAGAAGTAATGGGAAGACCACCAGTCAACAGTAAACCTTGGATGGCAGAAGGTGGAGGAGAGGAAAAAGCTCAAACAGGAGTTTGAACAGAACCCAGCAACAGAAACAAATCGCTGCCAACAGGTACAGCGTGATGGCCAAGGAGGTGAAAAAACAGCTCAGAAAGGACAAGAGGTCATACTTCAATGAAATAGCAGAGCAAGCAGAAACAGCGGCCAGTAAAGGGGACCTCAAAGCACTCTACACGACAACTAAACTTTTGAGAGGGAAGAAAAGCAATTTCAACAGACTTCTTAGAGACAAGACAGGCCATTTGCTCACTTCGGTTGAAGATCAGCTGGCGAGATGGAAGGAACACTTCCAGGAAGTATTGAATAGGCCACCACCACAGAACCCACCTGACCTGGAGCCTGGAGATCCACTCAACATCAATATAGGTGAAATCACCAAGCAAGAAATTTGAAAAGCCCTGAAAAGCCTGAAGAACGGCAAGGCTGCTGGAGAAGACAACATTCCTGCAGAAGCATTGAAAGAAGGTGGAGAGGTTATGGTGGACTATTTGCATATACTGCTGAATTTGATATGGAGAACAGGAGAGATCCCATCAGATTGGAAGAAGGGCCTCCTTGTGAAACTGCCAAAATCTGGAGATCTTTCACTGTGTGGCAAGTGGAGGGGGATCACCTTGTTGTCCATTCCTAGCAAAGTTCTCACCAGGGTCATCTTGGAGCAGATGAAAGACGCCACTGACCAGAGATTTAAGAGATGAGCAGGCAGGGTTCAGGAAAGAGAGATCATGCATTGACCAGATAGCTACACTTAGAGTCATTGTGGAGCAGACAATAGAATGGCAATCTCCACTATATGTGTGTTTTATTGATTTCGAGAAGGCATTTGACAGCCTGGACAGAAAGTCAATGTGGAGCATCTTACGCCACTATGGGGTACCGGAAGAGATGGTGAATATCATCAAGCAGCTTTATGATGGCTTCTCATGCAGGGTCATCCACGATGGGAGACTGTCCGAAGAGTTCCTGGTCACTACTGGAGTCAGTCAGGAATGCCTGCTGTCAATAAGCTCCGTATATTGAGCTCCAATGTGAAAGCCATTCTGCTATATGGATCCGAAACATCGAGAATCACGAACACCAGACCTTTCTCAACAAATGCCTCCGGCAGATCCCCCGCCTCAAGTGGTACGACAGAGTGTCAAACCTAGACCTATGGAAGAGAGCAAACCAAGAGCCCATTGTATTCCAGACAAGGAGGAGGAAGTGGAGATGGGTCGGCCACACCTTGAGGAAGAACCAGTCGAATGGCACTCAACAATCACTCGAATGGAGTCCACAAGGGAAGAGAAGAAGAGGTCGCCCAAAGGAAACCTGGAGACGTAGGCTTTTGGATGAACTGAAAGCCGCCGGCCAAACTTGGGAGACTGCAAAAACATCTGCTAGAGATCGCAGGAAGTGGAGGACTTCTGTTGAGGCCCTAATGCTCCATAAGGAGCGAAAAGGATTAAGAGTGAGTGGGTATGTTAGACTGCAGCCAGGTACACTACAGGAAGGGAATAGAGTGAAATAAACAGGGGTGCTATCTGTGTAGAGTATTGACAATGTGGGGGAAAGGGTGTCAGAGTGTGCTAGAGAGAACAAGAGAAATCGAAGGAGAGGGAACAGCACGAGAGTGAGCAAGAAATCACGAGAGAGAGATGCATTGAGTTGGTGCTCTGAATACCGTGAGAATTATGGCCAGTTTGCTATCCCACCAGAAGCCACACAGCAACCCCGATAACTGTAAGATGGAAAACACTTTATAGCACTTTAAATCTGATTTTGGCTAACTTTGGTCAACCACCAGGTTCAGGAACAGTTATTACCAATCAACCAAAAGTCTCTTGAACCAGAGGGGATAACTTCACTCAATCACTGAAATGTTCCCAAACCCATGGACTTGCTTTCAAGGACTCTTCACTTCATGTTCTCAATATTTATTGCTCATATTTATTATTTTTTATTTTATATTTGCAGTTTGTTGTCTTTTACACATCAGCTGTTTGTCCCTCCTAATGGGGCGTAATTTCATTGAGTGTATTGTATTTCTTTGTGTTTACTGTGAATGCCCGCAAGAAAATGAATCTCAGAGTTGTACATGGTGACATATAATTATGTATTTTGATAACAAATTTACTTTGAACTTCAGCAAATATGACCCGATATTTAGCAAAAATATTTTACACTTAATAATAAATCATTGAATATAAAGCTGATATTTACTATGGATTTCAGGGCTGAACCACTGCCAGTATACATAGAGAAATTTTTGTTCATATTTTATCTTCTTCTTTACAAAATATATTATGTTTAATTAGTCCATTACATGAAACGAGTGAATTGAGAATAGCTAAGAATTTTCTTTTAACAAAAATATATTTGCTTTTCAGCTCCTTTAGTTTATGTTGCTTTATCCAAGATATGTTGCCTCTTCTAAAGCACTTATCCACTAACCCACATCATTAAAACAATTCTACACTTCTATGTACACATGTATT
Organism: Hypanus sabinus; assembly: GCF_030144855.1. Classification (NCBI taxonomy): domain Eukaryota; kingdom Metazoa; phylum Chordata; class Chondrichthyes; order Myliobatiformes; family Dasyatidae; genus Hypanus; species Hypanus sabinus. The sequence goes on from NC_082709.1 coordinate 56,628,571, forward strand.
CGGTGTTTCTGCAGTTCCTAACCTTTGTTCTTTTAGGAGAGTTTCTGCATGCTTTTTGTTTTCCTTGCGCCACATTGATAACTCATTCTGCATGGAATCCATATCTTCTTGTATGTAGTCCATTATCTTTCCAAGAGGCAAGGCACTGCGGCACAGGGTCTGGATGGATGTTCGTAGCTTTTCTATTTCCTTTGTTACTAGCTCCTTCTCCTTCCTTCTCGCTGTTTCAGAGATAATGGTTTTCTCCTGTTAAAATAATGTTGTGTCAATGTCATAGAAATTCAGAAGCTGGATTCCATATTACTACTAGTACTTAGATACAGTAAGAAAATGTAATTTTAATACAATAAATTTATTTAATTTTCTATTTCATTCATGACTCTGCCAAAAAAGCAATGCCATTTACCAATTACTTCTCAGAATTACACACAAGGTTAAAAATAGCAAGTGCTGGCAATGCACAAATATTCCAACATATGTAAATATAAATGAAGCTTGGCAACAATTTTTTCTTTTGCATTGGTTAAATGGAAAGTTTTTTTCTAATTCAATATTTAAATAGATCAAGAAATAAGCTGATCTGCCAATTTACCAACTCTAATGGATTTGCAGCACAAACAATTTAATCAATACAGGTGGAACAAAGCCAAATGCGTTACTTGTGTATTCAAGAATATCAGCCTACTAAAATATACTGATGATATAAATCGAGAAAATAATACTGCTTCAGGTATAGCACTTAAACTAAAATGCAAAATTCTAGTATGAAAGGGGTCAAAATCTAGTATTCTTTATGAAAACAAAAGGAAAAACAAAGTTCAGAGTAAGTTTATTATCAAAGTACATATATGTCACCATTTTCTTGCAGGCATACTCAATAAATCCATACTAGAATAACCATAATAGAATCAATGAAAGACTGCACTAACGTGAGCATTCAACCAGTGAGCAAAAGATAACAAACTATGTTCATGCATAAAATAAGTAATAATCAATAAGCAATAAATATATTTGATCTTTTTTCCTTTTCAAGGTTCTTTTTATTTTTTTATAAATTTTTTTATTGAATTTTCAAATAGGTTACAGAAAGAAAAAAAATTATCAACCCCTCCCCCCTTTTTTAGAAAAAAAAAGGAAAAAAGAAAGAAAGAAAGCCTGGATATTGGAAGATCCCCACATGCTCCATAGAGTTCATAATAGCTTTAATATGTATATTTCTTTCTTTCCCCAGATAACTAATAATTTTATCTTCAGAGCACCTATATATTTAATCCTATCTTTTGTAAATAAGGGTGCCAAATTTTCAGAAATATTTCATATTTATCTCTTAAATTATAAGTAATTTTTTCAACTGGAATGTGGTTAAAAATTTCATTCTTCCAACGATCTATACTGTAAATCTGATTTCCAAGTAACTGCAATAGCCTTTTTGGCTACTGCCAATGCAATTTTTATGAATTCTTTCTGATATTTATTCAATTTGGATTTCAATTTTATCCCTTCAATATCTTTTGAAGACCCTGACCTGGAGTTACACTCTGACTTTGGTCCTTTGCGGGAATGGGAGCCACTCTCAGGGCCTCAGGACAGTCTGCTTTTTGATATCCCAAGAACACAGCCTGGAAGACTAGTGTGCCTTCAGGGTGCTGGACTTTTGTGGCTCTGAAGACCGGCTGGTGTCGCAGGGAAACATGGAACATCAGGAGCAGTGGGTTAGCTGCTGGCTGCGTGTCCAGAGACCAGAGCCTCAGGGCTGATTCTCTGGGCACAGAGCTCAGAAAAAGCAATGCCACAGACATTTAACATCATAAATCAACGAGTTGCTTGTTATGCCTCCCCTCTCGCTGTGAAATGGGGACACCCCTTTATCCTTGAAACAAACACACACACACACACACACACACACACACACACACACACACACACACACACATAGTGGTACATCAAATAACTGGGTGAACAAATAGTCTTTGGAGCACTGCAAGTCTGTCTTTATTGATGCTTTGGTGCATGGTTGAGTGCTCAATGGAGGGAGCTGATGATTTTTTTTGTGGAGGGCGGGGTCATTGCCTTGCTGTGGCTTGTGCGTGAGATGGGGGAGCCCTATGGAGTTCAAACATTTAACTGTCATTCACTATTTGGGGCACTCCTTTGTTTTCGTGGATATTTGTGAAGAGAAAGAATTTCAGGATGTATATTGTATGCATTTCTCTGACATTAAATGTACCCATTAAATATTAAGAACATGAAATTAAGAGTCCTTGAAAGTAAGTCCATAGGTTGTGGGAACATTTCAATGATGGGCCAAGTGAAGTTGAGAAGAGTTATACACACAAAATGCTGGAGGAACTCAACAGGCCAGGCAGCATCGATGAAAGAGACTAAACAGTCAACATTTCAGGCCAAGACCTTTCCTCACGACCGGGGAAAAAAGATGAGAAGTCAGAGTAAAAAGGTGGGGGAAGGAGGAGGAAGAAGTACAAGGTAGGTAATAGGTGAAAACGGTAGAGGAGGGTGAAGTGTTGGGAGGTCTATTGGTGAAAAAGATAAAGGGCTAGAGAAGGGGGAATTTGATAGGAGAGGACAGACAGCCATGGAAGAAAGGAAAGGAGCACCAGAGAGAAGTGATGGACAAGTAAGCAGTTAAGGTGAAAAAAAGAAATAGGAATGGGGAAATGGAGAAGAAGGGAGGGAGACAATTACTGGAAGTTTGAGATGTTATCCACTTTGGTACAAGAGCCTGATGGTTGAGGGAAAATAACTGTTCCTGAACCTGGTGGTACGAGCCCTACTGCTCCTGTACCTTCTTCCTGATGGCAGAAAAGAGAACAGAGCAGATTCTAGGTGGTGGGGGTCCCTGATGATGGATCCTGCTTTCCAGCATGAAGGACTCAACTATATCCACCACATTGTGTGTGTGTGTGTGTGTGTGTGTATGTGTGTGTGTGTGTGTGTGTGTGTGTGTGTGTGTGTGTGTGTGTGTGTGTGTGTGTGTGTGTGTGTGTGTGTGTGTGTGTGAGAGAGAGAGAGAGAGAGAGAGAGAGACAGAGAGATTTACATATTGTCTCTCAGATTTTACTGTCCTTTTAAACTACTTCTCTTCACCCTGTTCTGCATAATTTTTAACACATCTTACATTAGTAGGTGTTTCTTTATAATTGTTAGTTCTACCCAGAACTGCAGCTGTTCCAATGTCACTTCACTTTTCTTTTGTATCCAGTACATTTACCAAACACTGTGAATCAAATTAGCTGAAGGTGAACTTTTGTGACTGGGAAACTACAAGGTCTGGCCAAAATGGATCACCTACTTGACATTTGAGCCTTGTCTTTTGCACTCATTTGTGGGCAACTGACATCAGTAAAGATACTTCTGGAACCTTCATCTGCCCTCAGTGGATAATTTAATAAAGTTATATATAATGTTTAGCTATTTAAATATCAGCTAAAATACTGTATTTCATACTCTGATCCCCACCACCAAGGACAAGAACAACAGGCACACAGGAACACCGCCACCTGCAGTTCTGCTATACCCATCCTCCTTCTACCCAACACTACACATCATTTTAAATGGAAAATATAAAGCTTTTCCTTCATTACTGGGCCAAAAATCAACAGAACTGTGGGAGTACCTTCAGTAGATGATAGCAATCCCTCATCGCCACTTTCTAATGGGTAACTGCTGCTGTTCTTGCCAGTATGCCTCAAACCCCAAAATTTGAGATTTTGGACACAATATACACCAAATCACCAAATTAAAATACTCTTTCTTCAACAAATGATCCAAATGACTTCAAAAGCAAATGGTTTACAATTTGCCACTTTGGTGTTGGGCTTCAGTTGAACATTTGATTTCATTATGGAAAGTAGAAGTCTTTGAGGGTTCTCTTTTCCCTTCTCAAGCTTATCAAGGTCAACAGAATGTTTAGCTGAAGGATCTTGGCCCAAAATGTCAACTGTACTTTATCTCCCCCACCTCCCCCCCATAGATGCTGCCTGACCTGCTGAGCTACAACATTTTATGTTTGTTTGAGAATGTTTTGTTTAATCGTTCTGATATTAAACAAACTCTAAGGAGAATAATATGTGATAATTTTTATGATATCAATCAGCACCATCAAAAAGATCTTTGTAAACAGACAGCTAACATTTGAGGTTGAGCTGCCTTGTGGGAACTGTTGGTGCCAAGTCATGTCATTTGGCCCTCCCATCCCCCACCTCCCGTAAGCCTATTCCTCCCTTTGGCTCTGTTTCCTCCACAAGCCCCACACTGTTTTCACAGCTGTGTTTGTATACCCTGGGGAAACCTGCCAAGTGCACCCTGTCCTACAGCTTCCTCCTGTCCATTACCACCAAGACAAACATTTGTATCGAAAGAAAGGAAACAAATAGCATTACAGACAGAATCCAGACTGAAGTTTATTCGCTTTCTGTCAATTTTATTTGAATATTATTATTTCAGTTCAGTGGCACAGTATTTCTTTCCTCATTTTTATACAAATATATGGAATATCTGTGAAGCAGTCAACGTGTACAGGGAGTGTGTGGGTGGCTTTCTGCACTGAATTCCAATGACAGACACCCTGTAAAAATAAATCGCAGTACATCTCCTTCTTATAACAAGGGAATAGGAGTAATTCAGACAATTTATTCCTAGTCTATACCGCCTCCTTAAACCACCACTGTCCCATCTGGATAGCAATAACTCAATCATTTATATGCTCCGCTATGGCCTACAAACTCTGGATTCCAATATTTTATTATCTTTCACAAAGCACCAAGAAAAATATTTATGCTCAATACCGTAGAAACAGTCTGATTTCCCCATTACCTCATCAAATGAGAAAAACACTGTTCCCATAGGTGGCAGGTGGCTAACAAAAAATTCTTTTAAAGAAAATGTATGTAAGTGACCCAGTTTGCTTAATATTAGCATTCACAAACACTTCATTATTAAAAATTCAATAATCAATATAGATAAATAAGGGTTTTTGATAGTGTGGTAAAAGTTTCTTGCAATTATTGATTAACATATAGGAGGGAGATTGAAAATCTGGCTGAGTGGTGCCATAACAACAACCTCTTACTCAATGTCAGCAAGACCAAGGAACTGATTATTGACTTTCAAGAGAAGGAAACCAGAGGTCCATGAGCCAGTTCTCATTGGAGCAGGAGAGGTGGAGAGAGTCAGCAACTTTAAATTCCTCTGTGTTATTATTTTGAAGGGCCTGTACTGGGCCCAGCATTTAAATGCAATTATGAAGAAGGCATGGTAGCACCTCTACTTCCTTAGGAGCTTGTGAAGATTTGGCATGACATCTAAAATTTTGACATACTTCCATAGATGTATACTGGAGAGCATATTAACTGGCTGCATCATAGCCTGGTATGGAAACACCAATGCCCTTGAATGAAAAAATCTATAAAAAGCAGTGAATACAGCCCAGCCCATCACAGGTAAAGCCCTCCCCACCAGTGATAATATCTACATGAAATGTTGTCGCAAGAAAGTGGCATCCATCATCAGGCACCCCCACCACCTAAGACACACTCTCTTCTTGCTGCTGCCTTCAGTAAGGTGGTACAGAAGCCTCAGGACACACATCCCCAGGTTCAGGAACAGTTATTACCCCTCAACCATTAGGCTCTTGAACCAAATGGAATAACTTCACTCGGTCCATCATTGAAATGCTCCTACAACCTATGGACTTACTTTCAAGAACTCTTCACCTCATGTTTTCAATACTTATTGCTTATTTATTTATTTTTCCATTTGCACATTTTTTTGCATGCAGGATGAACACCCAAGTTGGTGCAGTCTTTCATTGATTCTGTTATGGTTATTATTCTATTATGGATTTATTGAGTATGTCCACGAGAAAATGAATCTCAGGGTTATATGGTGACATTGGTACTTTGATAATAAATTTTTCTTAAACATAATATATCACTGTAAAATTAATATGACAATTCTGCATGTCAGTAATAAATTTTGCCATAGAAGAGTTTTAAGGGTAATTGTAACTTATTAACCATGACTTCACGACTAGCTCTAAAATATCTTTTGGCCATCAATTCTATTTGAATATTATTAAATATTGGTAGATTAATTTATTATTGTCACATGTACAGAGGTACAGTGAAAACCTGCCTTGCATACCACATGGATCATTTCATTAACAACAGTGTACGGTGGTACGAGGTAAAACAATTTTACAGAATGCAGAGTTAAGTGTTATAGTGCAGAGAAAGTGCAGTGCAACAAGGCTCAAGGCCACAACAAGGTAGATTGTGAGGTCAAGAGTCCATCCTATCATAATAGGGAACTGTTCAATGGTCTTATGATAGCAGAATGAAAGCTGTCCATGAGCCTGGCAATACACACTTTCAGGATTTTACCTTCTGCCCAGTGGAGGGGTTGGGGGTGGGGGTGGGGGAGAAAGCACGTGTCCAGGGTGGCAGGGGGCCTTTGACTATATTGTCTGCTCTACTGAGCCAGTAAGAAATGTAGAATCCATGGTAAGGTTTGTTACTGTGATATGCTGACCTGTGTCCACAACTCTGTTCTGCTTGCAATGGCAAGAAACTAAAGTTGCTGTACCAAACTGTGATGCATTGGGATAGGATGCTTTCTATGGTACATTGACAGAAGTTGGTGAGGGTCAAAGGGGACGTGTCAAATTTCCTTAGCCTCCTAAGAGCCACTGCTGAGCTTACATCGCGCAGCATTGTACAGTAGATGCACAAGATGCAAGATCTCATCTGATGTAGACTAATCTACATATTAGCAATGGAGAAACTGAATAGTCTTTAATAAAAAAGTGGTCCTGAAATTCTTAGGTTGATTTCAAGAAAATTCAGAAAAAATAGATATGAGACCTGCTGATAGACGGCTTATGAATGGTATGACAACACATTATAAATCAATGTTGTAAAGGGTTTAGATAGTAATTTCAAATAATGGTAACTTCAAAAAAAAACATATGGTTTTCAGCAAAAGTATACAAAGTGCCATAATTAGTATGAACATTTGTCATGTTGTCACATTTATTTTACAATAGTGACTGACAAATTGAATATCTGTTCCTTTTTGCCAGCTTTGGGATTTTCACAAGAAATGAGTTATGATACTATTTTCTCAATCTCTAATCACTGGAGACCCATAAAACTGCAAAAATTGGTAATTCACAAAGACAATAATGTAAGAAGCAATATGCATCAAGTGGCCTCTCAAGATTGCTCCACCATTCAATAAGATTATGGCTTATCTGATCACTGGTTCAATGCCACTTTCCTACTTGATCCTTGTAATTCACTGGCAGTCCAATTGCCTTTTCCTGCCTTAAATATATTTAATAACTCAGCATCTGTAGCTCTCTGGGGCAGAGAATTCCAAAGACTTTTAACCTTCTGACAAGAGAAATTCCTCTTCAATTAAGTCTTAAATGGCTCTTTATCTTGAGACTGTATCTCAGCTCTAGATCACCTCACCAGTGGGAAATTCCTCACTGGCTCTGGCCTGTTAAGTTTTCAAAACAGATATGTTAAGTGAGTGGGCAAAGATCTGGCAACTGGAGTACAAGTTGGGAAAACATGTAATTTACTAGTTTGGCTGGAAAAATAAGACCTTTTAAATGGAGGGAGCCTGTAGAGTTCTAAGATACAGAAAGATCAAGCTGTCATGCATAACTAGCAAAAGAGAAATACAAAAGTACAGAAAATAATTGGGAAAGCCAAAAGAAACTTGTAGTTTATTGCTGGGGGAATTGAATACAAAAGTAGGAAGGCGGTGCTTCATTTTATAGAGCATTGGAGAGTCCACATCTGGAGTGCTATGTACAGTAATGGTAACCTTATTTAGAAAAGCATTCTAAAGCTTAGTATCTGGTCTAATTTTTGTTACGGGCAAGTTGTCAAATTTGGACAGGCTATAATTACATCTGATGTAACTGAGGAGGAAAGGGGACCTGATTGAAATGTGCAATATCCTGATAGGCTTTGACAGTCTGGATATGGAAAGTGGAGAATCTAGAAATAAGAGTTTAAAAATAAGCAGTTGCTTATTTATTTAGGTAATTCTATTTAACTTCAAAGATTGGCAAGTGTACATTTTTTAAAGGCAGAAGTGGACAGATATTTGTTAATCCAACAGTGAAAATTTACCATCCAAAAAGGGGAATGTAGAGTTGAGATTACAGTCAGATCAGTAATGATCTTATTAAATGATGGAGCAGGCCAGAATTGCCAAGAGGCCTACTTCTTCTCCCAATTCATATATTCTCATGTAAATCTTACGATATGATAAATCACCTGAAATCCAGAGGGACATACAATCTATTTAATCTTTCTTCATCTGGCAACCCCTTTATCTCAGGAATCAATCCAGTAAATCTTTTTTGCAAAGCTCCCAAGGAAGAACAACTTTCCTTAAATCAGGGGGCCACAAATTGTATGTGACACCATTGGTATTGTCTTGGCAATGCCATACAGTTGTAATAAAACTTCCATGATTTTTATTTAAAGGCAACGAGTGAATCTGCAGATGCTGGAAATAAATTTAAAAAAACACGAAATGCTGGAAGAACTCAGCAGGCCAGACAGCATCTATGAGAGGAGGTAATAATGACATTTCTGTCCGAAACCCTTCATCAGGAGTGAAATAACATGGGATGGTTAGGGGTGATAAGAAGTGGGGGGAGGGATAAAGTAGAGAGCTGGGAAGTGATAGGCTGGAGGTAAATGGGCTGGAGGAAGGTGGAGAATTATGGGAAATAAAGGAGAAAGAAAGGTAGGGCTGGGGGGAGAGATTATAGTGAGGGGGGAAAGAGAGGGAGAAAGAGAACCAGACTAAAATAATGGATGGGAATGGGGGTAAGGGTGGGGGGCAGGGGTACAGACTTCAATTCCACAGACCGAGTTATACATTGACGAGACACGCCGCAGACTGGGAGACCGTTTCGCCGAATACCGGCGCTCGGTCCTCCAGCAGTGGCGGGATCTCCCTGTGGCCACACACTTCAATTCCACAGACCATTCCCACTCCGATATGTCTGTCCATGGCCTCCTCTACCGTCAAGATGAGGCCACACGCAGGTCGATGGAGCAATACCTTATCTCCCGCCTAGGTAGCCTCCTTCCAGCCGGCATGAACTTCCATCACTGACCTCCGTTGATACCCCTACCCCCCCACCCTTACCCCCATCCCTATCTATTATTTTAGTCTGGTTCTCTTTCTCTCTCTTTTTCCCCCCTCGCTATAATCTCTCCCCCCAGCCCTACCTTTCTTTCTCTTTTATTTCCCATAATTCTCCACCTTCCCCCAGCCCATTTTCCAGCTCTCTACTTTATCCCTCCCCCCACTTCTTATCCCCCCCCCCTCGACCATTCCATGTTACTTCACTCCTGATGAAGGGTTTCAGCCCGAAATGTCATTATTACCTCCTCCCATAGATGCTGTCTGGCCTGCTGAGTTCTGCCAGCATTTCGTGTTTTTTAATGATTTTTATTTACCTTTCTTGAAAATCAAAGACAATATTCCATTTACTTTTCTAATTGCTTAATGTATTTATTGACTGTTTCTCAAACCACTCATATCACTCATTAAACTCATATCACTTAAATAATACTCTTCTTTGACTCTTTGGAGTAAGGTGGCAACCTCCACAAGCCCATGTAAATGCAGTCACCAACTGCATGCTGGAATCTTGCAATTTATCCAATATACAAAAAGGGCAGTTGCCTAAAACCCTTTTACACGGAAGTAAAAGTAATACTTAAAACTCAGAATCTGAGCTCAGAATCATTAAAAATGCTTGAGATAAGGCACTGCATATTTTGGAAGTTAAGGTGATTAAAGTCTTGTGATACAATTTAAATTACTTCCAATCTAGTTGCATTTTGCCGAATGCAGTTGGTGTCAATGGAACATATAAAATTGCTTTGGTACATAGTTAAATGTACAATACACAGAACTAAAAATGCCTGAAGGCTATGGCATTTTCTCTCAACAGCTATTCATAGTTCTGTTTACTTGGTCTTCAAGATACCCTTAACAAGTGTAATTTTACACAAGTATTAAAATGCTTTAGTCCACAATGCGAACGTTCTCTGAAATGAAGCTGGTAACATACTGTACAAGGCATTTGGGTCACTGTAAGGTCACTCTCCGATTGTGCCAAAGTTTGATTTGTTACAATTGAATATAACAATGGAAATTTACAAATATTATATTAATGAAGTAAACTTGACATTATCAGTATAATGTAAAAACTAGGATTGCATGTTTTAACTCATCAAGCCTACTCTGACTTCAGACAAAATCATGGCTGTTTTTTTTTTAGCTCAAATACCATTTTCCTTTCTTATCCACATCCTTTTACATCTTCAACATCCAGAAATCTATAAATCTTCATATGAATGAAGTCAATTACTGAGCCCCCAAAGCCCTCCAAACGTATAGAATCCCAAAGATTCATTACTTTCTGAGTGAAGAAATTCCTCCTCCTCTCAATTCTAAATGGTCTGACCCTTAATTTGAGACTAATGCCAATTTCTAAATTCTTTTAGACGAGGAAAACTCCATTCTTCACCGGCCCTGTTAAGCCTGCTATTAATAATTTTTTATGCTTCACTATCACTTTTTATTCTTCCAAACCCTAGAGACGTTGAATGTCCAGCTTACTCACTCAATCTCACCTATAAGACTTGCCATCCCACCAGTTAGGTGAGGCAGCAGCGCTGACATTTTTACAACATATACAAAGTTGATTGTTAACAGAACTTTAGAATTTAAAAATAGGTCATACTCATCTTAAATAGACATGGTGAACAGAAAAAAAATGCCAATCATTTTCTGTTAAAATGTTTGCTATGGATAATGTAATCATTTATTACAAATCAAACAAAAAGCCACATGTTTAGCTTCAATATATAAAGTAGATGCATTTTAGTGGTTATTTCTCTTTTTCTTATACCTCTCATCTTTGCCCTAAGATTTAAATTTTCAACTTAATAATGTGACTTTGCTTCACCTGTGGGGTAATACTGTTTGCAACAAGTTCTACATAGTTAATTTGCAAATTACGAGTAAACCTTTAATATCTGCTACTGCTTGATATTAGTATACAATTTACAGTAAAGTCCAAGATGTGCTTTCAGCCAAAAACTATTACTCTGTATAAATGAATATGGGAGTTCAGAATTACACAACAATATTGATCATTATTTTTCTGCTCCACTAGCAAATATTCTACACCATCAAGAAAGGTCAATATAGAAAATCTAGTTTTATAGCACTGACCAACATCTTTCAAATGCAAAGTGCTCTGTACTTCATTCAAAACTGCAACACATAAATGTTACGAAGTTTGGTTTACAGTCAATTAGTAATACCTCATGTCCTCAATAAAACAGCTCATGCTTTCACTTTAAAAGGCAAGCTATTCAAATCATTTGATGGGTTGAGTGATGGGGCACCCACTGAATATTATTTTGGTAATCAACAGGACATAAAATATTATATTATCACAAACCTAGCCTAATATACAAGGGATCCTAAAGGCAAACAAGAGAAAATCTGCAGATGCTGTAAGTCCAAGCAACACACAAAATGTAAGAGAAACTCAGAAGGCCAGGCAGTATCAATGGAAAAAATTACAGTCAGCATTTCAGGCCGGGGGTGGAGTTTCAAGATGGCGACGTAAACATCTGCCTTTAGGCGCTCTTCATTTTTTCAACTATAATCACCCCTTAATTAAATCTTTTCGAATTTAATCACATGGGTTGATACTTTTGATTAACTTTTTCTTCCTAAAATAATATTTGATCTAATCTCGACAAACTTAAAATGGCTACAAGCAAGAAATCGTCTAAGGAACCTGTATCCATCGACGCAATCTCTACTCTTTTGGACGCTAAACTGGATATTAAACTTTCGAGTCTGGAAGGCAGATTGGATGGTAGATTGGGAAGCAGACTGACAAGTTTGGAAAATAAACTTACCAGGAAAATATCCGAACTTGAAGAAGCTGATAGATCACTTGAAATTAAACTTCAATCGCAGGCATCGGACATTCAGTGGCATGAAGATAAGATCGCGACTCTTGAAAAATCCATTTGTGAAAAAGTATGTACAATTGAAGCATTGGAGAAGAAGGTTGAGTCGAATGCTAAAACTATGGATCAGTATAAGTTTAAAATTACTGATCTCGAAAATCGATCTCGTAGACAGAATTTGCGTATCATCGGGTTTCCCGAAAAAGTTGAGTCCAGTGATTTAACTGAATTTTTCTCTAAATTACTATGGGAAACTTTCAGTGCTGAAGGTTTGCAATCCAAACCTGTTATCGATCGTGCTCACAGAGTTACGAGATTTTCGGCTCTGTCTGATAAACCACGAGCGGTGATTGTTCGCCTTCATTATCCTCGGGAGAAAGAGCTTTTAATTCGATTAGCTCGTAAAAAAGGCATGATTTCTTATAACACCAATTCATTCCGAATTGTTGAAGATTATTCCTACGATGTAATGAGATCAAGAATCGCTTTTAAACCAGTGATGGCAGAGATTCATTCGATTGGCCTTAAACAAGCTTTAATGTATCCAGCGAAGCTCAGAATTACGTTGAACGACAACAGTCAGCAATTTTTCAAAACACCGGAAGAAGCGAAGAAATTTGTTGAAGAATATAGATCTTCTAGTGCAACTTGAACTATGTGTCATGTTGAAGATTCCCCGGAGAGCGGGTGCCATCTCATTTTAAGTAACCTACGAAGTTGGGTTATAATTTTCTATCCCGTTCTACGGGTCTGGTTCTTATTTTTCACTATTATCACTGTTTTATGGATGCTTTCTTAACTTTTACAAGATTTTTTTTATTCTTTTTTCTGTTTCAGATATATACATCTATATCTTGTAATAATGATTTTTTTTTTCAAGATGTCGTTTCTTCTTCCCATAAGACTCTGCTTTTTATAAACATTTATTTGTTTGCCTGCACGTAGAAATGGGACGAATGCTTTGAATTTTTTTAGTTTTTTTATATATATATTGTAGTGTTTATTGAATCTTTTCTAACCCTATTTTGGTATTTTTTTTATTATTAAACTTTTTTAATAGATTGTTGAATCTACATTTATATTTTGTAAGATGGCTTTTTCAAAATGTCGTTTCTTCTTCCCATAAGTCTTTGTTTTTGAAACGTCATCTTTCTTGCATTTATATATGAAATTTTTTTAAAGGTATATTACACTCTTAAATTTTAATGTTTATTTTTTTTGTTAAAGATTGTTTGCTTTATTATATTAGTTTTTTCATTCTGATTGACATATATTTTCTTTTTGCAACCCTATATTTAAATATGGGTGTTACATAGTTTTTTTAAAAAGCTTTTTATGGAGCTGCCATCTTGAAATGGGGGTAAGGTTAGTGTTAGATTATGCGCTTGCCGCTTGGCTTTTCTTTGAAGGGTGGGGGGAGGGGGTGGGGATCTTTTTTCACGCTTTTGCATTTTTTTTCTGCTTTTAGTTTATGGGCCAACTTTAAATTATTAATATTGTTGAGGTGTCATGTTCTCCGGTTGCTCCTGAATCTATTTTCCTTTTTCCTAAATTATGGGTTATGTGTCTTTTTAACCTATTATGATATACACAACTAATATTGGCATGATGGATAAATCTATTAATTTTATCTCTTTCTTTCTTTCTTTCTTTCTAAATCTTTTTATTAATATTAGTAATATGGACAGAATACAGATGATATATTGATAAAGAAATTACCAACATAGACATTCCATTACATATGAAAAAAAACATACATAATAGTTACAATATAAATGAGTTTACCAAGACATAAGCCATAAGATATATGTATGGACATAGTAAATCTAAATATTTCATAATGTATAATATAAAAAAAACAGAAAAAAGAAAGAAAAAAAACAAAAAAAAATTTATATAATGCAGAACTAGCTAATCTAATCTAATAACTATAACTAATAAGTAATATAAAAGAAAAAAAAAACAAAAAAGAAGGGGGAAAAAAAACGGGCTGTTTATAATATCTCACAAAAATAAGTATTCATCAATGCCGTCACTTCCGGTCCTCTCAAAATACATAAGCTGAAAACTGGGAAATCAAATGAACTTGGCACAGGGTCATATTACATCATATGAAAATGTTGAATAAATGGTCTCCATAACTTTTCAAATTTAATAGAAGTCTCAAAAGTACCACTTCTAATTTTTTCTAAATTTAAACATAACATAGTTTGAGAGAACCAATTAAATACAGTGGGAGGATCAATTTCTTTCCAATTCAACAATATAGATCTTCTAGCCATCAGAGTTAGAAATGCAATCATTCGACGGGCTGAAGAAGATAAATGCAGTGAATCTAACATTGGTAAACTAAAAATTGCGGTAATAGGATGTTGTAAATCAATATTCAAAACCGCAGAAATAATATCAAAAATATCTTTCCAATATTTCTCCAAAAATGAACACGACCAAAACATGTGAGTTAAAGACGCAATTTCAGAATGACATCTATCACAAATAGGACTTATATGAGAGTAAAAATGAGCTAATTTATCCTTGGACATATGGGGCCTATGTACGACCTTAAATTGTATTAGTGAATGTTTGGCACATAACGATGATGTATTAACTAATTGAAGAATTCTATCCCAATTCTCACTAGAAATACTAAAACTAAGCTCTCTTTCCCAATCCTGTTTAGTCTTATAAAGAGGCTCTGAACGTATCTTCATAATTATATTATAAAGTTTTGAAATAAGCCCTTTTTGAAAAGGGTCTAATTCAAATAAACTCTCCAAAGTATCTGAAGGCACAAAATTTGGAAACGTAGAGAGTACAGAACTTAAAAAATGTCTAATCTGTAAATATCTAAAAAAATGAAATCTCGGCAAGTTATATTTGTTGGTTAATTGTTCAAAAGACATGAAACAATTATCTAAAAATAAATCAGAAAATCTTAGTAATCCCTTAGTTTTCCAAGCTGAATAAGCTTGATCTATAATGGAAGGGTGAAAAAAACAATTAGATACAATAGGACTATTTAAAACGAATTGAGTCAACCCAAAAAATCTCCGAAATTGAAACCATATACGCAATGTATGTTTAACTATCGGGTTGTCAATTCGTTTCGGCAATTTAGAAAGAGCAAAAGGGAGAGAAGTCCCTAAAATAGAACCCAAAGCATAAGCTGATACCGATTTAGTTTCTAAACTCACCCAACAAGGGCCAAAAGATCCACCCCCATCTTTCAACCAACATAACAAATATCTAATATTAACTGCCCAATAGTAAAATCTGAAATTAGGTAATGCTAACCCGCCTTCCTTTTTTGTCTTCTGTAAATATGTTTTACCTAACCTGGGATTTTTATACTGCCATATATATGAAGAAATTTTAGAGTCAACATTAGTAAAAAGAAGATTTCGGGATAAAAATTGGTATCGCTTGAAAAATATATAAAAACTTAGATAAAATAACTATCTTAATAGCATTAATCCTACCTATTAGGGATAGAGACAAAGGTGACCACTTAGTAAACAAACCTTTAATCTGATCAATTAAGGGTAAAAAATTAAATCTAAACAAATCTTTATGGTTTTTTGTGATTTTGATCCCTAAATAAGTAAAAGAGTCATTAACTAATTTAAAGGGTAAATTTCCATAAATTGGGACCCGTTTATTCAATGGAAACAATTCACTTTTATTAAGATTTAACATACCCAGAAAACTCACTAAATTGAGCCAATAATGATAAAACTGCTGGAATGGATTTCTCCGGGTTAGAAATGAATAATAATAAATCATCTGCATACAAAGATAACTTATGAATATCTGTCCCACGATTAATACCCAAAATATCCTGTGATTGTCTGATGGCAATTGCCAAAGGTTCTAAGGCAATGTTAAATAGTAATGGACTAAGAGGACATCCCTGTCTAGTGCCCCGAAATAGGCGAAAAAAGGGAGATCTTTGATTATTGGTAACCACTGAGGCTACTGGAGTATGATAAATCAATTTAATCCATGATATAAATATCAGACTAAAATTAAACTTCTCCAACACATTAAATAAGTAAGGCCATTCAACTCTGTCAAATGCTTTCTCCGCATCTAATGAAATCACGCATTCTGAAGTATCATGTGAGGGAGTATAAACAATATTCAACAATCTCCTAATGTTAAAAAAAGAATAACGATTTTTAATAAAGCCAGTTTGATCATCTGAAATAATTTTGGGTAATACCTTCTCCAATCTAGATGCCAGTAACTTAGAAAAAATCTTGGAGTCTACATTCAATAAAGATATAGGTCTATAAGAAGCACAATTAGTAGGGTCTTTATCTTTCTTCAATATTAGAGAAATGGAAGCTCTATAAAAAGATTGTGGCAAATTCCCTAATCTAATGGCCTCCTCAAAAACCTTACCTAACCAAGGGGAAAGAGTAGCGGAAAAAAATTTTAAAAATTCAACTGTATAACCATCTGGACCCGGTGCTTTCCCAGAATTCATTGAGGAAATAGCCCCCTTAATTTCTACATCCGTAATAGGAGTATCCAATATCAAAAGATCATCAGATGATAACCTTGGAAAATTTAATTTTCCAAGAAAATCAGACATGGTATTATAATCTTGAGGAAATTCAGATTGATACAGGGAGGTATAGAAATCTTGAAATGCCTTATTTATCTCATCATGATTAACTGTCAGATTCCCATTCTGCTGACCAATCTTAGTGATTTAACGTTTAACCAGAGCATTCTTCAATTGACTAGCTAACAGTTTACCAGATTTATCACTATGTATATAAAAATCAGATTTAGTTTTCATTAATTGATTTTCAATCGAGGATGTAAGTAATAAACTATGTTCCATTTGAAGTTCAACCCTTTGTTTGTAAAGCTCCTTACTAGGAGCAATCGAATATTTCTTATCAATCTCTTTAATTTTATCATCTCTTGGAATACTAATGGTTTAAATCATCCGATTAAACATAAAAAAATATTTAAGGTATTCCATAGATTGAACGCTAATATTATTTTTGCACAGGAAACCCATATTAGGAGGGAGGATAATCAACGTTTTTTTAGGTTCTGGAAGGGTCAACAATTTCATTTGAATTGTACCGCTAAAATTAGGGGTGTGTCTATTTTTATAGACCCCTCAATTTTGTTTACACATCACGAAATTATTTCTGATCCACAGGGCAGATTTTTGTTGATAACTGGTTCACTTTTCAATCGGAAAGTGGTTCTAGTTAATATTTATGCTCCAAATTTTGACTGCCCTGAATTTTTTAAACGTTTATTTACTTCCCTTCCTAATCTGAATGAATATATGTTGATAATGGGTGGAGATTTTAATTGTTGTTTGAATCCTTTGATGGATAGATCTAAACCTATTCAAACTCTTCCGAATAGATCAGCCTTACTTATTAATTCTTTTATGGTTGATTCGGGAATTACAGAAATATGGCGGTTTTTGAACCCTAAAGATAAAGAATTTTCATTTTTTTCACATGTATATCATAGTTATTCTAGAATTGATTACTTTCTTATTGATCATTGGTTATTAACGGATGCTATTGATTGTAAATATGATTCTAT
This sequence comes from Hypanus sabinus, assembly GCF_030144855.1. Lineage (NCBI taxonomy): Eukaryota > Metazoa > Chordata > Chondrichthyes > Myliobatiformes > Dasyatidae > Hypanus > Hypanus sabinus. Next base: position 56,646,210 of record NC_082709.1, read on the forward strand.
TACTATTTCGGATCATGCACCTTTGAAGTTATCTATTAAGATTCCGGACTTTTCCAATAATGTTAGATCTTGGAGACTTAATGCTACTCTGCTTCAAGACCCAGAATTTGTCACCTATATAAAACAGCAAATTGATTTGTTTTTCTCAACAAACTATACTGAAGAAATTGACAGAGGAATACTTTGGGACTCTTTCAAGGCTTTTATCCATGGACAAATTATTTCGTATTCCGCTGGTAAAAGGAAACAAAGATATTTAGATATTGCTTTATTAGTGGATAAAATTAAGGAAATTGATAAGATTTATTCCGTGACTCCTACCATAGAACTTTATAAGAAGAGAGTTGAGCTTCAAATGGAACATAGCTTATTATTATCTTCTTCAATTGAAAATCAATTAATTAGGACCAGAGCTCAATTCTATATTCACAGTGATCCAACTGGTAAACTGTTAGCTAATCAATTAAAAGCTATTTCGACCAAGCGACAAATTATTAAAATTCGTAAACAAGACGGTAATTTAAAAACTGATCACAAAGAAATCAATAATACTTTTCAAGATTTTTATAAATCTTTATATCAATCAGAATTTGATGGTGACCTGTCCATGATGGATAATTTTTGTAACAATTTGAATATTCCTAAACTGATTGGTGAAGATCGTAGCTTGTTTGATGCTCCTATCTCTATGGCCGAAATAGGTGAGGCTGTCTCATCGATGAATTCAGGGAAAGCTCCTGGCCCTGATGGTTATATTGTAGAATTTTTCAAAACTTTTTCTTCTTTGCTTTCCCCTTGGTTATGTGAAATCTTTAACGATGCATTTGCTAAGAAGAGATTACCTCAATCTTTTTATGAAGCTACTATCTCTCTAATTCTTAAAAAAGATAAAGATCCTACTTTATGTACATCTTATCGCCCTATATCATTATTAAATGTAGATTCTAAGATTCTTACAAAAATTTTAGCCACTAGATTAGAAAAGGTACTACCACAGATTATTTCAGAAGATCAAACTGGTTTCATTAAGAATCGGTATTCTTTTTTTAATGTTAGAAAATTGATTAATATAATTCATATTTCATCACCCACAGTCCCAGAATGTGTTATCTCATTAGATGCTGAAAAAGCCTTTGATAGAGTTGAATGGACATATTTATTTAATGCATTGAGAAATTTTAATTTTAGTCCTAATTTTATATCATGGATTAAACTAATATACTATAAACCTGTTGCTTCTGTTCTTACAAATAATTATAGATCCTCCTTTTTTCAATTATCTCGTGGTACGAGACAAGGTTGTCCTTTAAGCCCTTTATTATTTAATATTGCATTAGAACCTTTAGCCATTGCTATTCGTGAATCTCCTAATATTTTTGGTATTACCCATAATGAGAAATCATATAAATTATCACTTTATGCTGATGATTTGCTGTTATATATTTCTGATCTTGATAGATCTATTCCCACTATTTTATCCTTGTTGGCTCAATTTGGTAGTTTTTCTGGTTATAAATTAAACTTAGATAAGAGTGAATTATTCCCTTTAAATGCGCAAACTTTATTGAATGACAGGATTCCATTTAAATTTGTTACTGATAATTTTATCTATTTAGGTATAAAAATTACCAAGAAATATGAAGATTTATTTAGACTGAATTTTTTACCTATGCTTCTTCAAATACAACATCTTACTACAAGATGGTCTCCCTTATTCCTATCATTAGTTGATCGGATTAATGCTATTAAAATGATGATTTTACCAAAATTTTTATATTTATTTCAAGCCTTACCAATTTTTATTCCTAAATCCTTTTTTGACAACATTGATTCAAAAATTTCCTCATTTGTGTGGCAAAATAAAAACCCCAGGTTAAGTAAAAGGCAATTACAAAAATCTAAAAAAGATGGTGGTTTAGCTTTGCCTAACTTTAGATTTTATTATTGGGCGAATAATATTCGTAACCTAACGTATTGGAAATTAGATTTGGACTCATTATTGTGTCCGCAGTGGGTAAATTTGGAATGCAATGAGGTAAAGGGATATTCTTTATTCTCTGTTCTTGGTTCTTCTCTTCCTGCTGATTTAGTTAAATTCAATAAACAGATATCTAATCCTGTTATTAAACACATATTACCACACATTACGAATTTGGTTTCAATTTCGGAAATTTTTTACTCTGAAAAACTTTGTGCTTGATAGCCCTATTTTATTTAATTTTTTCTTTAAACCTTCCTTGACAGATCAAGCCTTTAGTATATGGAAAAGGAAAGGTATAAAATGTTTTCGTGACCTTTTTTTTGAAGGTACTTTGATGTCTTTTGACCAACTTTCCAATAAATTTAAATTACCTAAATCTAATTTCTTCAGATATTTACAAATCAGAAATTTTTTACATAAAGTTTTACCATCTTTTCCCAACTCAACTTCAACAGATTTCTCAGATTTGATTTTTACCTTAAATCTTTGTCAGAAGGGATTAGTTGCTTTTATTTACAACATGATTATGAAGATACAACCAGAGATGTCTGATAGAATTAAACAACAATGGGAAAAAGAACTTCGATACAATATACCAACAGATAAATGGGAAAAATTTTTACAAATGGTTAATTCTTCTTCTATATGTGCTAAACATGCTTTAATACAACTTAAAATTGTACATAGAGCTTATATGTCTAAAGATAAACTTGCTCGATTTTATTCTCATATTAACCCTCAATGTGACAGATGTCATTCAGAAGTGGCTTCACTGACCCACATGTTTTGGTCATGTCCCACTTTACATAACTATTGGAAGCACATATTCGTTACCATTTCCTCAATTTGGAACATCGATTTACAACCTAACTTTATTACTGCAATCTTTGGTATACCAAATGAGGATGGTAATCAGTTTTCTCCTTCAATCAGACGAATGATTGCTTTTGTAACATTAATGGCCGGAAGGTCTATATTACAAAATTGGAAAGAAGTAAACCCTCCTACCACGTCTCAGTGGCTTTTTCAAACTATTTCTTATCTGAGTTTGGAAAAAATTAGAAGCACTATTTTTGACTCGTCAATTAAATTTGAAGAAACTTGGGGACCGTTCATTCGACATTTTCATATGAATTAATTTGGCCTTTTCCAGACCTTCTCTCTGTTTATTCTTGTTCAGGTATGGAGTTCCGGAGTTCTTTGACACTATCATATACTTATAAACTGTTATTATTGCCCATGTTAGTTTTAGTTTAGTGTTTGTTTCATATATATATTTTCTTTCACACATCTCTAATTTTTTTTTCTTTTTCTTTTGATGATTAGTTTTGTTTTTTTTCATATATAATTATATAGACTCGATTGATTAATGTACTTTTTTGTTGTTGATGTTTAATAGGATATTATTATCCTATTATCAATGTACTCTTAAGTCTATTGTATTCATAACCTATTCATTATTATGTTATGTTTTTTTTATATTTATATGAAACTCAATAAAAAGATTGAAAAAGAAAAGAAAGCATTTCAGGCCAAAACCTTCAGAGGCAAAAAAGATGGAGTAGATTTAAAATGTGGGGGAGGAGAAAGAGAACCATGAAGTGATAGTGAAACCAGGAGGAGGAGGGATGAAGCAAAGTGCTAGGAAGTTGACTGGTTAGAGAGATACAGGGCCGGAGAAGGGGGAGTATGATAGGAGAGAACAGAAGGTCATGGAAGAAAGACAAGAGGGGAGGAGTGCCAGAGGGAGATGATGGGCAGGGAAGGAGATAAGGTGAAGGGAAAAGGGGATGGGGACGTGAAGGCGGGTACATTACTAGAAGTTTGAGAAATCGATGTTCATGCTATCAGGTTGGAGGCTACCCAGATGGAATACAAGGAGCTGTTCCTCCAACCTAAGTGTGGCTTCATCACGATAGTAGAAGAGGCCATGGATTGACATATCAGAATGGGAATGGGAAGTGGAATTAAAATGTGTGGCCACTGGGAGATCCTGCTTATTCTGGCAGATGGAGCACAGGTGCTCGGTAAAGCGGTCTCCCAATCTACACCAGGTATCACCAATATACAGGAGGCCATCCAAGGAGCACCAGACACAGAATATGCCCCCAACAGCCTTACAAGTGATGTGTCGCCTCACCTGGAAGTACTGTTTGAGGCCCTGAATGGTTGTGAGGGAGGTGGTGTAGGGGAGGGTATAGACTTGTTCTACTTGCAAGGATAAGTACCAGGAGGGAGATCAGTGGGGAGGGCTGAATGGAAAAGGGAGTCACGAATGATGCAAGATAATCATAGAATCTCTTTGGAAACAATATATAGATTGTTAACAAAAAATTCTGGTTTAGGAAAACATTAAAACCTAATTTCAGTATTTCCCTTCACTTTCATCTCTTGTCAAATATTGAGTGCTACCATGATGGTACAACATAAGAAGTAGGAGCAAGAGGAGGTCATCTGGCCAGTCAAGGTTGCTCCACCATTCAATAAAATCGTGACTGATCTGGCAATGGGTCCATCTCCATGTATCTGCCTTTTCCTCATTATTCTTAGTTCCCCTACAATGCAAAAATCTATCAAACCTAGTCTTAAATATATTTACTGAGGTAGCCTCCACTGCTTCATTGGGCAGAGAATTCCACAGATCTTAATAATTTCACACAAAACTAGAATGAATTTTTAAAATGTCAGTGAAATTCTCATGTAATCTCATGATTCAAAATTTCTAACAATTGAATAAACAATGCACTCACAAAGGAATTCACAGCAAGTATCTCTAAACATTAGGGGAGATGTCTATAAACCAAGTGCAACTTGCTGCATATTGAATTCTTGAATGTTGCTAAAGTACATTTTAAAGCACAAATGGTTATTTATTGAGTATCAAGAAACCCATCAGTAATGTCCAAGTAACCATGTGGCAAAAATTAACCACACATGTGAAATGTACAATCAGTTTTGATCATCCTGGAGTCAGTCTGCTACCCAGACTTGCTGGTTTTTAAATGTTGTGTCTTGTATGTCCAAAACATTAAACTAATTCAATGAAGACATGGGAATCCGAACTGTGCGACTAACTTAGCTTACTTTAAGTGAGGCTTAAATATATTTATATTTATTTCCCCTTTCTCACGCCTTATGGGTGGTGTACATACATTTTTCCCCTCAGTGTCAGGTCCTCCCACAGAGGCCTGGGAGCTTGAGGATTTGGTGCAGTATCTTGCTGTTCCTAGTAGTGTGCTCCTCTGGACCGCGATCCCAGATGCTGTTCCTTGGATTTGTTGAAGCCATTCTCCTAGTCCAGATGTCATAGCCCCAAGCTGTCCCTACCACCACTAGGATTACTCTGGCTTTAACCTTCAATAGCCTTTATCTCCCCTTTCAAGCCCTGGTATTTCCCCAGCTTCTCCTATCCATCTTCCTGATGTTACTGTCATTTGAGACGGCCACATCTACTACTATTGCTTCCTTTTGGCCCTTGTCTAGTATTACTATGTCTGGTTTGTTGGCAAGTACCTGCTTATCAGTGTATATTTGGAAGTCCCACAGGATCTTAGCTCTGTCATTCTCCACTAGCTTCTCGTGTGTTTCCCATTTGGATTTGGCAGTGCGCAATCCATATTCAGCGCAGATGTTTTTGCACACAATTCCTATACACATAAAATCACTCAAATATTATTGAAACATTAAATACACAACACTCCTCCTTACTTAACTATAAACACCAACTTAAAACAGTATTCAACTCCACTGCACACTATATTAATTCAACTGCCATATACAGACATCCACAACATAGTAAATTTTAAAAGATTTACAGTAATTGCTGTGAAGAATTTCTTACTCTTGTGGGATAATGTCTTTCTTGAAGAGGGGAAGTCATTCTGCTTGGCAGGAGAGATGTGGCTGTGAAACAATCTCAGATTCTGGGGCCTCCACTATGGTGGCTTTAGGTGTTGACTAAGACTGGAGGAAGTGGTTCTGATAGTGGTAGTCACCTTTTTTTCTCTTTTTTCTTCTAGTTTGTGCATCTTAATCTTGGAAAGGTGGATTTAGTTCACTGGAGTATTCTCTTATTAATCCTTCTATTGCTCCCTTTACAATATGAACACTCCTCTTGGTTTCCTCATTCACAACATCATCTGATGAATCCTCTATTTTCGTAACTCCATTGACTCCTTTTTTTAGTCTTCCCTTCATCTAGCTGGGCTTTGGTCTTTGCATCTACCTTTTATAAGCAGTTTTTGTCTCTCACTAGAAGTTCATGCAATAATCTTAATGCAGGTAGAGCAGATTCTGGTTCATTATACACACAAAAGCCGAACGCTTGCAACTTTCCTGAAGCTCCTTGAACCCTCTTCCATCTTAACACCAAGCAACATGTTGCAAATAACTGCCTGATTTACATATCAAGAGCTTTCTCAGTTATGTTGTCTGTAAAAGCTGTTGTAGTTTTCATCATTTTCACACTTCCTCTGAGCAGCATAGCCCTTTCCAAGTTCTAATATGCTTTCCAACCCAAGGCAAAGAGGGTGGCACCAACACCTGTTTGTCCTCTGTCGGGCAATGGTTCATGGTGATTGGCATGGAGGCAGCTGAGGCATCATGCAGTGACTTTCTTAATTCGCTTTCAGTTATCTTCATTGCAGGGGATCTGACATGCAAATTGTGGATGGATCTCCAATCAAGCTGTGGTTGTCTCAGCCAGTCATACCCCATCACTGCTGGTCCTTCTGTTTTTACCACAGACAAGCTCAATGTGGCTTGATGGTTGTTGTATTTTAGTTACGAATGTCATTCCCACACAAGTTATCTTTTCTCCAAGTTCTTAGTTGGATATCTGCACAGGCTTCAGTTTGGTATCTTTGAAATGCCATTGAGCACATGTCCAAATTCATTTTAATTAATTTGCTGTTCACTTCTGGCGCATTGCTTGTCTATTGTTAATTTTCACATTGTAAATCTCAAGGCTACACAATCCTGTCTCACTCATCATCAGATTTTTCATCAAAAGCATGCAGATTAGTGCTTTCCTTGAAGCTACAATTTGACTTTTTAAGCTTTTTCTCTACTTTGTGCAGCCCATTTATTTTTGTTCGCCTGACACACTCCTTCTCAGTCCCCCAAGAAATCTCACCAAAGTTTACCAGATGAAATGTGGGAGACACTGAAGTCAGCTAGGCGAAGGTTCTATGGTCTGATGAAACCAAAATTAAGCTTCTTGGCCATCAAACTAAATGCTATGTTTGGCATAAGCCAAACATCATACATGATCAAAAAACACATCATCCCTACTGTGAAGCATGGTGATGGCTGCATCACTGCAGCAGGCCCTGGAAGGCTTGTGATGGTAGAGGGCAAAATGAATGCAGAACACAGGGATATCCTGGAGGAAAACCTGATGTAGTCTGCACGGGAACTGCAACTTGGGAGAAGATTTGTTTTCCAGCAAGACAATGACCCCAAACAGCCAAAGCTATACAGGAATGGCTTAACAACAAGAAAGTTAATGTCCTGAAGTGGCCAAGTCAGAGTCCAGACCTCAATCCAATTGAGAAGTTGTGGCCGGACTTGGAAAGGGCTGTTCACTCATTGTCCCCATTGGAATCTCCATTCTAATGCAATCAATTATTTTCTGTTTTATATTTGTTAAAAAAAAAATTAGATCACTTTGTAGAGATCAGTTTTCACTTTGACACAAAAGGGGTTTTCTTCTGTTGATCAGTGACAAAAAAGCCAAATTAAATCCACTAATTCAATGCTGTAAAATAATAAAACCTGAAAACTTCCAAGGGGGTGAATACTTTTTATAGGCACTGTTTTTATATTATGCATTTAATGTTTCAATGTTTGAGTGATTATATATTTATATACAGGTGGCCCCTGCTTTCCGAACGTTCGATTTATGACAACTCGCTATTACGAAACTTACATTAGTACCTGTTTTCGTTAATCAAAGATGATTTTCGCTTTTACTAACAAAAGACCCCCGCTTTATACGTGTGTTTACCCTGAGAAAGACTACCATGACCATGAAGCCTTGTATGGGCAGTTGTTTGCACATGCGTGTATATGCGTGCGCAGGCGTGTACGTGCCAATTTTTTTTCTCCAAATCGATTTTGGCTCACTGCCTTCCCGAGTTTGATAAGTGAAACTACACCGTACCTACAATATTTCTACTTTATATAGGGTGTAAATTTGTCATATCATTCCTGCTTTTACTATATGTTAGTGTTATTTTAGGTTTTATGTGTTATTTGCTTTGTTATTTTTTTGGGTCTGGGAACGCTCAAAAATTTTTCCAATATAAATTAATGGTAATTGCTTCTTCACTTTACGACATTTCGGATTACAAACAGTTTCATAGGAATGCTCTACCTTCAGATTGCGGGGGAAACCTGTATACATTTTTTCACTCAAATATTACTGAAACATTAAATACACAAGAGCTTGAATTGGCTGATACCGGCATCTGACAGGCAGCCTGTTAGGCCACATGAGCTCCAAACACAAGCAAGCATCAGACTCTGAGGCTCTGATGCAAGATCCCTCTGGCAGCTTGCAGTTTTTCACATTATTACATTTTAAAGATTGTAAAACCGGTTTAAAACAATTCAAGTAGATTACTTTTAAGTTATTAAACACGTATGAATTAGTTTAATATGAAACATTATGACATTAAATAAAAAGAATTTAGTCTGTTGCAAAGGGCAAAAGTGAATGGGTAGCCATTCCAATTGCACTGGCAGATATATGACAACCAGATGCAAAAGGCTCCTAGACTCTCTCCTTAGAATATTCTGCTCAGTCTTTGGTCTCAAATGTGAATTCAGCAACAGAACAATCAATTCAAACAGTGAATTCAAACAATCATACCTGAACACAGTACGTCCTCATACTCTCAGTCGCTTCACCCCACAGAAACTGGCACAAGCACCCGCCTGATGAGCCACAAAGGCTCGGGACAGGACTTGTAATGCGGATATAGTGCCTCAATGTTTTTTTTGCAAAGCATTCTAATCATATTACCTTTTCATTTCCATCAAACCCTAGCTAATCTCAAAGATGTATTCATCTAATAACCTACTGTCAGGTTCTTTTGATACTTCTAGTTGCTAAGTAATCTTGTCATAGACTTAATTAGTGATATTCCTGAACTATGAATTGTTACTGTCAACAAAACTGCATGCCCTAGTTTTCATTAATGGATAATTAGTGAGTCTTACTTCAATGGTTGGTAAGTTGATGGACAAGATCCTGAGAGGCAGGATTTATGAACATTTGGACAGGCATATTATGATTAACAATAGTCAGCATGGCTTTGTCAAAGGCAGGTCGTGCCTTATGAGCCTGACTGAATTTTTTAAAGATGTGACTGAACACATTGATGAAGGTAGAGCAGTAGATGTAGTGTCTATAGATTTCAGCAAGGCATTTGATAAGGTACCCCATGCAAGGCTTTATGGATCCAGAATTGGCTTGCACACAGAAGGCAAAGAGTGGTTGTAGATGGGTCATATTCTGCATGGAGGTCGGTGACCAGTAGTGTGCCTCAGTGATCTGTTCTGGTACCTCTATTCTTCATGATTTTTATAAATGACCTGGATGAGGAAGTGGAGGAATGGGTTAGTAAATTTGCTGATGACACAAAGGTTGGGGGTGTTGTGGATAGTGTGGAGGGCTGTCAGAGGTTACAGCGGGATACTGATAGGATGCGAGACTGGGCTGAGAAGTGGCAGATGGAGTTCAACCCAAATAAGTGTGAGGTGCTTCATTTTGGTAGGTCAAATATGATGGCAGAATATGGTATTAATGGTAAGATCATTGGCAGTGAGGAGGATCAGAGAGTCCATAGGACACTCAAAGCTGCTGCACAGGTTGACTGTGTGGTTAAGAAGGCTTATGGTATATTGGCCTGCATGAACCGTGGGATTGAGTTCAAGAGCCGAGAGGTTATGTTCCAACTGTATAGAACCCTGATCAGACCCCACTTGGAGTACTGTGCTCAGTTCTGGTCACCTCACTAAAGGAAGGATGTGGATACTATAGAAAGGGTGCACAGGGGATTTACAAGGATGATCCCTGGATTGGGGAGCATGCCTTATGAAAATTGGTTGACTGAACTTGGCCTTTTCTCCTTGGAGCAACAGAGGATGAGAGATGACCTGATAGAGGTGTATAAGATGATGAGAGGCATTGATCATGTGGATAGTCAGAGGCTTTTTCCCAGGGCTGAAATGGCTAGCATGAGAAGGTACAGTTTTAAGGTGCTTGGAAGTAGGTACAGAGGAGATGTCAAGAGCAAGTTTTCTTTTAAAAAACGCAGAGAGTGGTGAGTGTGTAGAATGGGCAGCTGACAACAGTGGTAGAAGCAGATACAATTGGGTCTTTTAAGAGACTTTTGGAAATGTACATGGAGCTTTGAAAAATAGAGGGCGATGGGTAACCCTGGGTAATTTCTAAGGTAAGTACATGTTCAGCACAGCATTGCGGGCCTAAAGGCCTGTATTGTGCTGTAGGTTTTCTGTTTCTGTAATACAGTCAAGAAGACACACAAGCATCTCTCTAAAAAAAGAGAAATTCTCACCCATGATGTCAAAACATCAAACCTCCCGATGCCAGCATTTTTCACATTACTAATGAAATTGTACCTGCTGTATATGGAAACAGATTATTGCTATAAAATACAGCCAAAATATTCAAACTAAAATAGGACACAGTATACTGTACATCCAGCAGAATTAATGACCATGGTGGGACATAGATTCAATTTATTTGGAAAAGTGTCTGTGGTGCCATTACATTAAAGCAGATTGATTTTATTCAGTTGCATTTTTTCATAATGAAGACCAGTTGTTTTCACCCAGAGAATTCCTAAGCTTCTTTTAACAGCTTATTTAAAGCAAAATGGTCAACCCCTGACCCATTCATTTATACATGTTTTCTTGTTTAATTTAAATTTTTAAAAAAATTATAATTCTGGAAACACTTAGCAGGTCAGACAGCAGCATCTCCAGAAAAAGGAATAGAATTAACATTCAGGTCAAAGACCCTTCAGAACTAGGAAAAAGAGAAAAACAAGTTACTTTAAATTTGTATTCTAGGGTAAGAGCTGATTAGGATAAAATGAATATCTGATAGGGCAAGGTTATGCCATGGGACAATTTGTAGTGATCTTCTGGTCAAATAGGTTAATGGAAGCACAAAACCATAATGTGTGGCAGATATTAAGTCTATAGGACTTGTCTAGTGGTCAGGTTGGAATAATGAGGAGAGCAAATACTGAGCCAATATCAGAGATGAGTGACTTAGAGTAGGAGTATTAGTTCTGATACAGAGAAACAGAGCACCTATAGTGGGAGAATTCATTATTTAATCCAGAAGGTTGTAATGTGCCCAGATAGATTTGGTTTTCTTCAAACTTGCACTGGGCCTCGTTGTAACAGTGCAGGAGGAGATCACAAATTGTTTAGAAAGGCTGTGGGAAGGAGTACTGCGGTGGCAAAGTGGAAGCTCAGAATCACATCTGCAGCTGAACATGGGCACCGCATAAAGTTGCCACCCAATCTACAGGTGATTTCATGAATGTGGAAAAGATTATATTGTAAATGTTAAATGCAGTAGATTGCAAGTAGTGCAAGTGCATCACTGCTTCTCCTCAAATGACTGAGTCGCCAGATGACAGAGAGCTAGGAGAGGTATTGAATCTCCTGGGGTGCTCTGGGAAAGTCCTGCAAGATGGAAGTATTTGATAGCAACACAAGAACTGACCTGGGAGTGACAAAGGAGAGGGTTAATTTGTACCTAGTGTTGTTACCATGGAACTGTCAGTTATTGGAAAGGATGATCCACTGAATGCAGAACTGGTGGGATGGAGAAAGAAAACAGAGTTTTATCCTTGCTGTATCCAGAAGAGGTGAGAGTAAAAAGGTTAAGCTGATAAGAGTGTCCATAATTGCCCATTTAATCTAGAGCAAGTGCATGAAAATTAAAAAGAAGTTGTTCAATGTCAGCCATGCAAATGAGAATTGGATTGACCTCTGTTCAGGAAAGTTTAATTTATGTCGCACCCTTTTGAATCCGGGATGTCTCCAAAGAATTTTTCCAATCACTGAAATACCTTAGATATAATCACTACTGAGATACTGGAAATGCACAAAGCAAACTCCTTCAAATAGTGAAGTAATAAAGAACATTTTCAGGTACTGTTTGAGGAACAGACATTGTTCAAGACACCAGGGATAACGCCTGTGCTTTCCTTGAAATGTTCCCAAATATTTTTCATCTACCAGATGAAGCAGGCTACACTTAGGTTTAAAGTCTCATATGACTGACAGGACCTCTAATGGCCATTTAGTCCCACAGAGGAGCACAATGCTAAACTCGGTGTTCAAGTTTCTGCAGTAGAATTTCGCCCAAAGGACTCTTCTTAAGAAAGAGGTCTACTACTAGATGAGTCAAGACAGTCATTAGACATAGCCAGCAAATTAGTGATTCCTGGAAAACCAAGTTCTCAATTTAATTTTGATATCATCATTTGCTGGATTTGATAAATGTTTGAGACAAGTTAGGCTCAGCAGTTTGAGGGAACCAAATTCTTAACAAAAGAATGCCTCCAAACACATAACAAGTACAGGCTCATCCTATTGCCTGGAAACTTCCTTTCAGCCCCCAAAAAGCAATCAAGTAGATACTAGGAAACAGAAATGTTTGTACAATTACTTTCATTAACCAACCTAGCTTAACATTCAATTTGCGTTCTACTCAGGAATTGAGTAAGTTCCTTTTTGAATGTTCTGCAGAAAATACATTTTAAATGGCTATTTATTCCAGAGGTCAACAACCTCTTAGAATTATGTTTAATTCCTTGTACTTGTAACTTTTATTAATGTCTATGTTCTTGTCAAGGTATTGAAATCCTTCCATAATTTAAGGGCTCAATCGTATCAGCCTAAAGTCAGTATCTCAAAGGTAAAGAGAGTCTATCTTTGAAACCTAGGTGCACTTAAAATTTATAATTGAAAGTGAACTATTCATTGGCTCAAATACTCTGATATGACACTGCAGTTAGTGAGCATCATCACAGATCTGAACAGACATAGTTGAATGGATATAGCATGGATATACAGTCACCTCAACCCAATTGTATAGGATTACCTTTTTAATAGTAAAATCTATTTTTTGTTCAATTATGACTTTCAACTTGATCTTTATCCAAGTTGTTTGCCTACTTCTATCATCTAAAAACTTGGGACAAGTTTCTCAAATGCAAACTGTGAAATGTACAGCAGTACTGTGCCAAAGTCTTCAGCACATATATAACTAAGGTGCTCAAGCCTCACAGTACAGTACTTGTCAATGTGGAGTGGAGAGCAAGTTTGTAATCTTGGCTGGAACAAAGGATGTTGGGAATGGTGAGGGTGCAGTGCTACTTGTTAGCAGGGAAGTGGTGTTAGGCAAATTGAAGGGACTAAAGGCAGATAAATCCCAGGGCCAGATGGTCTCCATCCCAGAGTGCTTAAGGAAGTAGCCCAAGAAATAGTGGATGCATTAGTGATAATTTTTCAAAACTCTTTAGATTCTGGATTAGTTCCTGAGGATTGGAGGGTGGCTAATGTAACCCCACTTTTTAAAAAAGGAGAGAGAAACTGGGGAATTATATTCCGGTTAGCCTGACATCGGTAGTGGGGAAAATGCTAAAGTCGGTTATCAAAGATATGATTACAGCACATTTGGAAAGCAGTGAAATCATCGGACAAAGTCAGCATGGATTTGTGAAAGGAAAATCATGTCTGATGAATTTTATGGAATTTTTTGAGAATGTAACTAGTAGAGTGGATAGGGGAGAACCAGTGAATGTGGATATATTTGGATTTTCAAAAGGATTTTCAAAAGGACAAGGTCCCACACAGGAGATCAGTGTGCAAACTTAAAGCACACGGTATTGGGGGTATGGTATTGATGTGGATAGAGAATTGGTTGGCAGACAGGAAGCAAAGAGTGGAAATAAACGGGACCTTTTCAGAATGGCAGACAGTGACTAGTGGGGTACCGCAAGGCTCAGTGCTGAGACTCCAGTTGTTTACAATATAGATATTAATGATTTAGACGAGGGAATTAAATATAGCATCTCCAAGTTTGCGGATGACACGAAGCTGGGCGGCAGTGTTAGCTGTGAGGAGGATGCTAAGAGGATCCAGGGTGACTTGGATAGGTTAGGTGAGTGGGCAAATTCATGGCAGATGAAATTTAATGTGGATAAATGTGAGACCTGGATGCCATTGTACACCAGTCATTGAAAGTGGGCATGCAGGTACAGCAGGCGGTGAAAAAGGTGAATGGTATGTTGACATTCATCGCAAGAGGATTCGAGTACAGGAGCAGAGGGGTTCTACTGCAGTTGTACAAGGCCTTGGTGAGACCACACCTGGAGTATTGTGTGCAGTTTTGGCCCCCTAATCTGAGGAAAGACATTCTTGCCATAGAGGGAGTACAAAGAAGATTCACCAGATTGATTCCTGGGATGGCAGGACTTTCATATGAAGAAAGACTGGATCGACTAGGCTTATACTCACTGGAATTTAGAAAATTGAGGGGGGATCTTATTGAAATGTATAAAATTCTAAAGGGATTGGACAGGCTAGATGCAGGAAGATTGTTCCTGATGTTGGGGAAGTCCAGAACGAGGGGTCACAGTTTAAGGATAAAGGGGAAGCCTTTTAGGACTGAGATGAGGAGAAACTTCTTCATACAGAGAGTGGTGAATCTGTGGAATTCTCTGCCACAGGAAACGGTTGAGGCCAGTTCATTGGCTATACTTAAGAGGAAGTTGGATATGACCCTTGTGGCTAAAGAAATCAGGCCTACTCCTACACCTATTTTCTATGTTTCTATGTATGGGAGGGGCATGGGACAGGTGATATAGAAGTGCCGGAAGCTCTGAAACACCAGACGTCATTTGATTCCAATAAACTGATTTAATGATTCAACTTGGAATGCTCCCAGAGATAGGAAACTACAAAAGTGACCAAAAATTTGCTAACAAAATCCCATCTGGAAAGAAGAGGTTCCAATTCTGGTAACAAGCCCAAAATGTCCTCAGGTTAAGCCCATTTTCAACTACATCATTTGGGTTTTTTTCCAGCAGTGTGAGAAGAGATTTCTAGACCTTAATTTCATTTTCTTTTCCCTTCTTTAGTTTTGTATGTAGAATAGTGCTGGAGAGAATAGCTTCAGGCTTATTTCCTATTTGTCAGATGTCATTATTAGAAAAAAAGAACAGAAGCATACATCTAACTTCCCAATAGTAATGCTTGGTCCAAAAAGTATAATAAAGCCACTTATGGGGTTAAATGTTCTTGGATATTTGAAGACATTTATTTTAACATGTTTTATTGTTCTCTTAACGCTGCAAAATACTTCAGTGCTAGTTTTGAATTTTGAGACTGAACCTCTTACTCAGTTCTTTAACAATAGCATCATCTGGAGGATAAACTGTGCATTACAGTTTGAACTTGTTAGATTAACTTCTAACCTTCTCCAAATATAGCACCCTCATCAACTCGGATACAAAGCAAACACCATCATGAAAGTGAAACACTGTCACTGTGAAGCATCAATATATCTAGATACACCCCACCCCCAAATGCAATCATGTGTAATAAAATCAACAGAAATTTTAAACCAAGAACAAAATATTGACAATTAGTAAATCAAAGGAACATTACACCAATTCTCTTTACTTTCGTCCTGCTATCAAAATAGAGTTAATTTAAGAGAAAAACTGCAAGACATCAAAATACTCTGCAGGTTAGGCAAAGTACAGTCAATGCAATCTCAGAAGACCATCACTTCCTGCATGGCTTATTTTCTCTGCACAATCTCAACTATCGCAGTTAAGAGACTTGGATCAGCTTTATGGTACAGAACACATTAGAAGAGGCCAGACAAAAAAAGAAAATTATTTATTCTAGATAGATGCATATCTCAATTCTTTTGGCTAAAAATCATTGAAACCTGCTACCCACAAGATTAATTTCTCTATACAGATAATTTATAATACTACAAAGATAATAATACATTATAGAACAATAATAATGTTTGCATACAATGCCATTAGCTTGTTAACTAAAATGCACTAGCTTTAATCTGATTACAAGAGTACAGATCCTTTTAAAATGAGAAAATTGAGGAAGTCCCATGACTATCTTTTTCCAGATCTTAAAAGCATAATTAAATGACTTTATAGACAATACAATTGGGACTGTAACACTAACAGTTACCTTTAGATTTTTATTTAACAGTTATGTGGTCAATCAGCTACAGATGAAAGAACAATAAATTTATAAAGTTCACAAAATTTCTTTTTGGCCCAGTTAAAAAGTAGTATTTCTATGTGAAAACCAAAGAGTATTCTTAATAAAGAAACCAATCACATACACTGGATTTTATACTTACCTTTATCAAATGCTTGGTAACATTTGAGGAAACTACAGTATAAACAATAGTTAGTATCTACTGTAAAAAGAAATTCTTTGAACTCATTATAATTATTCTCACATTTCTTCTCACATTGAGTAGCAGAGATTAAAACTCTATATTCTGTGTGCTTTAGAAAAGTAAATGAATAAAACTATAGATATACTGTGGGTTGCACAAATAACATAACAGAATAAACAGAATTTCCACTTAAACCAACATATAGTTTGCTGCATTTCATTATTTAAGTGATTGTATCAAATTATAAATTGTAGGAATAGCAAAAGCAGAACAATGTTTCTTTACCTGATCTTTTTGTTTTGTTGCAGACTTTGAAGATTCATAATCTTTCTTGGTTTCCAAAATCTTCTTGACAAGTCCACCTTAATGAAAACAGATTACTTGTAGTATTGTGTGTATGCATTGAAAAAAATTTACAAGCTTGTAAAATTTGCTGGAGAGAAGTTACTTCCTCTGATTGGGAAGCCCAGAACAAATGTAAATAAACATGGAGCCAAACTATTTTTTGTGTTGATCAGAAAGCACTTCACCCAGGCAATGGAACCATTATGGAAATATGGAATTCTCTTCCAATGGACCATGGATACAAGGTCAATCTGAATACTGTAAAATTCAGATGGGTTAAATTTTCAAAGGCTGGAATGTTTAAACTTATACTAAGCAGGGTCAATGAAATTTCAATACAGGGCGGTACAATCTCCAGAAAGCCATCTCATTTGTACCTGCCCTTACACTTCCTCCCTCACCACCATTCAGGGCCCCAGACAGTCCTTCCAGGTGAGGCGACACTTCACCTGTGAGTCGGATGGTGTGGTATACTGCGTCCGGTGCTCCCGGTGTGGCCTTTTAAATATTGGTGAGACCCAATGCAGGCTGGGAGACCATTTCGCTGAACGCCTACGCTCGGTCCGCCAGAGAAAACAGGATCTCCCAGTGGCCACACATTTTAATTCCACGTCCCATTCCCATTCTGATATCTCTATCCATGGCCTCCTCTACTGTCAAGATGAAGCCACACTCAGGTTGGAGGAACAACATCTTATATACCGGCTGGATAGCCTCCAACCTGATGGCATGAACACTGACTTCTCTAACTCCTGTTAATGCCCCTCCTCCCCTTCTTACCCCATTCCTGATATATTTAGTTCTTTTTCCCTCTTCCCTTTTTTTCTTTCTCTCTCCCCATCACTCTGCCTGTTCTCCATCTCCCTCTGGTGCTCTCCTCCCCCTTTCTTTCTCCCTGGGCCCCCCCGTCCCATGATCCTTTCCCTTCTCTAGCTCTGTATCCCTTTTGCCAATCACCTTTCTGTCTCTCAGCTTCACCCCACCCCCTCTGGTCTCCTATCATTCAGCATTTTCCCCTCCTACTTTCAAATCTCTTACTATCTTTCCTTTCAGTTAGGCCTGATAGAAGGGTCTCGGCCTGAAACGTCAACAGTGCTTCTCCCTACAGATGCTGCCTGGCCTGCTGCATTCCACTAGCATTTTCTGTGTGTTGCTTGAATTTCCAGCATCTGCAGATTTCCTCGTGTTCGTCATTTGTAAAATGGCAATTCCAAGCTCAACTTGAATCACTAAAAGGATGCTCAACAGCTGTAACTGATCCAGTCAGTTTGAAGTGGCAACATCTCCTCCACAATCTCCATCAGCACAGGTGCACCACCTGGCTGTGTGCTTAGACCCCTGCTCTACTTGCTTTATACTTATGATTATGAGGCCAAGCACAGCTCCAATACCATATTTAAGTTTGCTGACGACACCGCAGTAGTCAGCTGAATCAAAAGTGGTGATGAAAATCTGGCCAAGTTGTGCCACAACAACAACCTCCCAATCAATGTCAGCAATACCAAGGAGCTGATTATTGACTTCAGGAAGATGAAGCCGGAGGTCGATGAACCAGCCCTCATCAGAGGTGGAGAATGTCAACGATTTAAATACCTCAGGTGTTATTATTTCCAGAGGATTTGCCCTGGATGCAGCATACAACTGCCATCATGAAGAAAGCATGGCAGTACCTCTACTTTCTTTGAAGTAGGAGAAGATTCAGCATGTTAATCAAAACTTTGACAAACTTCTATAAATGTGCAATGGAGATTGTCAAGTTGCATCATGGCCTGGTATGGAAACACCAAAGATCTTGATTGGAAAAGCCAAAAACAAAAAAAAAAGTGGATATAACCTAGTCCATCATGATAAAGCCCTCCCAACCACTGAACACATTTACACGGAGTGCTGTCACAGGAAGCAGCTTCCATCAAGGATCCCCACCATATAAGCCAAGCTTTCTTCTTGCTGTTGCCATCAGGAAACATGTAAAGGAGCCTCAGGACACACACCACCAGGTTTTGGAACAGTTATGACCCCTCAATCATCAAGCTATTGATCCAGAGGGGATAGCTTCACTAAACTTCACTCGCCCCATCACTAAACTGGTCCCACAACTTATGGACTCACTTTCAAGGACTCATCTCATGTTCTCGATATTTATTGCTTATTATTTGCATTTTTCTTTTCATATTTGCATAGTTTGTTGTCCTTTGTACACTGATTGTCTATCTGTTCTGTTGGGTGCAGTCTTACATTGATTCTATTATGTTTCTTGAATTTACTGTGAATACCCACAAGAAAATATGCCAAATATGTACTTTGATGATAAATTTACTTTGAACTTTACTTCCCAATTAAATCATCTCTTTATATTCAATGGAATACAAGCTTAATAACATAAGCTTTAACATTTTAAGGCCTGATTGTCTTAGGTGGGGTGTTATAAATGAATTATACACTAGATGCAGTTTAGGCAGAGCCTTGTACAGTTGTAACATAACTTCCATCCTTTGGAATTCTAACTCACAAAGGATAGGCCAATAATCTAATACCTTTAAAAATGTTTCTTTATCTTTCACTAGCCTTTTGCAATTTCAATACTTGGCTTTTAAATCTCTCCATACAACAAATCATACCTTAAATTACCATATAACCACCTACACTAAACACTATCAATAAGATCTGCACACAAACTAAACACAACATTTTCACTAGACGCTTTATGTTCCCATCTATCCACACTGCTTAGTATTTAACAAACTTAACATCACTAGACTTAATAGATTGTTTACCTTTTTATTAGAATAAAGTTTTTAAAAAGCTAAAAGAAAAGCTCATTAAATATTTCTGCATGACACCACTTATGATGCAAAATAATGGAAGCTATAACATTAAATAGCATTTATTAGTTGCACATACCAAGGTCTTCACCATCATGCAGTTCTACTACTGTCACCTAGAAAATAAAAACAGATTTGAAGTAAATCCACTTAACCATTCTATCACTCCAGAGCAAATGGTAACACTTCTTTTATGAAATGTGATTATTAATATTTTTAAATATTTCAAAATCAAGCATATAAGCAACCCTAATCATATTCTACCATATTGCCATTGTTTCATTATTGTAGAATGATTATATTTCCATTTTTTAAGGTTAAAATTAGTAATAATCCCAGCATTTAAATTGCTCATTGTGGTAGACTAGGAAATAAGATGTTTTAAAACTTCCTCTAAAAGAGTTGGAGACAAACCTTCAATTAAGACAATTGTAGAACATTTCACTGTTTCAGTCATGGAAGACCAACATTTCCTTGCCCCCATACCCCTTCTACCTCCAGCAGAACTCTTAGCCCACAAAGGAACAAATCAAATCTACCCATTTTATTCTAGTTCCTGACAGTACTTACCGTGCCACAAATAATTTAACATACTATCCCTGGGTTTTAAATTGTAGTTGAACTCATATGATGTAAATAGAAATGGCTAAACATATTTAAAGAATAAAGCTTTATATGCCAGAACATATACTCTAGTCTACGCAAAGCATGTTTAAAATGCAAATCACAACACAGCAGCCCAATCAGTGAGCAAAGTGACTACTACAAAATTGATTAGTTGCCTGGTTTGTCAGGTGGATTAGATCAATAATCAGTTACAAATCAAAAAAGTTATGACTCCTCCCACATTCCAACAACATACAGGTAAGGATGGTCACACGGGTGTAATTGGACAGTGCGGAAACATTGGACTGGAAGGGCCTGTTACTGTACTGTATTGCCAAACAAAAGTAAAATTATAAATTACAGTTTATTACATACTAGTTTTTTGTCAATGTGGTACTGTAATTCACTATTTGTTCACTCTTTCTGAAAAATGTATATCATAAGTTTAATAATAACAACCAGTGAAAATATACCTGAGCCTTCCATAAGCTTGGGGTATCTTTTTTAAAGCTACAAATCAAGATAATTCTAGAATTTATAATCATACCTGCAACAATACTAGGAATGTCAACTGTTTTCATCTTAACCCATGGAAACAATGATACTGAATTCTACATAAAAGTCAGTGATGGCCCACTCAATTTTGAGATCTTTGCTTTACTCTCACCTTATCTAGATCAGCCCATTTTATATCTGCTTACTTCTCAAATAAATAGGCTGTATTAAATAAAAGTCTGGGTGTATCAATTATTCCACTAAAATTAACGTAGGACACAAATGATCTAAGATGTGGGAAAAAAGACCATCAAGGTTGTCATGCAAAAATAGGACATCACAAATTTCAATATTCAAAGTTTTGCAGGTTTTAAGTGATTGAAAAGGCATTTTAAAATAACTTATTGGTCATCTCTGGGTCAGAGCTAGCAGGAAGGGAAGCAAGGAGGGAGGAGGATGGGGAGAAGTGGAAATTGTAAATTTCTGGATACCATTCAGATTTTCTTTTCAACCATCTCTGGTTGCAACTGTATGATTATTCTTTCACTGTTGTCATAGGATGTATTAGCATTTACTTTCTTGGTTCTTTCATTCCTTACTGATATATTTACCACTTTTCCATGATTTCAATCCAATTCCATCAACTTTTAACATGACTATGTCTTTGCCCCAGTTTGATTCTTGGGACAAAAGGGTTCTTCTGAGAAAAGCTTGCGCAAAGTGGACTAATATTTGTTGGAACTGAGAGAAGTAAACATATTGAAACACAAAATTCTGACTGGGTTTGACAAGGCAGTTTCTAAGAGGATATTTTATCTCACAAGGGAACACAGTGTATATATAGTTTGAGACTAGTCCTTTCTGAGTCAAGGCAGATATGTGGAGGATTTCCTTCTATCAGAGGGTCATAAATCTTGGCAATAGTCTTAACAGAGAACTGTGATGGTTGAAATCACTAAAAACATTCAAGACCGAGACAGACATATTTTAGTCTATCGCAGATTCAAGTATTATGGGGGTCAAGCAAGCGAGAAAGTAGAGCCAAGGGCATGATCTGATAGGCCAAGACCTTACTGAACAGTGCTGTAAACTTGAGGGACTGTACATCTTACTCCTGCTCTTAAATGTTAATTCTCATGATCAGCATCATTTGAAATTTAAATACATTCAGCTTCTCACCTTTTCCAGTTGATCTGCAATTTTTGAACCAGATTTCATACTGCAGCATCATAAAATTGTACTCCTGTACCCATGCCAGCCATTTGGAAGAGCTGTCTAATTTAGACCAATTTACTACCCACCACTACCAGCTAACCAAGAATTGGTCCTCTTCAAATATTTACATTAGGTTCATCCAGGCAAGTACTACATTCCAGAGTTCTCCCTCTGCCAACTATTTTCAATTTAACACCTCTAATCACAAAACCATTTGAAAGGTGAAAGTAGTTTCTTCCCACTTGCTCTTTTGAAACACTTTTTCTGCATCTTTTCCAGGGCCATGACATCCTTCCTGCAATGGAGTGTCCAAAAGAGTACATAATATATCAGCTTAGCCAAACCAGTCAGTTGTTAATGTGTGACATTCTTGCTCTTGGATTTGTAAATTGGGGGATTCAATCCAAGTTTCCATGTACTTTCTTAAAAGCCTTCTAAATTTACCTTTATTTATGCATATACATCCAGCCTCACTCAGATTTAGATTGCGCTGCCTAGTATTTATCGCACTTCATCAAACTGAATCACTATTTTGTTTACATCCATCCTCTGAGTGAGACAACTGCTCTAAAGCCCTCTACACTGTGAAATTTGTATTTCAACCTAACTTTGATGGATGCAACTGATTTGAGTTATGAACCTGCTTTTCACGTAAACTCAAAGTGAGGGCAGGCAATCTCAATTAATCCTTTCTGCTTACTGACTTAATTAATCCCTTCCGCATATTTAATGTCAATAGAACTGTAGTTAGTGCAAGAAACTTGAATATCAGAATGACAACACATAGACATCCTTTTCCAAGGACAGGGCTAGAACACACATCTACTGCAGCAGGTTACAACAAGCTTTACCTTGCATCTGGTTATTTTGGACTACAGTTGCAAACATTGAAACTCATCATGGAGTACTAAAAATATACTATAGCTTCCCATCTTGGGAACTATGGAAAAGCAGATCATTCCCCATTCTAACAGGTCAATGTTGATTTTAAGCTGGTTATTAATTGTACATTTGATTATTCAGCACAAAAACAGCATCTTTGGTAACAAAGTCTGCATCAAACATCAAGTACCCATTTATATTAATCCTATATTCCCATCAGTTTTCTCCAGATTCTACCATTCAGTTAAACACTGGGGTAATTTACAGTGGCCAATTAACCTACCAGTCCACAACACTTTGAATGTGGAAGGAAACCCACCTGAATGAAACCCATGTGATCACAAGGAGAATGTGCAAACAACACAGACAGACCCCAAGGTCAGGGCTAAACACAAGCTGCTGGAACTGTGAGACAGCAGTTCAACTAGCTGCACCACTGTGCTGTCCCAACATTAAAAGCAAATTTAATGTGAAAAAGTATTTTAATAAAAGTATACTTGTATGTTATTTAATAAATAGATAACTGGAGATCAACCTAAAATTTCCAATGTCTCTAATGTTTTTCAAAATCATGCTCATAGTTTAGGAATGCCATTGGAACCATTTAGTTTAATTACTACCAGACTTCTATCAATGGTGTGAAATTCCTGTTTGCTTTCAGTTCAAGAAGTCAATATCATGAGTCCTTTTACATAATTGTTTTTATTCTAAACTCACAGCATTGTTATCATCTCTACTAGAACTGTTCTTCCCCCCCCAAAAAAAAACCAAACTAAATTTTGGTATCGTTTTCATTACAGATTTAAAAAGGACATACTCTTTAAAAAATCCCTTGCAGTATATAGATTATATTCAGTCTTTCTCCATGGCTGACAACAAATAGACTGAAAAAATCCAACATCTGTTTGCTTTTATCAATAGTATTGCTAATGTTCAGCAAAGATAGAAAAAAAATCTATAGATCTTCATCATATGTGGTTTCAATAAATACCAAAAGTCTATCAACATGGATGGTAGTTTGCCTCCCAGGTGCCAGGGTCCGGGATGTTTCTGATCACATCCACGATATCCTGAAGTGGGA
The DNA here is from genome assembly GCF_030144855.1 of Hypanus sabinus. Classification (NCBI taxonomy): domain Eukaryota; kingdom Metazoa; phylum Chordata; class Chondrichthyes; order Myliobatiformes; family Dasyatidae; genus Hypanus; species Hypanus sabinus. The sequence goes on from NC_082709.1 coordinate 56,670,134, forward strand.
AGGAGAACAGCCAGAGATTGTGGTACATATTGGTATCAATAACATAGGTAGGAAAAGGGAGGAGGTCCTGAAAACAGATGACAGGGATTTAGGAAGGAAGTTGAGAAACAGGACCACAAAGGTAGTAATCTCGGGATTACTGTTGGCACGTGGCCAAGTGGTTAAGGCATTCGTCTAGTTATCTGAAGGTCGCTAGTTCGAGCCTTGGCTGAAGCTGCATTTGTGTCCTTGAGCAAGGCACTTAACCACACATTGCTCTGCGACAACACCGGTGCCAAGCTGTATGGGTCTAATGCCATTCCCTTGGACAACATTGGTGGCGTGGAGAGGGGAGACTTGCAGCTTGGGCAACTGCCTGTCTTCCATAAAAAAAACCTTGCCCAGGCTTGTGCAAATCCATGGTCTATCGAGACTAATGGAGGCCTACCTACCTACCTACCTACTACTGCCTGTGCCACGCGACAGTGAGAATAGGAATAGGATGAGGTGGAGGATAAATGCATGGCTGAGGGATTGGAGCAGGGGGCAGGGATTCAGATTTCTGGATCATTGGGACCTCTTTTGGGGAAGGTGCGACCTGCACAAAAAGGACGAGTTGTACTTGAACTGAAAAGATGGAGGAACAGGCGGTTGGCTCACAAATAGAGAAAGCTTGGAGATAGTGCCAGAGAGAGCATAGGCAGATGATAGAGAAGGGGAGCGCTCAGACCGATGCCTTGTGATATGTCTATTTTAAAGGAAGGAGTATTATGAACAAAGCAAATGAGCTTCGAGCATGGATCAGCACTTGGGAGCTGTGATGTTGTGGACATTACAGAGACTTGGATGACTCACGGACATGAATGGTTACTTGGAGTGCCAGCCTTAAGATGCTTCAGAAAGAACAGGGAGGGAGGCAAAAGAGGTGGGGGCTTGGCACTGTTGATCAGAGATAGTGTCACAGCTGAAGAAAAGGAGGAAGTCATGAAGGGATTGTCGACAGAGTCTCTGTGGGTGGAAGTTAGGAACAGGAAGGATCAATAACTTTACTGGATGTTTTTTTTTATTATTGACCACCCAACAGTAACATGGACATCATGGAGCAGATAGGGAGACAGATTCTGGAAAAGTAAAGTAATAACAGGGTTGTTGTGGTGGGAGATTTTAACCTCCCAAATATCGATTTGCATGTCCCTAGACCGAGGTGTTTAGATGGGGTAAACTTTGGGTAGGTGTGTTCTGGAAGGTTTCTTGACACAATATGTAGATAGCCTACAAGAGGAGAGGCTATACTCGATCTGGTATTGGGAAATGAACCTGGTCAGGTGTCAGATCTCTCAGTGGGAGAGCATTTTGGAGATAGTGACCACAATTCTACCTCCTTTCCCATAGCTTTGAAGAAGGACAAGAACAGACAAATTAGGAAAGTGTTTAAGTGGAGTAAGGAGAAATATGAAGCTATCAGACAGGAATTTGGAAGCATAAATTGGAAACAGATGTTCTCATGCAAACATACGGAAGAAATGTGACAAATGTTCAGGGGATATTTGCGTGGAGTTCTGTGGTGTACAAAGGCTGTTGTAAATCTAGTCAAGGAAAGAAGAGCTTACAAAAGGTTAAAAAGAAACACTAAGTAACGATAGAGATCTAGAAAATTATAAGGCTAGCAGGAAGGAGCTTAAGAATGAAATTAGGAGAGCCAGAAGGGGCCATGAGAAGGCCTTGGCAGACAGGAATAAGGAAAACCGCAAGGCATTCAACAAGTACATGAAGAGCAAGAGGATAAGATATGAGAGAATAGGACCAATCAAGTGTGACAGTGGAAAAGTGTGTATAGAACCGGAGGAGATAGCAGAGGTACTTAATGAACACTTTGCTTCAGTATTCACTATGGAAAAGGATCTTGGCGATTGTAGGGATGACTTGCAGTGGACTGAAAAGCTTAAGCATGTAGATATTAAGGAAGAGGATGTGCTGGAGCTTTTGGAAAGCATCAAGTTGGATAAGTCACTGGGACTGGACGAAATTTACCACAGGCTACTGTGGGAGGTGAGGGAGGAAATTGCTGAGCCTCTGGCAATGATGCTTTGCATCATCAGCGAGAATGGGAGAGGTTCCAGAGGATTGGTGGGTTGTGGATGCTGTTCCCTTATTCAAGAAAGGGATTAGAGATACCCCAGGAAATAATAGACCAGTGAGTCTTACTTCAGTGATTAGCAAGTTGATGGAGAAGATCCTGAGAGGCAGGATTTATGAACATTTGGAGAGGCATAACATGATTAACAATAGTCAGCATGGCTTTATCAAAGGCAGGTCATGCCTTATGAACCTGACTGAACATGTTGAGGATGTAACTAAACACACTGATGAAGACAGAGCAGTAGATGTAGTGTATATGGATTTCAGCAAAGCATTTGATAAGGTACACCATGCAAGGCTTATTGATAAAGTAAGGAGGCATGGGATCCAAGGGGGCATTGCTTTGTGGATCTAGAACTGGCTTGCCCACAGAAGGCAAAAGAGTGGTTGTAGACAGGTCATATTCTGCATGGAGGTTGGTGACCAATGGTGAGCCTCAGTTATCTGTTCTGGGACCCCTTCTCTTCGTGCTTTTTTATAAATGACCCGGATGAGGAAATGGAGGGATGGTTTGTAAATTTGCTGATGACACAAAGGTTGGGGGTATTGTGGATAGTGTGGAGGACTGTCAGAGGTTACATTGATAGGATGTAAAACTGGGCTTAGAAGTGGCAGATGGAGTTCAACCCAGATAAATGTGAGCTAGTTCATTTTGGTAGGTCAAATATGATGGCAGAATATAGTATTAATGGCAAGACTCTTGGCAGTGCAGAGAATCAAAGAGATCTTGGGGTGCAAGTCCATAGGACACTCAAAGCTGCTGTACAGGTTGACTCTGTGGTTAAGAAAGTATACGGTACACTGGCTTTCGTCAGTCATGGGACTGAGTTTACGAGCCAAGAGGTAATGTTACAGCCATATAGGACCCTGGACAGAACCCACTTGGGAGTACTGTACTCAGTTCTGGTCACCTCACTACAGGAAGGATGTGGAAACCATAGAAAGGGTGCAGAGGAGATTTACAAGGGTGTTGCCTGGATTGGGGAGCATGCCTTATGAGAATAGGTTGAGTGAACTTGGCCTTTTCTCCTTGGAGTGACGGAGGATGAGAGGTGACCTGATAGAGGTGTACAAGATGATGAGAGGCATTGATCGTGTGGACAATCAGAGGCTTTTTCTCAGGGCTGAAATGGATTGCATGAGAAGGCACAGTTTTATGGTGCTTGGAAGTAAGTACAGAGGAGATGCCAGGGGCAAGTTTTGTTTTGTTTGTTTGTTTACTCAGAGAGTGGTGAGTGTGTGGAATGGGCTGCCAGTGACGGTGGCAGAGGCGGATACGATAGGGCCTCTTAAGAGACTCCTGGACAGATACATGGAGCTTTGAAAAATAGCAGGCTATGAGTTACCCTAGGTAACTTCTAAGGTAAGGACATGTTCAGCACATCTTTGTGGACCAAAGGGCCTGTATTGTTCTGTAGGTTTTCTATGTTTCTATTTATCTTACATTTAATAATAATAATAATAATAATAATAATCAAGTGTGCAAGCTGTATCAGATTACTCCATTGGAGGACTAAGCTATTTCTTTCAGGTCGGTCAATTTGTATGACAATTTTTATCTCTCTCCAACAGCAGATTAGAGTTACATTTTGGAAACCCTGGGTTATGACCGAAGTTAATAAAATCAGTGATAGATCAACAATTTTTCCTAAACTAATGACTGGAACGCCAGCATTCTAGATATATTAATATTCATTTTATTTTCTGCTTCCATTTCTCATCATGTTCTATAATAAAGAGCAACCTTGTGTTAGCAGAAATGTGAGAGGGGGAGGGGGAGGGGGAGGGACACACACACACACACACAGTACATTGGAAGAACTCAGCAGGCCAGGCTATCTATGGAAAAGAATACAGTCAACATTTCCAGCCAAGACTCTTCAACCGGATTGGAGAAAAAGTGATGAGGAGTCACAGTTAGTAGGTTGTGGGTGGGTGGGGGGGGGGGGGGAGAGAGGGAGGAAGAAACAAGGTAATAGGTCAAACTGTGGGGGAGGGCTGAAGTAAAGAGCTAGGAAGTTGATTAGTGAAAGACTTACAGGCTGGAGAACAGGTAATCTGATAGGACAGAACAGACACCGTGGAAGAAAAGGGAGAAGAGCACCTGAGGAAGGCAATGATCAGGTAAGGAGATAAATTAAGAGAAGGAAAAGGGATTGGTGAAGGAGGGGATGGGGGCATTACCAGAAGTTCAAGAAATCAATGTTCAGGCCATCAGGTTGGAGCTTATCCAGATGGAATACAAAGCGTTGCTCCTCCAACTTGAGTGTGGCCTCATTGCAACAGTAGATGAGGTCATGGATGACACGTCAGAATGGAAGTGGAATTAAAATGGGTGGCCACTGAGATCCTGTTTTTCTCCCCAGGTGGATGGAGCGTAGGTGCTAGGTGAAGTGGTCTCCCAGTCTACGTCGGGTCATACCCATTTACAGATGGCCACACTGGGAACACCGGGTACAGAAGATGACCCCAAAAGACTCACAGGTGAAGTGTCGCCTCACCTGGAAGGACTGTCTGGGGCCCTAAGTGGTAGTGAGGGAGGTGGTGTAGGGACAGATATAGCACTTGTTCCACTTATAAGGAAAATTGTCTGGAGGAAGATCAGCAGAGGGGGATGAGTGGACAAGGGAGTCACGTAGGGAACGATCCCTGCAGAAAACAGTAAGTTGGGGGGGGAGGGAAAAAAAGGAAAGATGTGCTCAGTGTCATGTAGGAGATGGCAGAAGTCATGGAGAATTACGTGCCAGATGCAGAGGCTGATGGGGTGGTAGATGAGGACAAGAGGAACGCTATCACTCATGGTATGATGGGAGGTTGGGGTGAGGGCAAATGTGCGCAAAATGTAAGAGATGTGGTTGAGGACAGCGTTGATAGAGGACGAGGGGAAGCTCCTTTCTTTGAAGGAGGAGGACATTTCCTTCATTCTGGAATGAAAAGCCTCATTCTGAGAGCAAATGCAGCAGAGATGGAGAAATTAGGAAAAGGAGATGGCAGTTTTAAAAGACACGGGTGGAAGAGGTGTAGCCCATGTATAGTCTAGCAGATCAAAATTATTTATCTTAATCTGTTTTGGTTGAACTTCTTGTTTTAGAAATTCTCTCCTTTTGTATCTTATTCTACCAAGTTAAACAAAAAAAAATTGAAATTGCCTGGAAGATCAGAGAATATTTATTCTTGGTCCTTCACACTATTAGAAATTGTATTACTATCTACTCACAATAAAATTCCTTGACATTGCTTACCCATTTTAATGGTTTCTTCTCTCATTCCAGCTCCTTCCAAATTGTCATAAAATTTGAAGTACAGGAGCAACAGGACTAAACCTGTCTGACAGGGCAATAGCTTCTTCCCTCAGGCTGTGAGACCAATGAATGCCCTGCCACCGCCAAGGTCTCGTCACTAGGACAGCAAGCTGTTTACTATACTGTTTACCTGTGCTGTGCACTACATGCACTTTGAATTGTGGTAATGTTTTATGTGCTATGTGTGATACAACTCAACTTTTATTGTCATTTCAACCATAACTGCTGGTACAGTACATAGTAATAATGAGACAGTGTTTTTCAGCACCATGGTGTTACATGACACAGTACAAAAATTAGACTGAACTACGTAAAAAACAACACAGAAAAAAAAATACACACAACTACACTAGACTACAGACCTACCCAAGACTGCATAAAGTGCACAAAACAGTGCAGGCATTACAATAAATAATAAACAGGACAACAGGGCAAGGTGTCAGTCCAGGCTGTGGATATTGAAGAACCTGATAGCTTGGGGGAAGGAACTGTTACATAGTCTGGTCATTGAGAGCCTGAATGCTTTGTTGCCTTTTCCCAGACGGCAGGAGGGAGAAGAGATTGAATGAGGGGTGCATGGGGTCCTTCATAATGCTGTTTCCTTTGCGGATGCAGCATGTAGTGTAAATGTCCGTGATGGCGGGAAGAGAGACCCGATGATCTTCTCAGCTGACCTCACTATCCACTGCAGGGTCTTGCGATCCGAGATGGTGCAATTTCCGAACCAGGCAGTGATGCAGTTGCTCAGGACGCTCTCAATACAACCCCTATAGAATGTGATGAGGATGGGGGGTGGGAGATGGACTTTCCTCAGCCTTCGCAGAAAGTAAAGATGCTGCTGGGCTTTCTTTGCTATGGAGCTGGTGTTGAGGGACCAGGTGAACACCAAGAAATTTGGTGCTCTTAACGAACTCTACCGAGGAGCCGTCGATGTTCAGTAAGGAGTGGTCGCTCCATGCCCTCCTGAAGTCAACAACCATCTCTTTTGTTTTGTTCACATTCAGAGACAGGTTGCTGGCTCTGCACCAGTCCGTTAGCCGCTGCACCTCCTCTCTGTAAGCTGACTCATCATTCTTGCTGATGAGACCCACCACGGTTGTGTCACCAGCGAACTTCATGATGTGGTTCGAGCTGTGTGTTGCAGCACAGTCGTGGGTCAGCAGAGTGAACAGCAGTGGACTGAGCACACAGCCCTGGGGAGGCGCCATGCTTAGTGTGATGGTGTTGGAAATGCTGCTCCCGATCCAGACTAATTGAGGTCTCCCAGTCAGGAAGTCTAATATCCAGTTCCAGAGGGAGGTGTTCAGGCCCAGTAGGCTCAGCTTTCCAATCAGTTTCTGAGGGTTGATTGTGTTGAATGCTGAACTGAAGTATATGAACAGCATCCGAACATATGTGTCTTTTTTGTCCAGGTGGGTTAGGGCCAGGTGAGGGTGGTGGCAATGGCATCGTCTGTTGAGCGGTTGGGATGGTACACAAACTGCAGGGGGTCCAGTGAGGGGGGCAGCAGGGTCTTGATATGCCTCATAACGAGCCTCTCGAAACACTTCATGATGATGGATGTGAGTGCAACAGGACTGTAGTCATTTAGGCAGGACACTGAAGACTTCTTGGGCACAAGGACAATGGTGGCAGCCTTGAATCACGTTGGAACGGTGGCGCTGCTCAGGGAGATGTTGAAGATGTCAGTGAGAACATCTGCTAGCTGGTCTGCACATCCTCTGAGCACTCTACCAGGAATGTTGTCTGGTCCAGCAGCTTTCCGTGGGTTGACCCTGCACAGGGTTCATCTCACATTGGCCACGGTGAGACACAGCACCTGGTCATTTGTAGGAGGGGTGGACTTCCTCACCAACACATCATTTTCTGCCTCAAAACGGGCATAGAATTTATTCAGTGCATCTGGGAGGGAGGCATCACCTGCAGAGTCAGGTAATGTTGTCCTATAATTGGTAATGTCCTGGATGCCCTTCCACATGCGCCGCATGTCGTCGCTGTCCTAGAAGTGGCTGTGGATTCGCTGGGCGCGTGCATGCTTTGCCCCTCTGATGGCTCGGGACATTTTGGTCCTTGCTGTTGTTAGGGCTGCCTTGTCGCCTACTCTGAAGGTGGAGTCGCGGGTCCTCAGCAGTGTACACACCTCCGCAGTCATCTATGGCTTCTGGTTGGCACATATAGTGATGGTCTTGGACAAAGTAACATCATCAGTGCACTTGCTGATGTAGCTGGTCACTGATGCTGTGTACTCCTCTAAGTTGGCAGAGTCACCATCGGTTGCAGCCTCCCTGAACATGTGCCAGTCAGTGTTCTCAAAGCAGTCTTGAAGAGCAGAGATGGCTCCTGCTGGCCAGGTTTTCATCTGCTTCTGAGCTGGCCTGAAGCGCCTGACAAGCGGTCTGTAAGCTGGGATTAGCGTAACAGATGTGGTCTGAGTAACCAAGGTGGGGGCAGGGCTCTGCCCAGTACACGTCAGGGATGTTTGTATGAGCAAGGTCCAACTCGTTCTCCTCCCTCATTGCAACGTCCACATACTGATAAAATTTGGGGAGCACTGACTTAAGCTTCACGTGGTTAAAATCACCGGCAACAATAAACAGTCCATCAAGATGTGTGTTTTGCAGTTCGCTAATAGCCCCGTACAGTTCACAGAGCGCCCCTTAGCATTAGCGCTGGGGGGGAATGTACACACCGAATACAAGGACAGAGTTGAATTCCTGTAGCAAATAAAATGGTCTGCATCTAACAGCTACAAACTCCACTAGCAATGAGTAGTGTCTGGAAACCAGCACAGAGTTCTTACACCATTCCGAGTTGATGTAAATACACACAACACCACCACGAGTCTTACCAGAGAGAGCTGCATCCCTGTCTGCTCGAAACAAGGTGAACCTGTCTAGCTGAATAGCGGTGTTCGAAATACCATCAGTGAGCCATGTCTCTGTAAAAGTATACGCAGAACAAACTCTGTACTCCTGCCGAGTATTTTGTTGGAGTCAGATGTAGTCCAATTTATTGTCCAGGAAGCGGACATTGGAGAGCAGGATGGACGGGAGAGCCAGCCAGCTGGGGTTTGCTTTTTGCCTGGCACGGACCCCTGCCCGCTAGCCTCGCTTGCTCGCACATTGCTTACGACATCTCCAGCTACCAGCATCAGGTGAGTCCAAGGAATGGAGGCAAGCCGTTGCATAATTCAACCAGAAGATCTTTGTGGAGGTTTGTTTTTGGGCAATCTCTGTATTGTAGTAGTATCTGGCGATGGTAGATAGTCGCTCTGTTATCCATGTGCCCTAATCGAAAATTGTGTATCAAACTTAAATTAGAAAATTAAAGTAACACCAGGTCTGAAAGGCCACTGTTGCCGTGCCTCACCGCCTCATGGGAGGTCCACTGTGGTCCAGAAGAAAGTTGTTTTGTAATAAACTTCAACTTGATTCCTTTCACCAGTCTTTAACTTTTTAGTCATTAGTAAGCATGTGATTGTTCTCTGCACTGGTGCTAGTGCAGTGGAAAACATAAAAGCTGCAGATGTCCTGTCTTATAAGAAGCAGTCTTTAGCAGAATACAATCTAATTTCTGGAAATATAACAGTCAGATTAAACTGTTTCAAAGCTCAGAAATTCATCCTCCATAATCTAGTTCAGGTAGGGTCGCCACATTTATAACATAATGGTGAGGCCTGTCAAGATGTAGGGCTTTACCGTGAGAGATGGAACCAATTTGTCACAATACGTTCTAGCTGGTACTTATTTACTTCACTCATTTATTTTCCTCAAACGCTACTGACAGTATTAGTTAAAACCTGAAAGGTGGGAATGAATTCTCTTGCTGCATTGTGATAATTCCTGATGTTTAGTGAGCCCTTGCTACTCAAGTACATTTCTGACAGCAATTGGTTGCATCTAATTACTTGCTTACACTTAAATTACAAAAAGGTACCTAATCAAAGGCATTGGAGTAGTCATGCAAAATAAGTGAGCTCAACTGAAATAGGACAAATGATTAGTCTACAACCCTCCTACTGAACTGTTCTATTGCAGCAGCAGAAAACTGACAATGCAGTTTTTATTTTATCTGCTTTGTGTCTTAAAAGCACAATTCTTGCATCGGGGGAACCACCCTACTTCTCTCAGCAGTCAAATTTTTGCTTAATGTCACTAGCTGAAATGAAGTGTGTTGATTTGGGTTCATTAAGCTCACACAAGAATAGCAAAAAGAGTAAGTTTTTAATTCATCCATCTAATCTAGTTTAGAAGGATAAAGGCAGCAAAAGTGTAGGAACACCAACACCTGGAAGCATCTCTTGAAGCCACACACTATCCTGACATGGAAATATATCACTGTTCCTTCATCACTAGGTCAAAATTCTGGAACTGCCTCCCTAACAGTATTGTAGGTGCAACTCAAGAACTATAGGTAGTTCAAGAAGGCAGCTCAGCAATACTTTCAAAGACAAGACATTGGCAAATTAAATGGTGGATCAAACTGTGAAGCCCACATTCCTTACCATTCAGAATTTCTTGAACTCTAGCTTAAGCCAAATCTTTCATACTGGCCAAAGATTAACATGAAAACTGATTAGTAATATGTATGGAGTATTTTGCATATAATCCAACAATAACAATTTGGATACTTGACTTACAGGTTCCATCTCAGGTATATCTGGAAGTTGTGAAGCAGTCTCTTCCACCACAAACTGTTCATCATCATCATCCACTTCCTCTTCAGCATTTTTTCCTTTATCCACTATAACATTTGTCACAGGTTTTGCACTGCCAGCTCTGGAAAGGTAGAATACCGCTAAATAAATAGCTACAATGTTAAATAAAATGTGAAATTGGATATGCTTGTGATTGCATTTGAAATGCTAAATTATTACTCTATATACGTAATTTTATACTGCCATGACAGTTGTCAAATCAGTTACCTGTAGATTTTTTTATAAAGGTGAAACAACATGAAAATGACCAGAGTTCAGTTATCTAGTATATTAATTATCCTAATCAAATGATCTTGTGAATGGTTCCTAGAACCAAATAAGTTAAAGCCATAGTAATATAGCACAGAAAAGGGCCCTTCTTCCCACCACATCCATGACAACCACTGCACCCATTTATAAATATTTATTGACTTCCGGCCCATAGCCTCAGCAATTCAAGCCGTCAGATTACTTTTTAAAAAAGTAATTAACTCAGGGTACTTAATTTTGGATTGGAGAGTATCATGACATAATTACACTGCACAATACCATGGGTCATTTCAGTAATACTGCAATCAAATTGAATTCTAATAAGGTTAAAAACCCTCTGTGCCACATTTCATTGCTATTTTCATCTAAAATGTCAGGAAAAAATGGAGGAATTATTTAAAATGAAAAAATTGACCATTTGACAAGCAAGCAATGTACTGAATTTTCAGCACCACAAATGGGATGTTTCTGTTTTTATAATACTGGTTGGCCAATTTTACTAGATGAAATAATGAGCAGAAATTTCAAAGAACTATCCTTGCATTTTGAATAGAATCAATTTAAAATAGCATGCTCAGAGTATTCAATAAACAATTACTGGGTTGAGCCACCCACGTGAAGAGGACAAATGCATTATATCACTTCAGAAGAACAAGTGGCGATCTTATTCAAAAATTTTTAATACTCCATTAATCGACAGGCCAGATGCCCAAAGACCTTGCATGCAGCCTCAAGAACCTGTTGTCTTAGTCTCAAAATAAAGTAATTTGCTAATTAAGAATTCAATCACTAGAATTTGCTATTGCAGGAAGCAGTAGAAATTCAGTTAATAAGTATATTCAAAGCTGTAATTTATAGATTTTTGGAGTTTAAGAGAATAAAGGGATATAGAAAAGAGGTAAGAAAACAGAATCAGAGGTTTAGTTATAACTTTATCCAATAAGGAAACAAAATTAAAGTGCTTTTTGGTCACCTCCTAATTTTACTTCGTGTTATATCGCTGAACATTTCTATTAAGTCATACAAAATCATTCCTTAGTTTATTTAACTAACTTAGTTGAATTTGTTTAAGAAAGTAATAGATTATTGCCCAGACAGATTTTAGCAAGACAAATTGGCTGGAGAAGTAAAACCCTATGGAGTCCATGGGGAAAGTGGCAAGCTGGATGAATGATTAATTTATTGGGAGTCAGCAAAAGGTGATGGCCAACCAGCTTTGCAACTGGTGGATTATGTTTTAGCTTTGGTTACTGGCCCAGTACCAAACTGCTTGCTTCTCATAATTTTTGAGTCATTTAATTGCCCGAGAAGGCGGTGGTGAACTGACTTCTTGAACCACCACATTCTTTCAGATGTAAACAGTGGTTAGAAGTTCAATGATTTTGACCCAGCAATGTTTGAAGGAACAACAATATATTTCCAAGTAAGATGCTGTGAGGCTTGGAGGGCAGTTTCCAGATGATGGTGTTCCCATGCTTTTGCTGCCATTGTTCAACTAGCTGATAGAGATTGATATCAGGTATGGAATGACCATAAAATATAAGAGCATTCGGCCCATTGAGTCTGCTCCACCATTCCATCATGTCTGATTTAATAACCCTCTTAACCCCATTCTCTTTCCTTCTCCCCATAACCTTAGACACTGTTGACCAGAAAGAACAGTCTACAAATCAAATGAGTCAAGCACAGTGGAAGCAGACAGACCAATTGCCTTTGCTCTTGCCATGAGGGAGGAGATGAAGGCTGCCATTTTATGAAGAGACTCTGTTCTCCATTTTGAGCTGTAGTTGCCTGGCTTGGTAAGTGTTTTAAAGTAAACGCAATCATGCTCCAGGTTAATCTGCTGAAGTAGGGATCATTTCCAAATAAGAAGTCATTTGTGAGGTTTGTGACTATTGGGGTCTGTATTTTTCCTCGCATGATAACAAAGAGAAAATAATTTATCAATTGTCACTTGCTGGAGGGGGCGTCACATGATGACGTAGGATCGAGACGTTGGGAATCCAGCTCCCTCGTAAAAAGTAATGAAATAGGGTTTAAATGAAGAAGAGTTAACAAATACCTACTAGAAACTATTTATAAGCAACTCAGGATTATTTTTTGATATGGCTCCTAAACTGAAACAGAAGAAACCTACTACTTTGAAGACTGAGCAAATCGGCGGGGAAAAAGGCCTAACCGTCTCAGCGAAGCCTCGTACTCAAGTTGGATCTTCTCCTGGCGAAGTGCATGGCACTTCTGATGATGCAGGACAGGAAGTTGCGGCAATATCAGCAGTCTCTAAGAAGAAACGGCAAGAACAACGCATGCACGAAGAAACAAGTATGCATGAACAGATATTAACAAAACTACAAATCCCAACTACGGCTGGAAGTGAAATTGGAAGTGGAATCAGATTCTTTGGGAAACACAGATAAAGAAGGAGAGGAAAAGGAGGATATTAAAGGAGACATAAGAGATATCCTGATATATATGATGAATGAATTAAAAGCTATAAGAACAGATATAAGAAGGATGCAGATTACACTCAATAATGTGGTGGAAAAACAAAATAAGATGGATAATAAAGTTAAAGAGATGGAAGTAAAAATGGAAGAAAACACTGAAAGAATATGTAAGATAGAAGACAATAATCTTGCCTGGATAATAGAAAGAAAACGGGATGTTGGAAGAAATAGATGTGCTTGAAAACTCTAGCAGACAAAATAATATTAAAATTGTTGGTCTTATAGAAGGTACAGAGGGAGAAAATCCAATAAAATTCTTCCAAGAATGGATTCCGAAAATTTTGGAAATGAAAGGAAGTCAAGTAATTGAAATTGAAAGAGCACACAGAGCTTTAAGACTAAAACCGCAACAAGATCAAAATCCAAGATCAATTTTGACAAAATGCTTAAGGTACCAAGATAAAGAAATGATCTTGAAGGCAGCTACTCAAGGTGCTAAAAAGAGAAATGGGCCATTGATGACAGAAGGGAAAAGAGTTTTTTTTTATCCAGACATAAGTTACGATCTTCTGAAGAGGCGGAAGGAATTTAATCAAGTGAAAAAATCTTTATGGGAAAAGGGCTATAAATTTTTATTGAGCTACCCAGCAAAATTGATAATTTTCCTGGATAACGAAGAAAGAAGATTTTTCGTTGACTACCGGAAAGCGGAGAAATTTGTACAAGAACTACCTGATATCCACGAGGAGGAGTAAAGAATTATAGAAATGAAGTGAACTAATGATGAAGACTGAAATTAGGTTGGACTTGATGGATATTTATAAGGAATAAGAGAAAAAAAATAGTTGAGGAGTATTAATTGGGAGTAGAGACATTAATTATTTACTTTTTTTTTCTTCACTAATATATTTTCTTTCTTTTTTTTTGCGGGGAAGCTGGAGGAGCTCCTGATCGATGGCTGCGAGTTTCACGTGTACAATCATGGCGATTGCCATGACCCGTAAAATGGGGGGGCAGTAATGTTGTGTTTCTTTTTATTCACAACATTATTGGGGGGGTATTTTGTTTTTTTTTCTTATATATTAGTTATCTTCTATTTTTCTTCTTTTTTGCCTGGATGGTTAGGGAGACACTCATAGCAACATGGAGAATTTTAAAGAGTTCCCAAGGTATTATGAATGATTAATTTACTTAATTTTTAAAGTTTTAATGCTAATGGACTTAATGGACCTGTGAAAAGAAAGAGTTTTAACATATATTAAGAAAATGAAAGGAGAAGTAGCTTTTCTACAAGAACACATTTAACAGAAAGAGAATATAAGAAATTAAAGAGAGATTGGGTTGGAAATGTCATTGCAGCTTCACTTAATTCAAAATCGAGAGGAGTTGCAATTTTGGTTAATAAATCTTTACCAATTAAAATACAAAATGTACTAATTGATTCTGTGGGGAGATATGTGATTATACATTGTCAAATTTTTTCAGAATTATGGAGTCATATGAACATTTATGCACCAAATGAAAATGATGCAAAATTCTTTCAAGAAGTTTTTTTGAACTTGGCTGATGCACATGATAAAATATTAATAGGTGGAGACTTTAATTTTTGTTTAGATCCACTTATAGATAGGTCAACTAAAGTTGCTACAAAATCAAAAGTAATAAAACTAAAACTTTATCATTAATAAAAGATTTAAACCTGATTGATATATGGAGAAAAATTAATCCAAGAGACTGTTCATTTTATTCAAATAGACATAAAACTTACTCAAGGATTGAATTTTTTTATTATCAAAAAATATTCAGGATAGAGTGAAAAGTGTAGAATATAAAGCAAGTATACTGTCAGATCATTCCCCCTTGATAATGACAATGATAATGATGGATAAGGTGGATTTGATCTATAGATGGAGATTTAATTCAATTTTATTAAAACGTCAGGATTTTTGTGATTTTATGAAAAAAAATTTTTGGATACAAATTTACATTCAGTTGAGGATAAAATTGTATTATGGGAAGTGATGAAAGCATATTTAAGGGGTCAGATTATAAGTTATACATCTAAAATTAAGAAGGAATACATGGCAGAAATAGATCAATTGAAAAAAGGTATCATAAAGTTAGAAAAAGAATCTCAAAGATATATGACAGAAGAAAAATGAAGACAACTTGTTAATAAAAAACTACAATATAATACACTCCAGACATATCGTACAGAAAAAGTAATTATGAGAACTAAACAGAAATATTACGAATTAGGTGAAAGATCACATAAAATTCTTGCTTGGCAGTTGAAAACAGAATAGGTTTCTAAAACAATAAATGCAATCAGAACAAGTATAAATAAGGTTACTTATAAGCCTTTAGAAATTAATGAAACTTTAAAAAAATTTTACACTGAACTATATCAATCAGAATCAAAAAATAAGATTGCTGAGATAAATAAATTTTTATCACAAATAACTCTTCCAAAATTAAATTTGGAAGAACAGAAAGGATTAGATAGGCCCTTTACATTAAAAGAGATTGAAGAAGCTTTAGGATCACTTCAGAGTAATAAATCCCCAGGAGAAGATGGTTTTCCTCCAGAGTTTTATAAAAAATTTAAAGATTTATTAATTCCTCCTTTTATGGAATTAATATATCAAGTGAAAAGAATGCATAAACTCCCACAATCTTTTTTAACAGCGTTCATAACTGTATTGCCAAAAAAAGATAGAGACCCTTTAAAACCAACATCATATAGGCCTATTTCTTTGTTGAATACAGATTATAAAATAATAGCAAAAATTTTATCTAATAGAATATCTAAATGTTTACCAAAATTAATACATATGGATCAAACAGGTTTTACTAAAAACAATCAATGGATAATATAACCCAGTTACTTAGTATAATTCATTTGGCACAAGAAAGAGAGGAAATGAGTGGGGCAGTTGCCTTGGATGCAGAAAAAGCATTTGATAGACTGGAATGGGATTTTTTTATTTAAGGTATTGGAAAAATATGAGTTAGGAAAATCTTTTATACAATGGATTAAAACCTTAAATACTAATCCTCAAGCTAAAGTAGTTACAAATGGTCAGATTTCAATACCATTTTGCTTAACGAGGTCAACTAGACAAGGCTGCCCATTATATCAAAAAAAGATATCAATAAATTAGAGAGAGTGCAGAGATGATTTACTAGGATGTTACCTGGGTTTCAGCAATTAAGTTACAGAGAAAGGTTGAACAAGTTAGGTCTCTATTTATTGGAGCGTAGAAGGTTGAGGGGGGATTTGATCGAGGTATTTAAAATTTTGAGAGGGATAGATAGAGTTGACGTGAATAGGCTGTTTCCATTGAGAGTAGGGGAGATTCAAATGAGAGAACATGATTTGAGAGTTAGGGGGCAGAAGTTTAAGGGAAACACGAGGGGGTATTTCTTTACTCAGGGAGTGATAGCTGTGTGGAATGAGCTTCCTGTAGAAGTAGTAGAGGTCAGTTCAGTTGTGTCATTTAAGGTAAAATTGGATAGTTATATGGACAGGAAAGTAGTGGAGGGTTATGGGCTGAATGCGGGTAGGTGGGACTAGGTGAGATTAAGAGTTCGGCACGGACGAGGAGGGCCGAGATGGCCTGTTTCCGTGCTGTGATTGTTATTTGGTTATTATCACCTGCTTTATTTGTATTGGCAATTGAACCATTAGCTGAATTAATTAGAACAGATTCAGACATTGGGGGCTTTAGAGTTAATCAAGAAGAATATAAGATTAATTTATTTGCTGCTGATGTTTTGATTTATTTAACAAACCCATTACAATCTTTGCAAAGATTATCTTTTAGATTGGAAGAATATGGGAAAGTATCAGGGTATAAAGTAAATTGGGATAAAAGTGAAATTTTACCCCTTACCAAAGGAAATTATAATCAATGTCGATTAGTAACTCAATTTCAATGGTCAATAAATGGGATAAAATATTTAGGTATTAGAGTTGATAATGATGTAAAAAAATTATATAAACAAAATTATATGCTATTATTAAAAAAATAAAAGAGGATCTTGATAAATGGATGATGCTACCAATAACATTAATAGGTAGAGTTAATGCTGTAAAAATGAATATATTTCCTAGACTGCAATATTTATTCCAAACTTTACCAATACAATTGCCTCAGAAGTTTTTTCAAGAACTGAATAAATATGTAAGGAAATTTCTTTGGAAAGGAAAGATGTCAAGAATATCATTGGAAAAATTGACATGTAAATTTGATTTAGGAGGGTACAGCTTCCAAATTTTAAGAATTATTATAAAGCAAATCAAATTGGATTTATTGCGTCTTTTTTTGATGAAGAAAAACCAGCATGGATTAGAATAGAATTTGATAAGATAGGAGAAAGCGTACCAGAAGGTTTTATATATAAATGAGAATCCAAATGGATACGGGAAAAAAAAGAAACTCCTATATTAAGACGCTTGATTGACTTATGGAATAAGGTAAATATGGAAGACAAGATAAAGAAATCTTTATTAGCAAAAAGAACTTTAATTCAAAATAGGCTTATTCCTTTTACAAAGGATAATAAACTTTTACATAATTGGTTCCAAAAGGGGATTAAATATATAGGTGATTGTTTTGAAGGAGGTATATTGATGTCATTTGATCAATTAAAAAAATAAATATAGAATACCAAACAACATTCTTTTCTGTTATTTTCAATTAAAGGCTTATTTATGAGAAAAGCTGGGTCAAACAATGTTGATGCCAAAACCTAGTGAAATAGAAATATTAATTCAAAAAGGAAAAACTAAAAAATTTACATCCTGTATGTACAATTTGATTCAAAAACAGACTATTAAATCAGGAATTCATAAATCAAGTCAAAAATGGGAATCTGATTTGAATATTAAAATTGATGGAAAATGCTGGTCAAGATTATGTTCTGATAGTATGATAAATACAATAAATGTTCGACTTAGATTAGTACAATATAGTTTTTTACATCAATTATATATAACACCACAGAAAATAAATAGATTAAATTCAAATATGTCTGACCAATGTTTTCAATGTAATCAAGAAATTACATTTTTTACATTCTACTTGGTCTTGTTTTAAAATTCAATCATTTTGGATAAATCTAAGACTTTTAAAGAAAACAAATTACTGGAGTACAACTCCCACATAGTCCAATATTATTTTTATTAGGAGACATTGAAGGGAGAATACTGAAACTTAAATTGAATAAGTATCAGAAAAAATTTATAAAAATTGCATTGGAAGTAGCAAAAAAAGTTATCGCAGTTACTTGGAAATCTGATTTATATTTAACTATGGATCGTTGGAATAATGAAATATACAGTTGTATTCCACTTGAAAAAATTACATACAATCTAAGAAATAAATATGATATATTTTTGAAAATTTGGCTCCCATACCTACAAAAGAAGATTAAACACATAGGTCCTTTGAAGATAAAATTATAAAGTAATTGGGGAAAGTAAAAATAAATATTAAAATTATTTTGAACTCCATGGAGCATATGGGGATCCTCCAATATCCAGGCAATCTTTCTCTTCTTTCTTTTTTTTCTTTCTTTAGACAAGGGTTAAGGGGGGGGAGGGTTAATATTATTTTTTCTCTTTCTTACTATTTTATCATTACATTTATTCTTTGTAATTTTCTAAAAATTTAATAAATAAATAGATAAAATTTTCGTTGTCACTTGCTGGAAAAGGGCAATAAATGGATTCTGGCCTGGAGCAGAGCCAAAAAAAAGGAGTTAAAGGTCAGACATGACCAATAGCCAATGACACTGGAATACAATATTTAAATTGTTAAGAAGTGAGTATGAAAGCAGAAGTCTTCACATGGAAGATAGCGATAACTCTCTAAAGACCAACCATTGTGGTTGTAAGATGCCCCACAGACGTGGAGATTTGAAACAAGACTACAAGGAACATGAGGCCAGCAGCCAAAACTTCTTTTTAAACCTGTATTATATTTTCTATTTTTTGCCTGTTCATGGTAGGTCAGGAAAACTTAATAGGTGAGCACAAAGGTATTCTTCCATTGAAGCAATAAAACATACTTGCCTGTAATTAGATTCTCTCTGTGCCTCCCTGGTCATTATTGCTGTTGCAAATACAGCAACAATCGATATGAAACTGAGAAAGGGTTTATAAACAAATCCCAAAACTTATTAACCTCTGCTCAAAACTTAGAAAACTAAACAAACAACTAACTTAACCAGAAGTTAACAGTTAGGCAGCAATATCTAACAAACAGTCAAACATAGAAACTGTTCTTAACGAGTTCTCATCCAAGCACAGACTTAAAGTGGTAAATTCAAAAGTCCATTTGAAGTATACAGTCATTAAGGAGAGACTTCCCGAAACAACGATTCCTTTGAAGTAATGATGAATCTGCCGATCCCACAGCTGAGAGATGCCTTGTTCAAAGAAATCAAAAGAAGATAAAAGGAACTGACCTTTTGATGGGAGGTTGGTCACTGCACAAACCTTCCCGACCTTGCAGGGGTTTAACTCAAATGTGCATGCCACAATTCCTGAACAAAGATTCAAAAAGGTCGATCATTCCCAAAACGCTGAACAACATTAACTTTATCCAATCCTTTGAACTCGGATAACTGGACTGTAAGGGAAAAATAAATGTGCAACGAGCAAAACCGGTGGAGTCTCCACACCTCCGACTGGTAACAACAGCATTGCACAAAAATAGAAATGAGAACTGCGTCACAGACCGCGGGCTTTGTTTGGAACATGCCATCACGTGACATAACATCACCACATGGTCATGAGACAATTCATCATCCCACTCACAAGGCCATTACTGTAAATTCCAGCGTATAAGCCGACCTGGAGTATAAGCTGGCCCCTCATTTTCAAGGTTAAAAAAGTGACTTTTTCATATTACCTTTGTATAAGCCGACCCCTTTTGTAGAGGTTTTTGATTTAACCAGAAAAGATCACAAGATCTCACATGCCGGTACTCAGCTTTGCTGGATCCAGAACCTGGAAATTTTGTGAACCAGTACCTGCTAAGAAAATAAGCTTACACGTTGTAGAACGTTATAAGCAAATTCTTAATAAATAAATTAGGGAGGGAAGTTTTGGATTAGGTTCCCGTGGTAAAGAATCCTCTGAAATGTAACCCCCATGAAACCATTTAGCGCCCATCGTAACCTCGTTAAAACATAACACGGGGTGGCAGGATCAGTACGTGTACTCAGTATTGAGTTTGCAACCACCATGTCCAAAAGATTAAAACGAATGCGATATGATGTTGGCTTCAAGCTGAAGGTTATTGATTTTGCTAAAGGAACGAATAATTATGCAGCTGCTAAGTAGTTTAGTGTAAACGAGAAACAAGTGAGAGAATGGAGAAAGGCAGAGGACACGCTGAGGGTAAATCCAAAGATGAAATGCGCAAACCATGGGAAAACATGTCAGTGGCCAGAACTCGAAGAAAAAGTTTTAGAGCGGGTGAATCACCAGTGATCATCTGGATACATTGTTACCAGAGAAATGATTTGAGTTCAAGCATTAAAATGGGACGGAAAACACCGTGAGGTCAGTGAAAATTTCAAAGCTACGTAAAGTTGGTGCACACGATTTATGAATAGACATGATCTTGTGTTGAGACAAAAAACAAAGATTGCTCAGAAAATTCCCACGGGTGTTGCTTACATTCAAGAACGCTGCTGGATGGACGAAGCCGGTTGCTTGAAGTGGGTTAAAGAGGTGTGGTGTCAAGGTCCCGAAGGTTTCAGGAAGGAAAAGTCACTACTTGTCTGGGACATGTTCAAAGCGCACTTATCAGGTAAGACAAAAGCAGCATTGAAAGCTGAAAATACAGACATCGCAGTCATCCCCAGTGGTTTGACATCCATGTTCCAGCCACTAGATGTGAGTTTAAACAACCCATTCAAAGAATTCATGCATTGACAGTAGAACAAATTTGACTCAAAAACAGCCAATAAGTACAACCTGTCTTCCATGTATTCATTTTTCCAAAGTTGGCATCCTCTGTATAAGCCAACCTCCTAATTTTAGGACCATAATTTAGGGCCACCGGCTTATACACCGGAATCTACGGTACATCATCCCACTGTCCCATGTTCAAACTGTATGTAACAGTACAAGGGGTAATTCTTATAATAATACCTTGACTAATCAAGAACCTATCAACCTCTACTTTAAAAGTACTCAATAATGGCCATCCATGGCAATGAGTTCCACAGATTTAAACGCTGTCTGGCTAAAACAATTCTTCCTCATCTCTGTTCTAAACGGACATTCCTCTATTCGGAGGCTATGCCCTCTGGTCCTAAATTCACTCACCCACCCTAGGAAACATTCTCCCCACATCCACTCTTTCTATACCTAGTTTAAATGAGATCCCCCTCCCCCTCAAATCTTCCAAACTCCAGCAAGTACAGGCCCAGAGCTCCTCATACAACCTATCTTCCATGGATTCATTTTATAGGCAACCGTTAGTCTCGTGAGACCATGGATTTGTGCTTTGGAAGGTTTCCAGGGCGCAGGCCTGGGCAGGGTTGAATGGGAGACCAAGCTGCAAGCCTTCCCCTCTCCATGCCACCGGTGTTGTCCAAGGGAAGGGCACTAGGACCCAAGCAGCTTGGCACCGGTGTCGTCACACAGCAATGTGTTGTTAAGTGCGTTGCTCAAGGACACAACACGCTACCTCAGCTGAGGCTCGAACCAATGACCTTCAGATCATTAGACCGATGCCTTATCCACTCGGCCACACGCCAACACTTTGCTCCTAGAGCCATTCTCATGAGCCTCCTCTGGACCTTCTCCAATGCCAGCACACCCTTTCTTAGACAAGGGGCCCAAAATTGCACATAATACCCCAACTACAGTCTGACTAATGCCTTAAAGCCTCAGCATTACATCCTTGTTCTTATATTTTAGTCCTCTCAAAATAAATGCTAATATTGCATTTGCCTTCCTTACTACCAACTCAACCTGCAAGTCAACCTTTAAGGGCAAATCTGACTTGGGAGACCTTGTGCAGGATTCCCTAATGAAATCATATTGATTTTGGCCTTTGTCATATGCCTCAAAGTACCCAAAACTTGATAATGGACTCCAACATCTTCCAACCATTAAGGTCAGGCTACGATTTCCTTTCATCTGCCTTCCTCCCTTCTTGAAGAATGGAGTGACATTTGCAATTTTCTAGTCCTCACAAACCATTCCAGGATCTAATGATTTTTGAAAGATCATTACTGATGCATCCACAATCTCTTCAGCTACCTCTTTCAGAAACACAAGGTGTATTCCATCTGGCACAGATGATTTACCTACCTTCAGACCTTTCAGCTTACCAAGCACCTTCTCGTTAGTATTAGCAACTACATTTACTTCTTTCATTAGTAAGCATCTCCTTGTTAAATTCCACGGCTAACATTGTTCTGGAGCACTTTGAATAAGTGCTTCTCT
The DNA here is from genome assembly GCF_030144855.1 of Hypanus sabinus. NCBI lineage: Eukaryota > Metazoa > Chordata > Chondrichthyes > Myliobatiformes > Dasyatidae > Hypanus > Hypanus sabinus. Next base: position 56,692,442 of record NC_082709.1, read on the forward strand.
TCCTTGGCCCAAAGTTCAGTGGTGCTGCAGTATGTTTGTGCTCTCTTAAATAAGGTGCAAATGCAACTTTTGTGGCAAGCTGGGTGGTTGCTATGGTAGTTTAATACCTGGACCCCTGACGTATGTCTCTAATATACTGTCTGTCCTTCTTGTGACAAGTATATCCAGCAACACAAGTCAGTTGTAACTTTCTCTTTCCATTGTAAACTTGATTTTGCTGAATGTTATTGATTTGTTTAAAGGTATCCTCCATTTCATTTTGTTTGAGTATGACCGATCGCATCCAGAGATTGGCTTTGAGGACTGGAAGTACTATCTTTTCTAATCTTTGCATAACAGCCTTGGCAATGAAGTCCCATTATATCCTATCATATCACGACCATAAACACCAGCACACAAACAAGCAAAAGAATTCTTGAGGTGGCTAAAACAATTGGTACGTAGTTCTCAACATTCCACCAACAGTGCACAACATTTCTTAAACAGGATAAAAGACATCAAGATAGAAGACGACAAAATCATAGTTTCTTTTGATGCCTCAATGCTGTTTATCTCAATCAACCTAGACCTGGCAAGAGAAACAGTGAAAGAAGTACTAACAGAAGCCGAACATACAGCACAGACACCACAACCAAGCAGTATAGGTGAACTACTAAACCCTTGTCTGTCAACATATTAAAAGTTTGAAGGGCAGACTCAAACTCAAAGGAACACCAATGGGGTCACCAATATCCGACTTCATTGCTGAGGCCAATGGATGCATTTCCTGTAGCTGTAGTCATCAGGAAGACTGCCAGGTATCCTGAAATACCTCTAACTTCTCAAGCTTAAATTCTTACCAAAGCCTAGCTGTTCCAACAATGGCCACACTGCTTCTTCCTGTTGGGCATTAATGCTCCTAAGAGATCGTTATGATTGTAGTCTCCTGAAAAGTTCCAAAAGGCCCCAGTCACTTTTTAAACCACAAGGAACTATCATCAACTAACTCCATGATCTCCCACCATGCAGACAAGTCCCACTGGCCCCGGTTGCTTTATGAACCTGGGGCATAAAGTCCACAAGAAACTGTCTCCGACTCACCCTGTGATCTTCGGCTAAGCAAACTACAGCCACTTCCAAGGAATTACGAATCTGTATTCCTAGATCCCTCCATCCTTAGTGCCCTACCACTCACCGTGCAGATCCTATTCGGGTTTGTCCTCCCAAAGTGCAACAATTCACATTTCTCTACATGAAATTCCATCAGCCGTTTTTCAGCCCATTTTTCTAGCTGGTTCAGATCCTGCTGCAAGTTTTTATAGCCTTCCTTGCTGTCCACTATTCAGATTCAGATTGTCATTTAGAAACCACAAATGCAATGCAGTTAAAAAATGAGACAATGTTCCTCCAGAATGATATCACAAAAACACATGACAAAACAGACTACACCAGAAAATCCACATAACGTTTGGCAATCCCCAATCCAGAGTCCGGAGAGGCTGCTGCGTATTAATATTGTGCTACCATCTTAGCGCATTCCTCACTATTCCCCCTAATCTTGGTGTTATTTACAAATTTGCTGTTCCAGTTTACCACATTATCATCCTACATTTAAATCCAAGTTATTAATGCTTAAGCAGTACCTTACTGCTTGTACATTAATAACAAACTTAAATGTAGGAGTCATGATTAGGCCGTTTGCAATTTCAAAAACTGGTCTTGTAGTCCATAGCAAATGAGAAATTTTACACTTCAGGATGTATAAATAAACAATGGTATCAGACCGGCAACTGGAATTTAATCCAAAGGTTGAGAATCACATGCCTATCATTCTCACTCTCTACTTCCAAACCAATTTAATGCAATTTTATTCTTGTGAACAACCTCCTGCATGAAACCTTATTAAATCTTTTACTCCACACAAATAAAATCTCTGAACAATTTTTATCTACCCAGAAGCACACTGCCAAATAATAATAATAAATGAACTAATTACTCAAATACATTAGGTCTAATGAGTACATAATGCCTAAATCAACAATCACTTCTTCCCTAATAAAAAGTTCCAGTAACATCCCTACAATTGACATTAAACAGCTAAGCTTAAAGCTTAATCAGAATTCTACTTACTGACTATAGTTCTGCCTTCAACACCATAGTTTCAATCAAACACATTTCCAGACTCCTAAATTTAGAATTCGCACCGGCAGCAGTGGTGGAGGCGGAAATGATAGGGTCTTTTAAGAGACTCCTGGATGGCTACATGGAGCTTAGAAAAATAGAGGGCTACAGGTAAAGCCTAGGTAGTGCTAAGGTAGGGACATGCTTGGTACAGCTTTGTGGGCTGAAGGGCCTGTATTGTATGTTTTCTATGTTCCTATGTTTCCACCTTCAACTGGATCTTTAACTTCCTGACCAACAGATTACAATCAGCAAGGATAAGCAATAACACACCCTCTACAATAATCCTCAACACTGGTGCCCAGGAAGGCTGTGTACTCAGCGCCTTACTATATGTCCTATACACACAATTGTGGTCAATTTCCATTCTAATTCCATTTAAAAGTTTGCAAATAACACCACCATAGTGGGCTAGACCATAAACAGGCCAAGAGAGAGTACAAGTAGGAGATAGAAAGACTAGAGGCATGGTATCAAGACAATGTTTCCCTCAATGTCAAGACCATGAAGGAGCTAATCAATGACTTCAAGGAGCAGGTGGAGAACATGCACCTATCTCTATCAGTGGAACTGAGTTAGAAACAGTTGAGAACTTCAAGCTCCTAAATATAAATGTCACCAACAATTTATCCTGCTCCAGCCACATTGATATCATGGCCAAGAAAAACAAGAACATAAGAAATAGGAGCAGGAGTAGGTCATCTGGCCCATTGAACCTGCTCTGCCATTCAATAAGAAAATAGCTGATCTGACCATGGTCTCATCTCCACCTACATGCCTTTTCTGCATAACCTTCAATTCCCCTACTATGCAAAAATCTATCAAACTTGTCTTAAATAGATTTACTGAGGAGGCCTCCACTGCTCCATTGGGCAGAGAATTTCACAGATTCACCACTCTCGGGGAAAAGCAGTTCCTCCATCTCCATCCTAAATTTACTCTCCTGAATCTTGAGGCTATGTCCTCAAGATAGCATATCAACACCTCTATTTCTTCAAAATGTTAAGGAAATTTGGCTGGTCCTTGAAGACTCTTAATTTTTTTTTTAAATATAGACTAATATAGAAAGCATCCTAATTAAAAACAAAGTGCTGGCAGAACTCAGCAGGCCAGACAGCATCTATGGGAGGAGGTAGTGACAACGTTTCCGGCCAAAACCCTTCATCAGGAGTGAAGTAACATGGGATGGTCGAGGGGGTATAAGAAGTGGGGGGAGGGATGGAGTAGAGAGCTGGGAAGTGATAGGCTGAAGGGAAATGGGCTAGGGGGGAAGGTGGAGAATTATGGGAAATAAAAGAGAAAGAAAGGTAGGGCTGGGGAAAGATTATAGTGGGGGGGGGAAGAGAGAGAAATAGAACCAGACTAAAATTATAGATAGGGATGGGGTAAGGGGGGGGCAGGGGTATCAACATTGGTCTGTGAATTGAATTCACAGGTCTTTGAATTCACTTGTGTTGCCTTAGAAAGTATCCTATCTGGATGTGTACAAAATACCGGAGGAACTCAGCAGGCCAGGCAGCAACTATGGAAAAAAAGTAAATAGTCGATGTTTTGGGCTGAGACCCTTCAGCAGGACTACTTTTTTTCCCTCCATAGATGCCACCTGGCCTGCTGAGTTCCTCCAGCATTTTGTGTGCGCTGCTCAGAATTTCCAGGATCTTCAGATTTTCTCTTGTCTCTACCTGGGATGCATGATAATTTGGTATGGCAAATGCTCAACCAAAGACCACAAAAAATTGCAGGGAATTGTGAACATAGCCCAGTCTATCATGAAAACCGGCCTCCCCTCCATGGACTCCACTATATTTCCTGCTGTCTCATGAAAGCAGCCAACATAATCAAAAACCTCAAAGTTCAAAGTAAATTTTATTATCAAACTACATATACGTCATCATATATAACCCTGAGATTAACTTTCCTGCAGGTGTACTCAGCAACATTTGTAGAATAGTAATTATAACAGGATCAGTGAAAGAGCAAACAGCATGCAGAAGACAATAAACTTTGCAAATACAAATATAAATAAATAGCAATAAATAATGAGAATATGAGATAACAAGATAAAGAGCCTTTTGCATAAGAGCCTGATGGTGTGAGGTAACGGTCTAGGTGGGTGAGAATCTCTGATGATGGACGCTGCTTTTCAATGACAGCATTTCATATAGATGTGTTCAATTGTTGAAGGGCTTTACCCGTGATGTACTAGGCTGAATCCACTACCTTTTGTAAGATTTTCCATTCAAAGGCATTGGTGTTTCAATACCAGCCATGAGACAGTCAGTTATTACTCTCCACTACACATCTATAGAAGCTTATCAAAGCTTTAGATGAACAGACCTCTCCCACACCAGTCATTCTCTTTTCTCCCCTCTATCAGGAAGAAGATACAAAGTACATACCAGCAGAATCAAGGACAGCTTCTATCTCCCAAACCCCACTGTTAATTCAGATCTTGAATGGATCTCTCATGCGCCAAAGTTGAATTCTTGATCGCCCAATCCACCTTATTGTAGTTCTTGTACTTTGTGTTTACCGGCTGCACCTTTATATTCCACATTCTGCTTTTTTTTAAACTACTTCAATTTAATAATGATCTGCCTGGATGGCACACAAACAAGGCCATTCACTGTATTCCACTTGTGACATTAATATAGTAAATCAACTTCTTGTTTCCTCACTTGCATTTTTTAAATAGTCAATTAACAAATCCTTCAATCAAATGGACAATATCTAAATCATCCAATCAAACTAAAGTACCGGGAGTTTCTACCAAATCTTCTATTAACACTTCTTGTCTCCACTCCACATTGTGTTTTGTAAAATTTGCCCTCATGATTGTTCATTACTTGACTTACTACTGGCAATAAACTACCATAGAATCTTGATTGAATTAACACTTAGTGAAGTACTAGCTGGTTATTCAATCAAGGTAGCTACTAAGATAATCTCACACAAGTTTTTAAAAAATCAGACTAATTTCACGTCCTTGAAATTGCTAGTCGATTATAAACTTGCACCATTTTTCAACAGAAAATACATTCAAATATAATGTGCAAAAAGTTTTTTTTAAAAGAGACAGTGAACTTCAGGAGCACTGAACATATTACAATAATAGAAGAAACAGTTACCTTTCCAAAGGAGAGTCTGCACTTTCTTGTTTCTTTACTCTGGGAGGTGCAGGCCTTGCACTTCCTGGTCGAGATGTTCGCTTGCTGCTTAAGAAAAGGTTAACTTCAGTGTGATTTAGATGGTGAATTAGTATTTATCTCAAAATTACAAATAATCTGCATCAAGAATGATGATCTTAATATCATTTATCAGATTTGTTTTGAATATTTAAGTAAACAAAAAGATCACCTTTGAACAGCTTGGGGCAAATGTTCATCTGAAATATCTCCATTCACCTCAGCTGTGTACTTCTCAGATGAATATTGGACAGCTTCAGGATCTGTAAACATTGATACATCTGTTACTACACTATGCCAAGAGTTTGGGGCGGGGGGGGGGGGGGGGCAAGAGACAAAACTTATTCTAAAGACACAACCTGTTCAAACAAATTACTACACTGTTGAAATAAGGCTGAATCCATTATTCTATTAACTACTGCAAATGCAATTAAATATTACCTCCATGACTAGGAATCTATTAGTTGCTTTAAAACAAGTGCAAAGATAAATATGAAAGTATAGCATTCCCAATGCAGAACTTTACCTAGCAAGAATTCCAATAGATTGGAATATCTAAATGGATCATGTAAATGAATACAAAAAGTAAAAAAGTCATCTCAGTGTGGAAGAGCAGCATCTCATATTTCATCTGGGTAGCCTCCTACCTAAGGGCATGAACAAAGGTTTCTTCTTCCAGTAAAATAAAGAAATTTGTTTCCTTGTCCCCTCTTCTATTCCCCACCCATGGCACCCAGAAAAGGAACGACAGCACCTACTCCTCCAATGAAGCCCATAAAAGTATATAAAAGGTTTCTATGTAACTGCCTTCAGTTGTTTCCACTTTTAACTAGTTAAGAATTTAATGTCTCAAAGGGGCGTGACTCTTTGGAATTCCTTGCTCCAGAAAACAGTGGAGTGTGAATCCTTGAATTAGACTTTTAATTAACAAGGAAATCAAGAATTTTGGAAGTAGGACAGGTAAACAGACTTCAGAAAAGTTAATTTAGCCATGATCATAATAAACAGAGCAAGCTTGAAAGGACAAATGCTGTTTTTATTGTGTATGCCTAGGAAATTAAGTTTTCCATTATACGTGAAAGGTCATATTCCTGCAGTAATGATCAGATAAAGTTGAAATAAATGGACAAAGAAAACTAGTTTGCTAGCACAACCATACAGATATGAATAAAAAGCTAAACAACTGCTTTATTAAAATTTAACAGACATACTCAATGTTGATTTTGGGCAAGTACATTTCTGGAAAACATCTTGGCTAAATTTTCTATTAGTGGCCTTATATAAAAGGCAGTGTATATTTGCACTGCATTAGCACATATGGAGAGGGAATTACATTTTGTCTATCACTTATCTACTCAATAATGTTTGAATTCCATGTCCAGTTATGCAGCACAAAGTGCATTATTGCCTCTAGAACAGGGGTGGGCAAACTTTTTGACTTGAGGGCCACAAAGGGTTCTAAAATTTGACAGGGGGGCCGGACCAGGAGCAGATGGACGGAGTGTTTTGGTAATACACCTCATAAGAGAAAATAAAATATCATGGGATATGTAGAAAACATGTGCTTTAATTTCAATTGAAAATGAACAAATGCATTACAACAAAATATCTGTCTTTGAAGTCCCATGGTATTTAGCTATTTATTGAAATGACTTCTAAAACACTGAAAATTAAATGAATAAAATACAGCTTTTTTTAATAGTAACAGTTATTATTTTAAAGCACTGAAAATTCTGTTATCCTTCAAGATATTATCATCATCACTCTCCTCCTGACTGTCTTTATTTCAAAAGCGGTAGGAGATGCATGTCTACTTGTCCTGCTCCTTCTTATTCAATTGTCCCCTATGCCAAAACTCAACAACGACCCGCACAATGACAAAGCAGGGAGAGCGCGCCGGTATGCGGAGCTCCGTGCAGGCGATCTCTCTTAGCAGGAACGCTGGCTAATTGTGAGCCGGTTTGGATGTGCCAGGAAATGGGTCGCCACAAGGTCACAAAGTAAAGCGCAAATGTGGAGTAATACGCTGCACCTCAACAAAGGTCAATGTATATAGAGTGCATCATCTATTGGGAAAACGCCAGAATTGCGGGGAGAAAACGTTAACAAGGTTTATTAATATAATTTCATCAAGTTCTGCGGGCCGGATTAAAAAGCTTAACGGGCCGCATATGGCCCGCTGGCCGTAGTTTGCCCATGCCTGCTCTAGAACATTCTATACAGTTGATGTGGGGGGGGGGGGGGGTGAAAACCTGATGGAAGGAATGTTCAAAATTTGCAGGATTGTTCAAGAACCACATATGGCAGTAGGGCTTGGATTAATAGATTTCCCTGCACACAAGCGGTTTCCCAAATAGCAGCTGATGGCATTTTTCAAATATCTGTACTTCTTTGGTTAACGAATTTCCATTGCCAAGCAGCAAGAGCCTCGGCTTAGAAATGCTGCAACTGACAGCTGCTTTTAAGCTTTTAGTTCCAAAGTAGAAAGCAATAGTCAACAATGAAACATACTATATGTACGGAATGATCTGTGTTTAGCATGCAAGGAAAGCTTTTCACTGTACCTCTGTACATGTGACAATAATAAACCACTTACCAATGTAACTACTTACCTCCTTCAACATCAGACTCATCTGTAAAGGGAAAAAAAGATGATGAGATATTCTTTTCAATATCACATTTAAAAACAAATAAAATGCCAAATTATTCAGAATTTATCTAAATGAATTAAAACACCCAAGGATGAAATGTCAAAACAGTTAATAAATATTGAATAGCAAGCCTGTTTTGCATCTATTAACAACATCACACTAATAAAATTGTATACACAAATGTCAAGTAGCCATGATAAAAAGTTGACCTCACTGCTTCCTAGAGGGCAGAAAAGTTAATCTAAGTGAAGTCAATGCTACAGGGAAGATGTCATCTCTCTGACACAGTGGTGTTAAGAAAACAACCTCAGTGTCGCTAAAACAAAGGAACTGGTTGTGGACTGCAGAAGAAATGGAAGTGGGCTAACCCTGATTGACATCAATGGATCTGGGGATGAGAGGGCAAATAGCCTCAAGATCCTCGGCATCCACATCCCAGAGGACCTCACGTGGTCTATACACACCAGCTGTGTGGTGAAAAAAGCACAACAGTGCCTCTTTCACCTTAGACGATTGAGTAAGTTTGGTATGTGCCCCCAAATCCCAAGAAATTTCTACAGGGGCACAGTCGAGAGCATCCTGTGTGGCTGCATCATTGCCTGGCATGGGAACTATACCTCCCTTAATTGCAGGATTCTGCAGAGAGTGATGCGGACAGCCCAGCACATCTGTAGTTGTGAACTTCCCATGATTCAGGACATTCACAAAGACAGGTGTGAAAAAAGGCCCAAAGGATCATTGGGGACCCAAGCCACCCCAATCACAATCTATTTCATCTGCTACCATTTGGGAAATGGTACAGCAGCAAAAAAGCAGCTTCTTCCACCAGGCCAGACTGATTAACTCATGCTGATTTGAGTGTATTTCTATGTTTCATTGACTGTTCTACTTATTATAAATTACTGTGACTGCACATTGTACGTTTAGACAGAGACGTCTATAGTAGGCACGTGCATTCATCTTCCAAGGATCAGCATGAAAATAAACTACAGAAAATGCAGGAAAAGTTCAGCAGGTCAGGTCAGACAGCAATTGATGAAAGGAGAAACAACCTGAAACCATAGTTGTTTTTCTTCATGCAGATGTTGCCTAACCTACTGAATGCTTCAGGCAAGTAATGATTTTTTCAGATTCCAGCAATTGTAGCTTTTTAACCCCCCTCCATTAAAAATGGCAACTTAGCAAAATATTTTTACCCCCACCAATTCCTTAGTGCTCCTGATTAAGGAAGCAAACAAAGTATGGGCAATGAAACTTCTCTACTGATACATGGAGAAAACTCAAAACAATTTAAGCGACCAAACATTTCATTCCACAAGTTACAGCAGATGCTGGAATCTAGCGCAGAAACCAAACTGCTGGGAAAACTCAATTCTTCTGGAATTTTTCTTTCATTCGAGTGTAATTTGACAAAATTTCTAATTTTTCTCTGACTAGAAACATGGAAGCCCAGTGGTTAGCAGTGCTTTACAGTACAGTACCAGCAACCCAGGTTCAGTTCCCACCACTGTTTGTAAGGAGTTTGTACATTCTTCCCATGACAGTGTGCGTTTTTTCTAGGTTTCCTCCCACAGGCCAAAGACGTATCAGTTAGTAAGTTAATTGGCCATTGTAAGTTGTCCCATGATTAGGCTAGGGTTAAATGAGGGGTTGCTGGGCAGCATGGCTTGAACTGCCAGGAGAGTGTACTGTTACGTACTCGTGACATGACAGTGGTACCCTTGTCACGTGACTGGGGTTGAAGCTATACCTGGACTTGAGGTAATGGTCTTGTGATGGTGGAGTGATGTCATTTTCCCGCCAATAGAGATCATGTGACAAGTTTTGTTTTTTTTAAATAAACAGGGTATAAAAGGAAGACCCCACCCTGTGAGGTGGGGGCAGTTCGCGGCTGGATTTGCCATGTTGACTTCATGCCACTGCGTGACTTAATGTGATGACGCGGTTTAGTTGAAGGATGAAGTTTTTATCGAATGCCGAAAGTTTAAAAGGTCATTGCCAGCAGTTTCTTTACAATACTGCTAGTTGAGAATCAGTGAAGAGTGAAGATCGGAGGTCGGGAAATAAAGATGGAGGAGAATCGATTTTCGATGGTGAAACGGGTTCGACCTTGTTTAATCCTTATTCGGAAGGAATTCATTGACTGTTCTCGTGTTAATCTCTGCGGGATAGCAGAAGATTGAGGACAGTGTGATAAAGGAAAGGTCAGTGCCTTTAAGCCGTTTCGTTTCGTAAAGTCTTCGTGGGAAAAGTTCGACGTCGGACAGAAGCAAAACGATGTGAAAGAGAATTTAAATCGTCTTAAAAAGTCTCTCCCTTAAATGGACCGTGAGCATTTTGAACTTGTGGCAATCCTACTTAAAAGAACTGTTTTGCAACATCGCTTTAAGAACTGTTTGAGCTGCATCACTTTAAGAACTGTTTAAGCTACCGCACAGCAGCTGATTTCCGGTTATGTTACTGTTTGTTTACTTTTGGGGGGGTTTGTTTTCAGTGTGTAATAAACGTGTTGTTTGTTATAAAAACCCTTGCCGAACTCATATATTTATTGTTGCCTGAATACGTAACAGTACTCCATGCTACATCTCAACCAATCAATAAATAAATAAGCTCATTTTGTATTTTAAACCCTGGCAAAATTTAAACACAAATTCCTTATGTTGTGAACTGGGGATTATATGCATGCTATGACTCCAACTAGAATACATTGACCAATCACTATGTTCTGCTAACCAGCAGCCAAAAACAAAGCATTTGTAAGCAATCAGAACATTTCTGTTCCTGAACAGATGCTTGTGTTGACAGAGGAAAGATTTCATACAATCTTAACATGGGGATTAAAATGGCTCATCAGTTATCATTTTGCTTAAGTGAATCAAACATTTTTGCCTTAGATTTCTTACTGCAACAAAAGTTCTACTTCTATCTGGTACATTAAAAACATTTTTAAAGGAACAAAAATAAGAAAGCACTATTTATTTACTGATTTTTTAACTTGAGTAGTATCATTGAAAAATTACTAACAATTTGCTGCATCTTGCTGCAAAAGCCTGTTCAATTTACCCTTTAATCTTACCTAGCTTGATTACAATGTTTTCTTTCCCCAGCTTTTGTTCTAAGACCTCTTGCTGACTAAGTGATGTACTAGACTCTTTCCCTTCTTCTGATAATGGCAAAAAGAATATATTAGCATTATAAGTATTCCTTAAAATACTGAACAACTTCCACCTTAAAAACACTTAATAATTTTAGCCATCTAGCTATCAGTAGCTTGTTCTGTTTCTGTTGTAAATGTGGATAGAAGCAGCAGAGCATACCTATAGGCACAGAAATCAAATGAATTAACAACATGACATAGCTTAATTCTAAAAGGGTTTTATGCCAAAGCCACTTTTTACAGAAAGCCTGCAACTTTGGCTTAAAGTAGGTGGTAAATAGATCGCTTGCCCTCTCAATAAGTAGAAGCATATTCTATTAGGTACACTATAATGGTTAATACATATTAATCTCTCATAATTCATTGACTATTCAGAAATTTCAATGGTAGAGTTCCCTTTCTCCTTTCCATCCACTGAGGCCCAGGTTCCCCCTGTCTTTTGCCCACTGGGATCCCAGTTTCCTCACCAGGACCCCAGTGTCATAGGGCATTGGTTTTCTCACTTCTTTCCACCCACTAGGGCCCCAATACCCACACTTCCTTGAAAAAAAAAATCACCTGGTTCTGTTTCCCATATTCCCTTTAATCTTCATTGAAAATTTTATTCAACTCCGATAGATTTTTTAGATATGATTTTTACCTTGAATCCTTGTCAGAAGGGTTTAGAGGCTCTTATTTATAATATGATCATGATACAACCAGAAATGTCAGGCAGAATTAAACAAGAGTGGGAAAAAGAGCTTCAATATACTATATCAACAGAAAAATGGGAAAAAATTCTACAAATGGTTAATTCTTCTTCTATATGTGCTAAACATGCTTTAATACAATTTAAGGTGGTACATAGAGCCTACATGTCTAAAGATATGCTTGCTCGATTCTACTCCCATATTAACCCTCAATGTGACAGATGTCACTCAGAAGTTGCTTCATTGACCCTCTTGTTTTGGTCATGTCCCACCTTATATAACTACTGGAAGGACATATTTGCTATCATTTCCTCAGTTTGGAATATTGATTTACAACCCCATTTTATCACTGCAATTTTTGGTATACCAATTGAGGATGGTAGTCGATTTTCCCCTTCAATTAGACGAATGATCGCCTTTGCAACTCTAATGGCTAGAAGGTCTATATTACTAAATTGGAAAGAAGTAAACCCTCCTACCACGTTTCAGTGGTTCTCTCAAACTATTTCTTGTTTGAGCTTAGAAAAAATTAGAAGTACTATTTTTGATCCATCAATTAAATTTGAAGAAACTTGGGGACCATTTATTCGACATTTTCATGTGAGTTAATTTGACCTCTTCCAGACCTTTTCTCTTTTTATCCTTGTTCTGGTATGGAGTTCCGGAGTTCTTGACACTATCATGTACATATAAACTATTATTATTGCCTATGTTAGTTTAGGTTTATTGGTTTTTTTCCAATATATATTTTTTTTCTTGTATTATTTTTTTCTCTCTTTTTGTGATTATCCTTTTTCATGTATAATCAATACAGGTTTGACTGATTATTGTATGATATTTTTTGCTGATATGTTAATAAGATATTGATATCTTATTACTAATTTAACTTCAAGCCTAGTGTATTTATAACCTATTCAATATTATGTTATGTTTTTTTATATATGAAACTTAAAAGATTGAAAAAGAAAAAGAAAATTTTACAATTCTCAGAATCAGAATTTATTATCACTGCCATGTGTTGTGAAATTTGTTAACTTAGCAGCAATTCAATGCAATACATAATATAGAAAAAATAAAAAATAAATTAAAGCATACATAATGAATAGATTAAAAATAACGTAAACGCTGAAATAACATACATTTTAAAAAGTGAGGTGGTATTCATGAGTTCAATGACCAATTAGGAATTGGTTGACAGAGGGGAAACACTGAGTGTGTGTCTTCAGGCTTCGGTACCTCCTTCCTGACAGAAATAATGAGAAAAGGGTATGCCCTGGGTGATAGGGGTCCTCAATAATGGATGTCACCTTTCTAAGGCACCATTCCTTTAAGATGTCTTGGTTACTACAGAGGCTAATACCCGAGATGGCGTTGACTGATTCTACAATTTTCTATAGCTTCTTTTGGTCCTATACAGTAGCCTCCACCCCCCCCCCCATACCATACAGTGATGCAACCTATCAGAATAGTCTTCATTATACATATATTGAAGTTTGAGTGTTTCAGTTGACAAACCAAATCTCTTCAACTCCTAATGAAATATAGTCACCATCTTGCCTTCTTTATAGCTGCATCAATATGTTGGGACCAGGTTAGATCCTCAGAGATCTTGGTATCCAGGAACTTGAAGTTGCTGACTCTCTCCACTTCTGATCCCTCTAACAGGATTGGCTCGTGTTCCCTCCTCACCTTTCCTGGAGTCTACAATTAGCTCTTTTGTCTTACCGAGATTGAGTGCAAGGTTGATGCCGTGACACCGCTCAACCAACTGGTATATCTCACTCCAGTACGCCCTCTCATCTCCATCTGAGATTCTACCCGCAACTTCAGAGTAGTATCTTCGAAAAATTATTAGCAATTTGCTGCAGAGTACGCATTCTTGATGGCAGAGGAACAGTGGTCAAGTGTGTTTCCTCTAGTACTACAAGTGATTTGTTGATGGCAATTACTTAGTGATTTCTTTTCTTTGGCTGGCCTGGTTAAAAACCCCCAAAATGATGAAGACATATGGGTTTGCTGTTTTGTGCATGTTGATCCCATTGCTTAGATCATCTAAAGCCTGTTTGACATTGGCCTGAGGTGGGATGTATACTGCCAGCAAAATTACCACGGAAATCTCTCATGGTAGGCAAAATGAACAGCACTTCATCGCAAGATATTCTAGGTCCGGTGAACAGAATTGGGACAATCCTCATACATTTGTGCACCAAGGGGAGTTAATCATGAGGCATACACCTCCAAGAGGCAGCAGTGTTAACTATTGATCTCTCATGACACTCTCATACTAAGATATGGCTGAAGTAAAAATTCAACTAGATATCACCATTAGAATTAGACGTCCTCAACTAAAACCCACAGATAAGACTGGGCTTAGCCAAGATGCTCCTCATCAAACAGCCAATTTCCACTTTATCAAGCTTTTAAAAAATCCAATTCCCAAGGGGTGGACATTGCCCTACAGACCTAAATATTTTTATAAAACTGGCACACGTTCATGATAGAGAAAATACTAATATTTATATAAACAATATAATTAGGAATTTTTGTACTATTTTAGGTTACAGAGTATTAAGTACTCATACCTAATCTAAGGCCCTGTGAAATGCCATCTGAGAATCTGTACCAGTTAAACACAGACACAAGAACAGCACAGGCAGTGAACACAATCCAGAAAGACTGATGCTTGCAATTCACTGCTTATTAGATACAGAAGTTTTAATTGCTTCACGAATGATTTTAGAGATTTTGTTTACTCTTCTTATTGGGCAAATAGGTTTTTAATTACTGTAAAAATAAAAACAAAATCAAGCATGAAACATCTGATCAACCCAAAACAGTAACCACTTCTCTAGAGGTGCTACCTGCCCTAGGAGTACTTCAACCATTTTCTATTTTCATATCATATACTGGGAAATGTTTGTACTTGCATCAAGTATGCTTTCTAGAATAAATTATCATATTTTTGTCAAGCTAAAGTAGTTAAAGTTCAGTTTAATACCTTCAACTCCTGATTTTGGTTTCCTTCTTTGGCCTTTTGCTGATGAAGGCCTGGGAATTCTCACAGGGCTTTCAACCTTCAAAGCAAATAGTTATTATGAATTCATAAATACTGAAGAAATTCCATATTGTAATAATAAATAGGTCATCAATTTATCTGCTTCTATATAGTTATACCGCATTGTAACTAGTTAAAAATGACTAAGAAAATTCTGGTAATCCAGGTTGTGAGTAGCACTAGCATGACATTTTCATTTCACTTTTACGTTACAAAGCAGTAAACAGTATAACAATTTTTCCAGTTGCCTTCCTCACCACAGACTCAACCTACAAATTAACCTTTAAGGAATCCTGCACAAGGACTCCCCTGTCCCTTTGCATCTCAGCTTTTAGAATTTTCTGTCCATTTAGAAAATAGTCAATCCTATCATTTCTTCTTCCAAAGTGCATGACCATACACTTCCTAAGACAGTATTCCATCTACCAATTCTTTGCTGATTTTCCAAATCTGTCTAATTCCTTCTGTAGCCTCTCTACTTCCTCAGAACTATCTGCCCCTCCACCTATCTTCATATTGTCTGCAAACTTTGCAACAAAACCATCAATTCCATCATCCAAATCACTGACATACAACGTAAAAAGAATCTGTCCCAACACAGACCCCTATGCAACATTACTAGTCACCAGCAGCCAGCCAGAAAGGCTCCTTTAATTCTCACTCTGCCTCTTGTTAATCGACCACTGCTTTAACCATGCTAGCATCTTCCCTATTATACCATGGGCTCATAGTTTGCTAGGTAGCCTCATGTGCGGCACCTTGTCAAAGGCCTTCTGAAAATATTCTTCTAACTGGCAACAAAAAAAAAAGCACTTAATATTATTACTTTGGGTATTTAGTGAGACCCTTAATTGAAGATCACCTCTTTTGACACAGCAAGGCTGCATGAGCTTTTGATAGAAGGTGGCTAAAACCATATTCAACCAGGTATGAAGTGGAAAAATCAATTTAAAACCTACTTTGCTTTCTCCTAGAGCTGTGGCAACTGATTTTTGAGTATCACAGGATATCCAGAAATTTTGCTTAAGCTGTTATATCACTCTGCAATACAATAAACCATTCTTGCAATGTGGTGTCAACATCATTCACATCCACCATCGAGTCTGGAATATGCATCTCCAGCAGGTCTCTGAACAGAAATTTCATATCAGTGTGCAGTTGTTTCAAATGATCAAAATTATACAATCAGATCATTTTGCAATTTAATTTCAAGAGTGGCCAGTGAAGGAAATTACACAAACTCATGATGTCTAATATTACTGCAGAAAATTTTGAATTTTCCAAGTGTTAATAGCCTCTTTCTTGGATCAGATAATCACCAACACTTAGTTTAAACAACATCCAAGAAGGAAATGGACACAGAAGCCCAGATGGGAACAACAAAAAAAAATTAAATTGACTACATAACAATCAATAGATTCAAAAACTGGTTAACTCAAGCTAAAAGCTACCCTGGGGCAGACTGTGGAAGCAACCACATACCAGTCATTTGCAAAATGAAAATAAATATGAGAAAATTAAAGAAACCAAAAAAAGATCAGAAGCACTGGATTATCAACAACTACAAAGCAACCCTAATCTGAAAACAGAATACACAATCAAGGTGACAAACCATTTTCAATTGCTGAAAGATGAAGGAGGCAAATCCTCCTGGGACATACTGAAGGAATCCATGGTTGTAACTGCAAAAGAAACCATCCCACGAAAAGAACAGAAAAGAAAGAAGAAATGGATAACTGAAGATATAATACAATTGACGCAACAAAAACAGACCATCAAACCAACAGACAGCAAAGAATACAAGCAACTTGATAAGACAATAAAAAGAAAATGTAGAGAAGCTAAAGACAGGTGGCTAAATGAGAAATGCTCAGAGATAGAAATGCTACAAACCCATAACCCAGGAACAAAGTTGATGCACAGTAAGATTAAAGAACTAATAGGGAAATTACCTTGCTCAGCAAATGGATGCATCAAGGCAAAAGACGGCAGCTTAATTGTGAGCAAAGAGGAAATCCTAAACAGATGGACAGAATGTATGAAAGAACTTTTTGAAGACCAAAGAGGAGAAAAACCGAACATAAAGAAGAATCTTGAAGGATCTAGCATTCTAAAATCAGAAATTTGAGCAGCCATAAACAAAACAAAACATAACAGAGCAACTGGTCCAGACAACATCACTGTTGAAATGATATCGACCTTAGAAGATTTTGGAATAGAGAAAATAACAGAAAAAGCAAATGATCATGGGGAGATACCTGATGATTTAAGTAAATCAGTGTTCATCACACTTCAAAAGAAAGAGGGAGCAACAGAATGTGAGTTACATCGTACAATAAGCCTGATGGCAAAAATTATTTTCAGAGTAATCATGAGAGCAAGACACTGTATAAAACCAGATATCAGTAAAGAACAATGCGGCTTTGTGGAAAACACTGGAACCAGAAATGCAATTTTCACGCTACGGATGATCTGTGAATGAGACATCCAGGTACAAAAGACATCTACCTATGTTTCATCAACTATACAAAAGCTCTTGGCACCGTCAGACACCAAGATCTTCTGGAAATGCTTCAAGATCTTGACATAGATGGGAAAGATATATGTTTCTTAAGAAACTTGTACTGGGACCGGACAGCATCCATCAGAATAAAAGAAGTGAGTGAGTATGTGTATCATGAGAGGAGTCAGGCAAGGTTGTGTCTTTTTACCCAACTTATTCAACCTATATAGTGAAAATATCTTGAGAAGTATCAAAGATATCAAAGAATTCACAATTGGAGGCCATAATATAAATAACATCAGATATGCTGATGACATCATACTAATAGCTGACTCAGAAACAAAACTTCAAGAACTACTCACTATAGTGGCAGCAAAAAGTAATCACAGAGGCCCCTCAATCAACTCCAAGAGACAGAAAGCATGGTCATCTCCAGAAAGACAAACATCCCACAATGTGAGATCAAGATTGGAAATACAAACATCAAACAATTCAACATATTCAGATATCTTAGCAGCCTAATAACAAGTGATAGCAGGTGTGACACAGATATCAAATACAGAATAGCAATGGCGAAAGAAGCTTTCCAAAAAATGAAGACCATATTAACAGACAGAAAGATGAACATGTATACTAAAAACAAAATACTGCAGTGCTGCATTTATTCTATCCTGCCTTATGGAAGTGAATGCTGGACCATTTCCCTAGCAATGGAAAAAAGACTAGAAGCAGCTGAATTACGATTCTACAGGAGAATGTTAAAAATATCATGGACTACACACACATCAAATGAAGAAGTTCTCAGAAGAGCCCAAGCAGTTAGATCACTCATTCCAACAGTAAGAGAAAGACAACGCAGATTCCTAGGACACATCATGCGGAAAGATGAACTAGAAAAACTTATACTCAAGGGGAGCAAACCTAGAGGAAGACTTCGGCGTATGTACATCAAAAGCCAAGCTTGGTGGTTACACATCAAGGAAATGGAAGTCATCCAAAGAACAAGGGAAAGATCTGTATGAAAACCATGGTCACCAACGTCCGCATCGGATATGGTACCTAGACAGACAACAGACAATAGCTTCTTTGCATAATATGAGATTTAGAAACTTGCGGGGGGCGGAGTTTCAAGATGGCGACGTAAACATCTGCCTTTTAGGCGCTCTTCATTTTTTCAACTATAATCACCCCTTAAGCAAATCTTTTTGAACTTAATCTTATGGGTTGATACTTATGATTAACTTATTTTTTCTAAAACAATATTTGATCTAATCTTGTCAAACTTAAAATGGCTACAAGCAAGAAATCGTCTAAGGATCCTTTATCCATCGACGCAATTTCTAATCTTCTGGATACTAAACTTGCAAGTTTGGAAAGTAAGCTGGAAAGTAAAATGGAAAGTAAAGCAATAAGTCTGGAAAGTAAACTGGCAAGTTTGGAAAATAAGCTTACCACGAAAATGTCCGAACTTGAAGGAGTTGTTAGATCGCTTGATACTAAGCTTCAATCGCAGGCTTCAGATATTCAACGGCATGAAGATAAGATCACGACTCTTGAAAAATTAATTTGTGAAAAAATACGTACAATTGAAGCGTTGGAGAAGAAGGTACATTCGACTACTAAAACAGTAGATCAGTATAAGTTTAAAATTACCGATCTTGAGAACCGAACTCGCAGACAGAATTTGCGAATCATCGGGCTCCCCGAAAAAGTTGAGTCCAGTGATTTTTCCAGTGAATTTTTCTCTAACTTGTTGTGGGAAATTTTCGGTGATGAAGGTTTGCATGCTAAACCTGTTATTGATCGTGCTGACAGAGTTGAGAGATTTTCGGCTGCGAAAGACAAACCACGAGCTGTGATTGTTCGCCTTCATTATCCTCGGGAGAAAGAGCTTTTAATTCGATTAGCTCGTCAAAAAGGTATGATTTCTCACAAAAACAACACGGTTCGTATTGTTGAAGATTATTCATTTGAGGTAATGAAAGCGAGAATCGCTTTTAAACCAGTGATGGCAGAGATTCATTCGATTGGACTTAAATAAGCTTTAAGATACCCAGCGAATCTCAGAATTACGTTGAATGACAACAGTCAGCAATTTTTTAACACTCCGGAAGAAGCGAAGAAATTCGTCGAAGAATATCGATCTTCTAGTGCAAGCTGAACTATGTGTTATGTTGAAGATTTCTTGGAGAGAAGATGCCATTTCATTTTGGGTTTTAACATATGAAGCTGTGTTATAGCTTCTTTCCCTGATCTACGGATCGGGTTTTTTTTTATTATTATCATCGTTTATAGATGTTCTTTTAATTTTTTTATAATGTCTTTTTTTTATTCTTTTTTCTGTTTTGGATATACACGTTTATATTTTGTAATAATTATTTACTTTTTTTTAAGATGTCATTTCTTCTTCCCATAAGACTTTGCTTCCCGTAAACATTTATTTGTTTGCTTGTACTTGGAAATGGGACGAATGTTTTGGATTTTTTGGACTGTTTTTATATTGTAATGTCTATTAAATCCTTTTTTTTAAATCCTATTTTGATAACCTTTTTATTCAATTTTTTAATAGATTGCTGAACTTACATTTATATTTTGTAATATGGTTTTTTCAAAATGTCGTTTCTTCTTCCCATAAGTCTTTGCTCTTGAAACGTCATTTTTCTTGTATTTGAATATGGAATTTTTTTAAAGGTATATTACACTTTCAAATTTTAATGTTTATACTTTTTTATTAATGATCGTTTGCTTTATTATATTATTTTTTTTCATTCTGACTGATATATATTCTCTTTTTGCAACCCTATATTTAAATCTGGGTGTTATATAGTTTGTTTTTATCTTTTCATGGAGCTGCCATCTTGAAATGGGGGTAACATTAGTATTAGTTTATGCGCCTGCCACTTGGCTTTTTTTCGAGGGGTTGGGGGAGGGGGTAGGGATCTTTTTTCACACTTTTGCTTTTTATTTTTTTGCTTTTAGTTCATGGGCCAACTTTAAATTATTAATATTGGTGAGGTGTCATGTTCTCCGGTTGCTCCTGCATCATTTTTCCTTCTTCCTGAATTATGGGTTATGTGTTTTTTTAACATTTTATGATATATACAATTAACATTGGCATGATGGATAAGTCTATTAATTTTATTTCTTGTAATACTAATGGTTTAAATCATCCGATTAAACGTAAAAAAATATTTAAAGTATTCCATAGACTAAATGCTAATATTATCTTTGCACAGGAGACCCATATTAGCAGGGAGGATAATCAACGCTTTTTTAGGTTCTGCAAGGGTCAACAATTTCATTCGAATTATACTGCCAAAATTAGGGGTGTGTCTATTTTTATAGACCCCTCAATTTCGTTTATACATCATGAAATTATATCTGATCCACAGGGCAGATTCTTGTTGATTACTGGTTCACTTTTTAACCGAAAAGTGGCTCTCGTTAATATTTATGCTCCAAACTTTGACTGCTCTGAATTTTTTAAATGTTTATTTACTGCCCTTCCTAATCTAAATGAATATATGTTGATAATGGGTGGAGATTTCAATTGTTGTTTGAATCCTTTGATGGATAGATCTAAACCTATTTGAACTTTTCCGAATAGATCAGCTTTACTTATTAACTCTTTTATGGTTGATTCGGGAATTACTGAAATATGGTGGTTTTTGAACCCTAATGATAAAGAATTTTCATTTTTTTCACATGTATATCATAGTTATTCTAGAATTGATTATTTTCTTATTGATCATCGTTTATTAACAGATGTTACTGATTGTAAATATGATTCTATTGCTATTTCGGATCATGCACCTTTGAAGTTATCTATCAAGATTTCGGACTCTTCCATTAATACTAGATCTTGGAGACTCAACGCTACTTTGCTTCAAGATCCAGAATTTATTACCTTCATAAAACAGCAAATTGACTTATTTTTTTCAACAAACTATACCGAAGAGATTGACAGAGGAATACTTTGGGACTCTTTTAAGGCTTTTATTTGTGGACAAATATTTCATATTCTGTTGGTAAAAGAAAACAAAGATATTTAGATATAGCTTTATTTGTGGATATAATTAAAGAAATTGATAAGATTTATTCTGTGACTCCTACCAAGGAACTTTATAAGAAGAGAGTTGAGCTTCAAATGGAACATAGCTTGCTATTATCTTCTTCAATTGAGAATCAATTAATTAAGACCAGGGCTCAATTTTATATTCATAGTGATCGAACTGGTAAATTGTTAGCTAATCAATTAAAAGCTATTTCGACTAAGCGACAAATTATTAAAATTCGTAAACAAGACGGCAATCTGACTACTGATCATAAAGAAATCAATAATACTTTCCAAGATTTTTATAAATCTTTATATCAATCAGAATTTGATGGCGATCTGTCTATGATGGATAATTTTTTTAACAATTTGAATATTCCCAAACTGACAGATGAAGATCGAAGTTTATTTGATGCTCCTATTTCTATGGCTGAAGTAGGAGAGGCTATCTTATCGATGAATTCAGGGAAAGCTCCTGGTCCCGATGGCTATATTATAGAATTTTTTAAAACTTTTTCCTCTTTGCTTTCCCCTTGGCTATGTGAAATCTTTAATGATGCATTCATTAAGAAGAGACTACCCCAGTCTTTTTATGAAGCTACTATTTCTTTAATTCTTAAAAAAGATAAGGATCCTACTTTATGTGCATCTTATCGCCCTATATCGTTATTAAATGTAGACTCTAAGATTCTTACAAAAATTTTAGCTATTAGGTTAGAAAAGGTACTATCACAGATTATTTCAAGAGATCAAACTGGTTTCATTAGGAACCGATATTCCTTTTTTAATGTTAGAAAATTGATTAATATAATTTATACTTCCTCACCCACAACCCCAGAATGTGTTATTTCATTAGATGCTGAAAAAGCTTTTGATAGAGTTGAATGGACATTCTTATTTAATGCCTTGAAAAATTTTAATTTTAGTTCTAATTTTATATCATGGATTAAATTAATATATTATAAACCTGTTGCTTCTGTTCTTACGAATAATTATAGATCCTCTTTTTTCCAATTATCTCGTGGTACGAGACAAGGTTGTCCCTTAAGTCCTTTAATATTTAATATTGCATTAGAACCTTTAGCCATTGCTATTCGTGAATCTCCTAATATTTTTGGTATTACCCGTAATGAGAAATTATACAAGTTATCACTTTATGCTGATAACTTGTTGTTATATATTTCTGATCCTGATAGGTTTATTCCCGCTATTCTATCTTTGTTGGTTCAATTTGGTAGTTTTTCTGGTTACAAACGAAATTTGGATAAGACTGAACTATTTCCTTTAAATACACAAACTTTACTGAATGACAGGATACCATTTAAAGTTGTTACTGACAATTTTATTTATCTAGGTATAAAAATTACCAAGAAATATAAAGATTTATTCAGGTTGAATTTTTTACCTATGCTTCATCAAATTCAACAACTTGCTACAAGATGGTCTCCTTAAACAGGAATGGGAAAAAGAACTTCAATACAATATATCAACGGAAAAATGGGGAAAAATTTTACAAATGGTTAATTCTTCTTCTATATGTGCTAAACATGCTCTAATACAATTTAAGGTCGTACATAGAGCTCATATGTCTAAAGATAAACTTGCTCGGTTTTATTCTCATGTTAATCCTCAATGTGACAGATGTCATTTAGATGTGGCTTCGTTGACCCACATGTTTTGGTCATGTCCTACATTACATAATTATTGGAAGGACATATTTGCTACCATTTCCTCAATTTGGAATATTGATTTACAACCTCATTCTATCACTGCAATTTTTGGTATACCAAATGAAGATGATAGTCGATTCTCATCTTCAATCAGACGAATGATTGCCTTTGTAACATTAATGGCCAGGAGATCTATATTACAAAATTGGAAAGAAGTAAATCCTCCTACTACATTTCAGTGGTTCTCTCAAACTATTTCTTGTTTAAGTTTAGAAAAAATTAGAAGTACTGTTTTTGATTCATCAACTAAATTTGAAGAAACTTGGGGACCGTTCATTCGACACTTTCATATGAATTAATTTGGCTTCTTCCAGACCTTTACTCTTTTATTCTTGTTCTGGTATGGAGTTCCGGAGTTTCTGACACTATCATATACATGTAAACTATTATTTGCCCATGTTAGTTTAGGTTTATTTTTTTTTATTTCTTTAAATATACATTTTTTCTTGTATTTTATACTTTTTTTTCTTTTGATGATTATTGCTAACCTTTTTCATGTATAATCAATATAGATTATTGTACGATCTTTTTTTTGCTGATAGCTTAATAAGATATTGTTATCCTGCTACTAATTTAATTCTAAGTTTAATGTATTCATAACCTATTTAATATAATACTAGGTTATGTTTTTTTTATAAAAATTTATAAAAAGATTGAAAAAGAAAAGAAAGAAATATGAGATTTCAGTCTTTTGTCCCCCTTGTAACTGTTTGGTTAATAAATTCAGTTTTACAAATATATCTGATAGGTAAAATACGTCAGTGACAATTTGTTCTCCAAGCTGCTTATCATTTAGAAATGTTACAATGCTATAAAGAAAAGCTAATTGAACTCCCTTTTTAAATATCAGGTATCAGGGATTGAATGGAAGTAGTAGTGGTAGATAGTGATGCAGTGGTAGACTGCACATGTTCTCGCCTCTCTGCAGTTTAGCTGTTTCTGACAGTTGACCCCACTGCAGTAACTGCAAGCTTCATGTCATGTTTTTTTTTTAAAAAGTATTATAAGATTCATGGGCCAGTGGAAGGCAAACAGAACCAGTCTCCTGCTGCATTCTGACTGATTGCCCTGGGTACTGATAGCCCAGTGCAATCTGCAGTTCAGAATTTGGGATGGATGTGGAGCAGGGCTCAATAAGTGAATGGCAATTTGTGCATGATCTCACACATTCATTTCATTCAGGGTTCCAATTAAATTACATATAACCATTTCTTCTTTATTTAAATATTTGAGTAATATTTCATTAAAATAGTAAACTT